>NC_083597.1:75745030-76370030 GCF_020882245.1 Rhopalosiphum padi
TGTTCATCAATGATTTTAATTTCTGAAACTTGATTCACAATTGCTAATGGTTGAGGCATTTTTTCTTTACAATTTTCACATTTGCCATCTTTACACCATATTATTTCTACCTGAAATAAATAATTATTAATATCAGTTTAACAATAAATTATCATTGTAATATGCTGAAGCTACATTAGTATAGTTTTGTAGAAAAAATTCTTCATTATTTAACATTGATTTTTCACCAAACAATAAAAATTGATTCTTTGAATGATTCAGAGTATCTATTAATCTAGAATAATACTTTTGACTTTGTTCTTGCAGTAGATTATCGGTTTTATGGTACTGAGACATCAATTCGTTAAAATTTCTCAGAACTATATTATGAACCACATTATCTGTAAACAGGAAATGTGACTATTGAATATAACACTTTTACACTACATAAAATATATCCAGGAAGTTTTTGATTACGTATTAGTTATTAATGTTATTATTCTAACTAACATATTTTTCTAGATAAGTTGTGTATAGGTTCACAGGATATTGCTATGTCATAAAAAATAAACAATGACTCATTTTTACAAAAAGCCACAGTAATATAATATATAGATATTATTCAAAGTATTAGATTCTGAACGGAGTGATGAATGTATTGATTTTACAATGATGTGTGTTTTTTATTATTATTATTATTTATTTTTTGTGTGTCATAATGTTTTGGAATAGTAATAGTATTTTGATTTTTAACTTCAGCCCCGATTTGAAAAGGAAAGTGAAGGGGGGTGGTCAAAACTAAAATATTTACAGTAGTTTTCAAAAGCGCCAGGAAAAACCCTAAAAAAGTAACGGAAAAACGGGAATTTTTACGCATAACCAGTTTTCGACAAAATCGATTTTTTTATTTTGCTGTAACTCAAAAACGAATCATTAAATATTTGAAATTTTTACGAAGTCTTTATATTAGCGTTATATCTTTTTACGATTTTTACGATTTTTACGATAAGTTGTACTTTTCGTAGTAAAAACAAAATTAAAAATTGTTAGTCACAATTTTTGTTCATACTTATTTAAAATTCAAATGTTTACAAAATATGTCAAAATCGCGAAAATTTGCAAGGAATTTTGAAGTTGAAAATTCTTAAAATTCTTGTAATTTATATCTAAGGTTAAAAAACCCAATACAAGGTTCTCCATAATTTTTTCTTCAGATAACTGTAAAAAAAACTCAAGCGTCAATGTAGAAAATATTTTATGATTGCATGAAATTTAATTTATTACGAATTCGCGTAAAATAACGATATATCTTAAAACAATTTAAAATATGTATTGTTATTCGAAAATTATAAGTCGTAGAAACTGAAACTTTCATTAGTAGTTGAGAAAAATTGTTAACAATTTAAATAATATAGGTAATATAGTTATAATATATGATATTATATCCTAGCCTAGACTGACAAATCATCTCCGTTCAGAATCCGTTTACAATTTTCGTATACAATGATACCTGTCATTGTATTCAAATTTAACACATCCATTAATCATTATAGTGACCTACTCTCTAGTAGTCTCTACCTCTACTATACAGCTGAGCGATACTCACTTGCTTACCCTTTTTTTTAACATGATTATACTAATATTCAATTTTTAATTCTTGATAATGACAATTATTTCCTAAATTTGTTTACCTTTAGGCGTCTGCGTATACCTATTTTTCAAATAATAGATATTTTCATTAGAAACTGGTTACCATATAGTATTCTAAAAAGTAATTTATTAAAAACATATTTTAAAAGTTATGCCACTGTAAACGAATCCAGGAATAAAAATCCCCGGGAAAAAACCCCCCGACGAAGAACCTAGGAAAAAAAATCCCTACACTTTTTGTTTTAAATGATTGAAACGTCAAATTATAAAAATAATAATGATTATAATAATAATAAATTCAATAATTATAATAGTTAATAAATGTATTTTCTAGACTTAAAAGCTAATTACAAAATTATTCATAATTAATTAAAAACATATAGATTTTAATAAAACAAAATATATAATTTATATAAATTTTAATTTTTAGAATATGTATTGTGAGTTGTGACATTGGTTTATTTGGTTTTATAGATGATATATTTTATTTTATTAAAATCTATATGTTTTTAATTAATTATAAATAATTGTGTAATTAGCTTTTAAAAAATTGAAGTGTGGGGATTTTTATTCCGATTACCCTGTAAGGCTGTAAACATTGTAAACAATTAGATAAGTGAATACAATTTTAAATTAGTTATTTTTTGTCAATTTCTACAATGTGATAACACAAGCAAATATACTAAAATAAATTGTTTCTAAATAAAATAACTTATACTTTACAGCTTAACATTTAAAAATCTTCAAATTATGTAAAATAAAATGATTAATATCTTTGTTCAAAAAATAATGATAGTACTAACTACTAGGTTATAATTAGGAATGTTCACAAAGTCTAAAACTACCTCTACCTAAAAAAAGTCTTATTATTATTGAGTTATAATATAACACTCGTTTTAATATAGTTAGAAAAATGTTTAAATGTATAGGTATTGAGCAATGAATAATATTATACCACTTTTTGAATTCCTCTCCCAAAATTTTTTAGTTATTATCATTATATGACATGACTTCATATTTTTTATTTATAGATTTCTCTGCTATGATTTACTACATCCAATTTATTTGTTTCTTATTTATTATTTATATAAATATAAATATAAATAAATAAATAAATTCTTTTCTATTTTTATGTTTAAGTAAAAACAGTTATTATTACCTAATTTTATTGTTTTTAAACATAATTTATTATAGAATATGCATACCTTCTTTTTCATCTAGTCCAAGTATAGTTACAAAGGTATCATGTGTTGTCCAAAATCCTGTATTTTCAAAAAAATTATTCATACATTGTAAAGTTGATCTTTTCCAGTCTGTTAAGATTGTTAAGTTATTAGCAATAATACATGGAACTGTACAATAAAGTAAGAACACATTTAGTAAATACATGATGCTTTTGTAGTATAATACAGAACTAATAGCTATTGAAGAATATTTTGACTTATTTTTTGCTTATATAATACTTCTATTAATTGTTATCTGTTTCAAATATTTATCTATAAAGGATAGGTTTCCGATGAGCTATATTTAATATGTATCTTTCCTCATACAAATATACCAAATATTTTTGTTTGATTTTAGATAAGAATACTACTAACCAGTTCCAAGAATCTTCAACTCTTTCTCTTTTACAACAAAATATTAGTGAAGTGAATTTGGAAGAATCTCAATCTAAATGTTTAAGAACAGCTGGTGAACAACTTAAACAACACCTAAATAGTAGTTGTGGATTTTCTAATCTTGATGAATATAATTCTCATATTGTACCACCAAGAAAAACATTGGGAAATATTCAACATAACATCATTACATCACCTATAGGTTATTATATTACTATTATACATTAATGTTACAAATAATAAATCAAAATACTATGGTTTTTATAGTTTAAAATTAATTTTAACATTTAGAAATTTAACCAACATATTTGTATTAATTTAATTATGTTGACAGATAACACTGAACCATCATTAACTAGTAATGTTATAAACAACCAAAATTATTCAACAGTTACGGAAACATCTAATATGGTTTTAAATAAACCATTTAAAACCATGAGTGCTCCAGAAAATATATCTACATCACAATCAGAAGTAAAATATGGACAAATAAAATTTCTATTAATAAGACAAATAATAATGTTGGAAGTACAATTTTTTATAGGATTTATTACTATATACTTATGAACCTATAAAATGGCATTGGTTCTATTGCAAGTATGCTGTTAAAAATAAATGGGTTCCATTTAGTCAAAAAGATTCTGATGCAATCGAACAAGCTTTTATTTTAAGTAAGATTATACTCAATATATTATTTAAAGTTGTTTTTAATGTTTTTATATTAAATTTATTTTAGATGATCAGTGTAATGAATCAGTTATAGCTACAGATGGTAGTCGATTTGACGTTTACTTAAATCAAAGAATTCGTAAACCAGTTTATTGGTCTGATAATGCAACTAATGTACGACGTTGTTCTTGGTTCCTTCGTAATAGCAATGGATCTAATTTTATTCCTTATGATGAAGTCACAGCTACTCTTTTAGAGGTAATGTTATATTTTACCTCTGCTTGAATACAGATTAATCCTATGGGACCTTCATCCAGCTTCAGACTCTGCTACCATAGAGCGAGTCCCAAGGAGTTTTTTTTATTCTACACCAACATTAATATGTGTTACCTAGTTCTGTCTTACTTCTGCTGAACCCATACTATTTATTAATACTTACTACTGTACTTTGGGCTAAGCTTGTAATTTAATTTAAATTAAATTAAACTAAAAATTATCACTTTCTATAAATATGATAATAAAATTACTACTTTGTATTTATACTTAGGAAGAATACAAAATAGCTTGGGAAAGTAATGAATGGGGACGTAGAGTTCCAGTTGGTAATTACGAAGAAGTAGTTTTTCATAGTCCTACAGCTATAATCCATAATGGAGTATCTATATCAATTTTAAACAATAGCGAAGAAACTCAAACTTATCAAATGGATCAAGCAGCAAATATAGTAAAATAGTTAATACAAATTATAACAAAATAATAATTATAGTAATAATTTACAGTCTTCGTTAAAACAATGCATAGTCAAACGAGGGTTTGAAGAATTTGTTATTCCTAGTGATGAACCATCAAAAGTGGATCATTTATTATTTATTGTACACGGAATTGGGTCATACTGTGATTTAAAAATGAGACCAATTTATGAAGTTGGTAAGTCATATTTCTCATAAAAGAAACATAACAATTAATTAAATCTGAATAGTAAACTATAAACTACAATTTTAAGCTGGGTCCTAATAGAGGCAAAATTGTCTGCATTATTTTTGGATGCCAAATGATAATAGCATTTTATATTTGGAAGGATAGATAAAAAAAATCCGTTATGAGCTATGGCGTGAAAAAAGTTACCTCCATCTGGAACCAGCTTTAGAAACTTTTAAAAGAATCTACACATACATTGATAGTTTATATTCTTTAATTGTATATTCATTTTTAGTGGACGATTTTCGAAGTTTAGCTCTTCAGTTAACACAATCACATTTTAAAACATCGTGCCAATCAGAAAAAATTGGTAGAATTGAAGTATTACCAGTTTCATGGCATTTAGCTCTGCATAGTGAAGATATTGATTGTAAGCTCAAAAGAATCACATTGCCATCAATTCCACGTCTCAGGAACTTTAGCAATGACACTATATTGGATGTTTTGTTTTATACAAGTCCCACATTTTGTCAAGTGATTTATTTAAAAAAAAAATAAAAATGTTTTATATTTATATACAGTTTTATAATTTCAGACTATAATAAATGCTGTTGGAAATGAAATGAATCGAATGTATAGTCAGTATCTATTAAGAAATCCAAATTTTAACGGACATGTTTCAATAGGTGGTCATAGTCTTGGATCTTTAATTTCATTTGATTTACTTTGTAATCAGCAACCACCAAGTCCAACAAGACAAACTGTAAGTTAACTATTGGACGTAAAAATACATCATTGTAAAATTAATACATTCATCGCTCTACTTAAAATATAAATATATATAAATTATCTTATATAAAGTCAGTGTGAAATATAGTATATTTTTTAAATAATTTATATCTTATATTTTATTTTATTATAACAGGAGTCATCTGTGGCATCGGTTGTTCAAGAGCAAAAAGCTAAATTAAGCCGTGGTGCATCATATGTAACATTAGGGAAAGCGGGTACTGGACAACCGTATATCACATATCCACAGCTAAAATTCCAACTTGATTACTTTTTTGGTTTTGGCTCACCTATTGGTAAATTGTTTAGTATTTAAATACTTCATAACTAGCTCAATACTATTTTTCTTTGTTTTAAATTATTTATTGCATGTTTCAGGTATGTTTGTAACAGTACGAGGTATTGAAAGTTTAGGAGAAAATTTTAAGTTTCCAACTTGTCCAGGATTTCTTAATATTTTTCATCCGTATGACCCAGTAGCCTACCGTATTGAACCATTAATTAATACGGCTTTTGAAAATATACCTCCTTTCCAAGTACCACATCACAAAGGGCGCAAAAGGATGCATTTAGGTAATTAAATATAAAGGTATTCTGGTATATTTATATTATAACATCTTAAACATTTAGAACTAAAAGATACAATGGCACATGTGGGAGCTGCTTTAAAAACACATCTTGTAAATTCTGTAAGAAATACGTGGAATACAGTTTATCAATTGGCTATGTTTTCTAAAGCAACTTCAGGTCGTTCAATAGAATATGACTCTAGGATAGTAAGTATATTCACTATCCAATTAACATTAGTTTTGATTTGATAAGGTATACAATTTTATTATACTAATATTGTATGAACAGTATCTTATTTTATTTTATCTTATATTTTCAGTTTAATACTCTTATTTATACTTAATTGGTCCTAAATATTAAACAATTTAAAATAGAGCTTAAATACTTAAAGATGTGGATATATTTTAACAACTGTTTATAATTTATAATTAAATATGCAAATGTAAAATTCATTTTTAGCTCTGAAATTATTTTTCATTTCTTGACACACTTCCACTCAATGTCTGATATTCTATATTTGATTAATAATTTGTAATTTATCAAATTTAATTTAATATTTAATTTTTAAAAATATTTTATTATTTTCATTAGAAATTAGATCAGAAATCACAAACTCAACAAGCAGATTCTACAAGTAACTCAAAGGCATTTCAAAGAACTTCTGAATACCTTAATATTAAACCCGGTATTCTAAATAAAGGAAATAGAGTAGATTGTGTTTTACAAGAAGCACCAATTGAAAGTTTCAATGAATACTTATTTGCTGTAGGCAGTCACTTATGTTATTGGTACGTGAATGTTTATTATGAATGTATATATTGTTTGATAAATTTATTTTATTTTAGATACAAAAATTTTAACATATTTAAAGTTTATTATACTATCCAATATAGTATCTTTTAGAGTTTAATAAACAACATGTAGTTTGTGTATTAGTATATTCCAGTGGTTCTTAACTTTTTTTGGTTCACAGCACTCGGGTGATTTAAAAAAATCCCTGACCACCCTACATACTAAAATATGTATAAATAATTTATATTTTCAATAACTTTGCAGCACATCCAAGGTCAGTTCACAAAAACCTAGTGTTCTGCAGCGTACTAGTTGAGGATCACTGGTCTATTTGGTCCAATTAGGCATAATTTATTTTTTATTTATTTATCCTCAGACTTTAAAAGTCTACTATAATTAAATAACTAAACTCGATCTCACATAAAAACATTAGTTTGATACAACTATGTAAAATTAAATATAGTCATTATTTTTATTTTTTAAGTTTTTTATACTCATAATTTATTTAACAGTTTTAATCATTTTATATTTTAATTTTTTTTTAGGGAATCCGAAGATACTATTTTGTTAGTCTTGAAAGAAATTTATTCAATACAGGGAGTATCACCTGATAATCAAATTCAACATGCAATACTACCATTTGACATTCACGATAGTGATAATTCAGATTATCCAACTAGTATGCAATTCGAGGAACCACCAGGATTTAACATGTCTTTTGGATCATTATCATCACTTTATGATGATAAGTGTTAAATATAATAGTTATTGGAAATAACTTACAAAATAATTTTAGGAATGTTATATTTTATGTAAAAATTAGATTAATTGAAAGGTGTTTTCTTTACTGTGATATTTAATATTTATTAGTTTATTGTGTTTATTTAAAATAGATGGCAATATTAAAAATGTATTAACATGTTCAATAAAAATAAAAATAAATAATTGTATTGTTTTATTGGGTATTATATTTTATTAAATTTCAGTCAAATCATAAGGCTTATGAGTTATTATATTATATAAGGCGACATCAAATGGTGGTCCGCGGACATACTTAATCTGACCTGCTGATAAAAAATTTATTTACATTTTACCTTATTTTCTTTCTTTGAATAAACATTTAGATTATATTTGAATGAGTGAGTGTTTTAATTTATATGGATATGCACATCTATACTATTATTTAAAGAGAAGTTGTTTTTTGACGTTGTAGAGGTAATCTCTGGATCTACTGAACTGATTTTGAAAATTCTTTTACCAATAGAAGGCCACATTCTTTGTGAGTGTTATAGATAAAGATAATAATTAATTACAAAATTAAATAAAAAAAAAACATCTGAAGTAATTAGAAATATTTTTAGTATCCTAGCAATCACTTAGAAGAAATAACAAACAATTATTAAACAATTAAAAATACATAATATCTATAGTTATATAAAAGAAAACCTTTTACCCCCTTAGAGGTCGAATTTTGAAAAATCCTTTCTTAGTGCGCCCCTATATTGCTTAAGGAACCTCTATGCAAGTCTCTAGACCCAGCGGTTTGGTCTGGGCGTTTATGAGTGAAAAAAAAAAGTAAATAGATTACATTAGAGTCCAAGGGTGGCCAAACTTTTTGATAAAGTTATACTGAATTACTGAGAAGTGAAAATATGTTTTTCCTTTGTGGAGTCATAAAAATACATACAAGTATTGGATAGGGTCGACTGGAATTTTTTATTAAACTAATAAATATATAATAGTACATTCTAAATAATAACACTGCTGCCATCTGACGTATTTCACTTCCATTGCATTATCTCCCAATTTTTAAAAATAGTTAACTATCTTGGTTCAACACAATGTTTGTTTGAAGGAAATGTGTAAACTCTCCAGAGTTGTTTTAAATATTATTACTACACTATGAATCAGTGAACCAGATAGTCAAAAATCACAATGAAGTGTACATAAAGATCCAAAGTTGCAATAAATAAAATAAAATAACTAAAAACAGTTAAATTAAAAGTAAAGAAAAAAACCATATCATAAAAAATAATGAACAAAAATAGATACCTTAAGTTTTTTGAAATCTGTAAGTACATATTATTATTATAAAAATTAAATTGAAATGTTTTTATTTTGACTATAATATTATAGACCATAACAGCTAAAGGTATTGATTTAAATTATTTTTATATGATTGAGTTTTTTTAAATGAAATCTAAATATATATTCGATTTATTTTATGATTTTTATTTTATTTGTATTTTGATTATAATTATAGACCTAAGACCACGGCGACATTTTAAAAATTAAACTAGTAGTACTGAAGTAAACTTGGGAGGATTTACATGTTTCCGTCAGATAGTACAGAAGTAGACCTGAGAAAGTTTACAATCGCCAAATTTACTTATCAAGCAAATTAATTAAATTTTTACCTGCAAAAGTCATGTGCCACCCTATTCTACTAATATTTTTAATTTATATTAGATATTTAAATAAATAAGTTTAATCATTGATTAAATATATACGTATCAATGGTTTAATATTCAATAATAAAATAAAGATAGGTAAGTAACTGTATGCCTGTATTAGGTTCGAGTGGGTTACTATTATAGCCTATAAGTCTGTTAAATTTGAATTCAACGATATCATTGTATACAAAAATCTATTTTGAGTGGAAATGCTGGAAAGGGTCTTTAAGAGGATGCCAGCGTAGTATTTGTTATCTCTCTCTCTAACCCACGGGCAACATAGCAAATTTTACGTCCACAAAAACGACAATAACCATATTAATTTCTCAAATTAGAGTGAAATGACCTATTATAGAATTTAAAGTTAAGAACATTATCTAGGGCATCTTTTAAGTGTTTTATTATATTTTTATTTTAAAGCGAGTTATGAGTTTTTTAAGATGTATAAACAATTTACAATTTTAAAATACTCATAACTCGCTTTAAAATAAAAATATAATAAAACTCTAGATATAGAGATGCTCTAGACAATGTTCTTATCTTTAAATTCTATAATAGGTAATTTTACATTTCTCTTTACCGTAAATACCAAATTAAAATAAAAAATTTAGAGAAAACAAGTTTTATTTTTAAAATTTGTAATTGATTATTATTTTAATGTTCATTATACTATTAATTTGATTTGTAGAAACATTATAAAGGATAATATAAATAATAAATATTACTATTCAGTTCAAACTTCAAAATTATGCTTATAAAATCTTAAAACCAAGTAAGTAAAATTAAACAGATTTAATTCAATAAGTTTTGTATAAATCATTTATATATGCCACTATTGTTTTTTAGTCTTTGGTTCAATAACAAATATTTATTAACTAAAAAGTAAATGATACAATTGTTTTTAATAATGATCTTATCTTGATTTAAAATATTTATGGTAGCATTTTTCATAAAAAATTAATATTTCCAAAATGGGAATAATATTAATACAGCCATGATTTGCACACATTTTACAAAATATATAAATACTTAAATAAATTTACTTAAAATAAAGTAAAAAACAATAATATAACAAATATAAAAATTATATTTTTTCTTTAGTGTTCTTCAATGTTTTTCTTAACAAAAACCAGGGTTGCAATAATAAAATGCCGCCAATGCAATATGTAATCCTTGGGCCAACAGACCAATATACTAAAATACAAATAAATAATTAAAATTAAGTATAACTTAAATTAAAAAGTACTTAAAAATGATAAAAACTAACATATTGAAGCAAAAACTGGTCCAACAGCTCTAGCTAAAGCACCTAAAGAACGGAATGTACCCATAGCTTTGCCTTTATGAGCATTAGATCCATAATGTGAAGCTAATGTAGTCATACACGGAACGACAATAGAAGTGGCTAAAAAATAAAATGTATTTTATTAAAAAGTTAAATCATCTGAAGATATATAATTTATTTCTTACAAACAGCATAAAGAAATAAACCAAAAATAAAAAGAGGAGGAGATTCAGCCATTCCAACACATATGAACGATGGAGCTATCAGTAAAAGTCCCTACAACAAAAAATAATATTTTCTAAAAATATTTAAAATTGATAGTTAATTAAAATTTAAAATGTTACCAAAGTAGCAGTTTTAGCTGTACGTGCTGGAGGTATTCGTCGGACCCATCCACCCTGTAAAATAGCCATCGTGATACCAATACCAAAAAACATCCAACCTTGTTGCATTGATGTATATCCAAATTTGTTATGTGTTAAAAATGTTAATGTAAATTCTAAACCGGAATATAGGAATAAATATGTAAAATAGACAGTACCCAAAGTGCGTAACTTCTTAATATCTAAAAATTAAAAAACAAAATAAATACATATACCTAAATATCTATGAGTGCAAATGAATAACTTAATGGCAGTTATTAAGTTATTAACTATTACCTTCAAATGGAACAACACCATCTAAAAGTTTAAATTTGAATAAATCTATTACATTAATGTAAGTAAATGCTTCTGATAATTTTCCAGCAACTGAAGAAGCTCTATTTTTCTAGAAAACAATATATTCAACAATTTTAAAAAACCATTTCAAATTAAAACATGATAAAAGAATATATTACTTTTGGAAGTGATTCGTTAAACGCGAATGTTATGAAAATTATATTAACAATAGTCAAAACAACTGCAAGTAAAGCAGGTTGAACGAACCAGACCCCTTCTTGACCATGAGACCATTTAGCATACGCTGCTCCTATCATAGGACCAAATACAAATCCCACTGAAAATGCTATTCCAATCATTGCCTAACAAAGTAAAAATTAAACAAAAATAAAAGTGATTTTCATTTTATATTTATAATAATATATTAATATATCTTTTGAAACATGCAATTTATAATACGCGAACATCTAATTAAAATTCTATAAATTTATATTATTTTTGAAATTTACTTATTAGTTATTGATTCTATCATTATGCAGAATCATTAGTTTCTTACAAAATTGTTATAATGATGTATATAATAGCATTTTATTAAAATATTTCATACATTTTTTTTGAAAATAAAATGTAAAAATAATATATTATTAAGATATATATATCATCACAATTTGTAACTTATTTAACTGTTATCATTTAAGCTAAAGATGAAGTTCATACATATTTATTTTTAAAACTTAAAAAGTTTTATAGAAAATTATTAATAACTGAAAAAATGTATTTACCATTCCTCTTCCACGTTTTTCTGGTACATATACATCTGTAACAATAGCCATTGATAAACTAACATTGCCTTTACTAAGACCACCAATAATACGTGACCAAACAAATAAAGAAAATGTTGTTGCTTTTGACCAAATTATGTAAGAAGATAAAATACCTACCTAAAATATGTATTATTTTAAGTATAAATATGTATATAAAATATTATAAGATCAATACATGAAAATGAAACTTACCAAACATATAATCATCACTGGCTTGCGACCATAAACATCACTTATTCCACCAAGAATAGGCGAAGAAGCAAATTGTAAAAATGAAAACAATGAACCCAATATACCTATATGATGCGATTTTATGTTGGTTTAAAATTGTGATTTTAAATTTAATCGCATTACTTACCGCCAAATAAAACTCCATTAAATTTATCTGGTACACCAATAGTTTTTTGAAAGACACTTATATGTTGTTCCAGCCATTGGTACAATCCTCCAGAGTCATTTTGTTTATAATAGTCAAGTAATGATGGAAAAAGTGGTAATATCATGGTAAATGCCAGTAAATCAAATAATAGCGAAATAAACACCACATATCCAGTAACATTTTGTGAGCTTTTTGTTGCCATATGGATGTTAGATATAAGTTTTATTACAATTCACATTAAACAATAAATGTGAGAAAATAATTGGATATAATAAAATACAATTGAAGTATATGATGTATGTATGTATAATACTATAATAGTAATATAATATTATGTTAAGATTTTGGTAACATGAGATAAAAGTAAAAGCTAAAAAAATAGACTTTGTACCAGACACCTGTTACATAACAATAATTACACCTACACACAGTGCCACAGCCCACAGGTATAAAATGAAATATCTACTTTCACTTTACTAATTCCTATTAGTACTAGAAAGTTGTTTATCAGTTTAAAAACGTATTTTATATTTTTTTATGAAAAGTTTTTGGTTGTTATAAGAAAAATTAGTAATATAACAATAATTATGAAATAGCACAAATATATCACGCAATATTCGATTACATTTTTTAAGAAAAACTCAAATAACTCAATAAAAATTATTGTAGTTGAATTTAATATTTTTTTTTAATCAACATTCTTATTTAAAAGTTTAAATGCGCGTTTTAAGATTGATAAGATAAGACGTGTATTGTTTAATCCATGTTTTAAAAAACAATTTATCATTTATGTTTATCTACTCTTATCTGATTCTAACAATCAATGATTTAAAATTAACTTCAATAATAATAATTGACATTTACTTACCAATTTACTAAGCTAGTTCATTCATTCATGACATAATATAGTTTTAAACTTTCGTTTGGTTTGTAATTTATTAATTAACAATTAGTATGTCTATTTTAAGGCAAACAAAGTAATTATAATGTATTATATTGCTACCAAAAATTATTTTACAATAGAAATTAAGGAATAATGTTTGCCTAATTTTGAATTATTTTTCAGAACAAAATTTAAAAAATCATGGTACCGTTTAAAAAATTATTTTTTTACATATGTATATACTCAAAATTTAAATTATGAACGTACATGTGATTTATTACTGGAGCCCTTATTTAAGATTGTTGATAAATATACCAATATTTTAGGAAAAGTAAGTTATAATTAATGTATTTATAAAAATTAATGTTTATTTATTTTTAATAATACAATCTAATAAAAATTCATTTTTTTAGATTATGGTTATTTTAGTTATTTTATTAACAACATTTGTTGTAATCATAGCTTACTGGATTGGTATACCATATTGGTGGAACAATAATAAACTTTTAACAGTATTCTTATTAATATTTGGAAATTGGTTATTAATAAATGTTATATTTCATTATTATATGGGAGTCACTACACCACCTGGTTTTCCTACTTCGGTATACAATGTTTTTATTTTTGATAGCTAGTTCATAAATAAGAACATTAATTGTTTTATCATTTTCAGAACAGTTTGATATATAATGATGTAGTCATTTGTAAGAAGTGTGATTCTCCAAAGCCACCCCGAACACATCATTGTTCAATTTGTAACAAATGTATTCTCAAAATGGATCACCATTGTCGTATCCTTAATATTTTTAAATTATTTTAACTCAATTTATAATTAATCTATCATCTATTCAGTAGTACTTATTTAAACTATATACAATGCGATCATAATTTCAGAAAAACACTAAATATTTCAGATAGATGACTGTATTAAAATAAGTTTTTGGTTGAATCTAAGGGATACTAAAATACATATTTTGTTCAAATTGTCAACATTTGGTATGCACATGTGTTATATATATCATGTATTTGTTAAATTAATATTAAACTAAACACATATTTTTAGCACCCAATTTGGATTGATCAAATGTTTTTTCTAATTTTTTTCATTAAATAACAGTCATCATTTGAATTTAAAAAAAAAGAAAAGTTTTTTTAATATTTTTAATACAATTTTAAGAAAATTTAATATAAAGATCATCATAAGTTGCTAACTTCTAAATTAAAAAATATCGAATATCTATGATTACAATATTTTTTATAGACGTTTAGTTAGAATTTCAACAAAATTCATAAAAATTACAAAATCTAGTAAATTATTTTGTAGTTAGAAACTCATACATTTTTATGAATATGTAAATTATATACATTTTAAAAGCAATAACATTTTTGATTTATTTTAAAATATTATTTATTTATTTATAGATACTGTAAATCTTTTTTTACTGTTTTACAGTATTTATAGAAATATATTATTGCATTTTGTGTTTTAAAAGTTGATAATATATTATAGTATAAAATTAAATTAAGAAAAAAATATATTAATCTACCTACTATAATACTAAAAGTAAAATAAATAACTTTAATAGCTATATAAAAAACAGATTATCTCTAGATAATGTTGGCTGATAGACAGTTTACACTCAGAATAGTTTTTGTGTACAAATTGAATAGAACTATAATAGTGACTCACTCAATATCTAATGTACAGCAGAACGTTGCTTATTAACCTATACTTACCCTTTTTTTTATATGATTTTGTTGTGTTTATTAAACTACATTAATAAAAATAATAACAATATTCAGTATTACTATTACTAATAATAATAATAATTATGTGCCAGAATGTTATGCTCTTAAAAAGTTCTAAATATGTACACATTTATGCGTTAATAAAAGAACAAATATGTTATCACAATATGCACTTATTTTTTTAAATACAAACATTTTTATAAAACTATAAATAGTTAGGCTCAAAGTTAATATTCATAAGAAAATTAAATTGGACAAAACCACATGAAATATTCATTTTGTGAGTGATATGTCTTAGTGATGAAATGTTATATTAATGCGGCCCTCACTTTAATATGTGAAAAATCAATTGTATATAATATATAATATATTAAAATGTATATGTCCCACAATAATTTTTACTCACATGATGTGGCCCAGTCTTTATAAAAGATCAGATACCCCTGATCTAAAATATAAAAACAATACCTATGGTTTGTATCATAAAATTAAATAATATAAATTTAAAATCTAGTTGTAATAGAAGGTAAAGGTTTTGCATAAATATTTTATAAAATTGAACAATAAAAAATAAAAAAATTAGATGATAAAGGTAAATTAAAAATTTTGAAAAAACATGTGTAAACATATGAAAATATGAATAATTTTAAAATTTTACAAAATGTGTAGGTATTTCACGTTTCATTGTTCAATCAAAAAATAATTTCAATCATCATTTTCATTACAAGGTTATTTACCCGAAATATTAAGTGTTACCTGAGATTGTGATTACACTGTTTAATTTGTTTGTAAATGTATACAGTATGATTCATAATGATTAAATTTTTTCAAATAGTAAGTTTAGTGAAAATTTCAAGTCCTAAACAATTTTAATTTGGATTCCTACATTTTTAAATCTTTTAGATTATAGATATTTTCAATACTTTTATTTTTATTAATTTTAAAATATGTAACAAATATGTATAATGTAATAATAGATATTTAAAATACTATATGTAAATATTTTTCTTAAGTTTATTCTTAAGCTTGGTTAAACAATTGTGTTGGATTTTATAACCATCGTTACTTTTTTCTCTACATGGTTTACATGACATTAGGTTCATTATTTTTGATTACATTTGGTGCTGATATAGTTTTCACAGAAGTATTCTATAAAGAAGAGGATCCAGTGGGACATCCAGTTAAAGTCAATACTTCTTTACCTAAAGTAAGATAACTCAATTATTTAGACTAAATACAATATATAAATACAAAATATTATTATTAAATATTTAGACAGATTGGGTTTTAACATTTCAAGATGAATATGAAAATCACAAAATTGAAGTTGACTATGTTGCAGAATGGAGATTTTGGTGTATTATGGTTATAACTTTTATAACTTGTGGTAATTTTTAATCAACTTTAGTTATTAATGTTATTATTTATATTTTATACAACAAATTATTTCAGGAGTATTTATTGCATTAGCTATTTTAACTATATGGCATGGTCTATTAATAAGTTATGGCGAAACAAGTATTGAAGGGCATATAAATAAATTTGAAACAGAAAGATTATCAGCTATAAACTTTGAATATGTTAATGTTTATGATTATGGTATGAAAATGAATTGGATTATCTTTCTTGGACTTCATAGTGGAAGGTAAATTTAAACACTGTTTGAATTTCAATTAGAAAATCATGTAAATCTTAAGTTAAGAAGACTAACAGGGTTATTCTTTTATCATAAAACACTCATTATTTCAAAAAGTATTCATGTTTTTGAAAATATTTTTTACATAGTTTCAAGTTGTTAAAAATACTACGTTTTTATTAAAAAAATAGATTTTTAAATTTTTACTTTTTTGAATGACATCATATAGTTTTAATTTCATATTCCAAAGCAAAATAATTTTCTGAGTATTTTGATACATAAAAATTGAATTTAGGGTGAGTAGTTAAGAGTTATAACTTATTAGTATTTAAAGTTTAGATGTGTGGAGTGGAGTGGTACGGGGTTACCCCGCAAAATGTTTGTTCACTACTCCGCTTGTCTAAACTTTAAATAAGTATCTCATAAACTACTTGCCCTAAATTTGAATTTTATGTATCAAAATACTCTGAAAATTATTCTGCTTTGGAATATGAAATTAAAACTATATGTTGTCATTCAAAAAAGTAAAAAACTTAAAAAAATATTTAAAAATCTATTTTTTTAATAAAAACTTAGTATTTTTAACAACTTGAAACTATGTAAAAAAATATTTTCAAAAACATGAATACTTTTTGAAATAATGAGTGTTTTATGATAAAAGAATCACCCCGTATAAACCCTCGTGTATTAAAAATATTTAAAACTAGAGGTAACAATTTTAGACATGTTTTTAAAATAAATGTGTACATGAAGTATGTATATTAATTATTAAGTGCATACATTTAATTGATTTGTGTAATTAATATTTCACGAATTAAAATTATATTTATTAAGCAATATTATGATAATTTATTTAGAATTGATAAAGATTCTCATTTTTGAAAAAACCTTGACCATTTTTGATAAACTACAAATAAAATTGTGATGTTTTCATTGATTTTAATTTATAATTATATGATAAAACTGGTCGAATATTAAATGAAAAAAACGATAAGAGAATCCCCTAACTAACACTTGATTGCAGTCTGTGATTTTTCTAATAAATTTTACATTAATTATTTATTGAAATTGTTTTTATTAAGGTTGTAAATATATTTACGTAATATTATTTATTTAAAAATAAAAATAATCATAGTCAAGGTCGGATCTAATATATTTTTTACCTGGTATAAAGTATAAAATTAGTGCTTTCTCATAATTTATCCCCCTCTATTATGCCATTATGCTATATAGTGTACTCTTGATTATCCGTGAGCGTACTATCCGCTGTCTTCCGCTGAACCATCTACATACCTATAAGTATAAAAAAAATATACATATCTTTACATTATACATAATTATCGGTTTAATTGGGTTGTGATAGCCAATTACTCGATAATGAGGTAAAATACAATACGCTTGTTTAATACATATTAATACTTTTTAGTTTTTGGTAATTGTTGGTACATAATTTTAATTTTTTGGATTATCCGCAAAATTTGCTTATCCGTGGATGCTTTGCCACCCTATTCCGCAGATAATCAAGAGTACACTGTACTTATGTACTAGCAGAAAAAAAAAATGGGGAAAGGTAAAAAATTATTGGTACCTACTTGATTAAGAAAAATGTGTAGTACATACAAACCTTAAAATAAAAAATTGTTGCTTTACTTGTACATTTTACAATAAAAAATGTTTAACACAGATAATCCGTTTGAAAAATGGAAGTATTCTTAGCCAAAGTGAAATAAAAATTGTAATTTATATTAAAATACTCATTATATAATGAATAAAAACTATTAATATATTCACTTATTATTTGATAATTTGGTGTCCCTGACCAAGAATTTCGGGGCAAGTGCCCCGGTCCTCCCCCTAACTATATAAGTGTGTAATTTAATAATTAACTTAAATATAATATATTTAGTATATTATATGTTATAAGAATAAGATATGAAAGATATATAATAGTAATGTAAAGAAAACATTATTATTTGTCCGAGTAATGTGGACAATACTTGTTGGATTAAGTAAAAATATTGGTTATAAAACATTATTTCTTACATCACTCGGTTACTGATACAGTATACTTTATACATTATTCAATTGCCAAATATTCGTCTAATTGGACTAATTTAATTGACAAACTTATTTCATACAAAAAAATGATTATTTGGCTTTTTTAAATCTAAAATTACATTATTGTAACAATAAAAATATAAATTATAAATTTTTTTTTATATTTCAAACTAAATAGATTATATTTTTAACATTTATATACTTTATAGAAATATATATACCTTAATTTAATGTCACATTAACATGTGTGTTTAAATATTTACGTGTACTTACAAATACGGTTATATAAGTGAAATTTTAGTGCCACGAACTACGTATATAAAAACTACAAAAATTAAATGTGTAAAAGGACCACTAATTAAAACATACAAAATAGCATATTTGTATTCAGCATAATCAATTTTGTAATTTTAGCTTTAATTATTCAGTTTCTTAAAGTAAAATAATTAACAAAATTAGGCTTCAGGAAGTCCTTATCAATTACTTTTGTATTTTATAATTTGGTGCAATAAATAATTTGTCCATACTAATAACAAATTAAAATAAATGTATGTTTCTTTTTATAGAAATTGGAAACATATTATATTTCCTTCAACCCATAAACCAATAGGAAATGGATTCATATGGCCAACTAAAAATGATATATATGAAGTGTTTTATTATTATAAACAGTTA
The DNA here is from genome assembly GCF_020882245.1 of Rhopalosiphum padi. Classification (NCBI taxonomy): domain Eukaryota; kingdom Metazoa; phylum Arthropoda; class Insecta; order Hemiptera; family Aphididae; genus Rhopalosiphum; species Rhopalosiphum padi. The sequence goes on from NC_083597.1 coordinate 75,764,618, forward strand.
AATATGTAATGTAAGTGTTCAATATATTTATGAAAATAATAATTATTTGTATCATAAAGTAATATTATAATTAGTAATATAAATCCTGTCAATACTTTTTTTCATAAATTAATCAGGTATTGATTTATACTGGTTGAGGACTGATAGTTAAACACTCAACAATCATTTTTGGTACATGTTTATTTTTTTGAGGTTCCTGTGAAACTATATCACCAGGTTTGAGTTAACCAGCTCTTAGTTAGTAATATAAAATGATTAATTTATGAAAAAAAGTAGACAGTTTTTTCTAAGAGAGGGAACTTTGTCTTCCTTTTATCATCATTATGTGCAAAGCAATGTTGTTTTATAAACTATAAGGAAAAATAAACTAAGGTGTACATTTAAACTATATTTTTTAACCGAGTTGAGTCACGTTAAGTCTTTTTTTTCAATATCAAGTGCTTAAAAAAAAAAAATTGTCCATATGTTAGAATTACAATAAAATTCATTATGTAAAGATATTATATGAACGATACATGTGTAATAAATTATGTAAAACACCCATTATTTTGAACTGTGTTTCTTAATGGGCATCTCTTATTTTGAACAAAAACTTTTATCTTTTTAACCAATAACAAAACAATTTTTATTGAATTTAGATTAATTTATATTATTTATACTTCTATATACACTGTGGTGTTACTTTATTTTGAATAGAAAAGAGTGAGACGGTTAAAAATGGTATGTCAATCTTTGTCTTTTACTTAGAAGAGTATCTGTTTTACAGAACTGTTCAAACAGTAGTTAAATTAATAACTAAGATATTAATAATAAAGAAAATGATATACATTTATTGTGTTTCTCAAATTATGCTTTTTTGATATTTGTAATGATAAATGTTTTGTATATAGTTTTTAGATAAATAGTATGTAACAAAATAAAAGGAAAATACATTAAATATTTCTATAATTTTGAAACATTGCAATTGGAGGACAATATATATATTTTTTTATTTATTCTTTAAGAAGATAACGGGCCTTATTCATATTTACAAAAATCTTAAAATGTATAAAAAAATAAGTTATTATTAAATATGAATGTATCATAATACACAAGCTATCTTATTTTTAGGGCCAAACAATTTGTTCTATCCAAGGTAAAAATGCTGAAACTTTAGTGTATACACCTGGTGAATTTTCTGTTGCACAAAATTTTCCAAATGATGTTATCCCAATTAAGTTGAAAACGCATGCATTTTTCTCTGATCTTACTACAAGTGGTCCACCTGAATCACCCTAAATAGTAAGTAATTAATCATTAAAAATATGTGTTCTGTTTAAATTCTATTTGCTTCTGATAATTTAATACATAATTAAACAAACCAAACAAGTATCATGTCCTCCTGCCAAATCTCCAGCACATAACATAGAATCTATTATGCCTCTACTTAGGGTTCTTGTTTTGCTTTCTGCTTCATATAATTTGTTACACTGCCGATTATCTATTAAGTCTAAGTCTACTTTTAATAAATGATCACTAGAACGATCACCTAAATTAAATAAACTATTACTTAACATCATTTTTAAAATATAAATTGATAATACATATATTGAGTATTGAGTGTCTTTAATTACCATATTCAATGCTTCCCCATCCAGTGGCAGTAACTTTATGAGAATAATCAATATTGTCATTATTGTTAAGACAAGCTGGTCGAATATGGTCATTAAACTTAACTGCGTTATCCAAACGTATTAATGCAATGTCATTATACTTAGATGTCTTATTATAATCAGGATGGATAATGATTTCATCTACCAAAAATTCTACTGGATGAGCTCCATCGTTTTCACTTTGTAAATTCAGATCTCCCAATCTTACTCGTACTGGAGTACCTCTGTCAAACATTATTTATTATTTAACATATATTTTGAAATATATATAAATATATATTATAGGAAAAGTAAGGTTGTGCAATTAGAAATTCAATATTTTTAATAGTTTGTATTGTTTTGTTTTCAATGCTAGTCGATAGTTTTAAATTAAAGAAGTTATCAACTTACAGTGTGCTATGTGTACAATGAGCCGCTGTTAATACAAATTGTTCACTAATTAATGTACCACCACAATTCCATGGATTTCCATAACTTGTGCGGAAACCTACTGCCACCTACAAATTATATAATCGTTATTAAATGTTTAACTTGTTTTCTATTAGCCACATTATACCATGTGTGGGAATTCTCCTAATTCAGATTTAGCTCCACCAACAATTAATCCAACACCTTTTGAATCACATTTTTCTATTGATACTGGTCTCGATGATGTGTCAATTGCAAGAGGCAATACAGAAACAGTTGTTCTCAGTGATTTGGAATATTCTTCACATTCTATGATAAAATTTAATATTTAATGCTTATCATTCTGTTTCCTAGCATAATTTTAATTTTACTTTTTTCACTGATGCGTTTTCTATCTTCATTTAAGCTATTTTGATATCCATAATATTTTTTGGTAGTAGTTGTGAATTTTGTGTCAGGTACATCATCAGGAAACAATATACTGCTACTAGTTTTATGATAATTAGGATTTTGATTAGGTCTCTTATTTTCTTCATAACCACTATGATTGATTTGACTATTTGGAAGCGGTGAATTGTTTTCATTATTCCCTGAACTATAAATATTCTGTGGTTTTTTGGGAGTTGTATAATAATTTGGCCTGTTATTTTGAGTTGTTTGATATGCTCCTTGGTATGGTCGATTATCATATTGATTATAATTGGGTCTTTGGGATACAGCACTTTGATATTTATTATTATTTTGACTTACAGGTCTCTGTGTTTCATAGTTAGGATAATTGTAATAATTTTGAGGTATGTTTGTGGTTTGGTCTTTGCTAAACATATCTCCATTATTCGAATTTGGTTTATTATTACTGCTATAAATTCCATATTCAATTGTGGGTCTAATAGATGTAGTTCTATTTTTATTAGGTCTTATAATTACATCTTGTTCATAGTTTTGATAAGGTCTGTCTTCAACAAATTCCATAGTATTTAAACTTTGATGTAAGACATTACCTATAAAATTTGGATTTTTTTGTTTTTGGTAATCAAAAAAATTTATATTTGTGATTGGAATTTGTTGTAACACAGGTGCATGAAAGAAGTCAGGATTGACAGGATTAAAGTTGAATGGGGGTTGTATTGATCGATCCTCTTTTTGATCATTATTTGGAGCAAAATATTTGTTTCTTAATATATTTTTAGCACAGCAAATAATAGTTTGTTCAGAATTACATATAGCTCCTAAATCAGTATCTCTAAGACATTTGCTTCTGTATTGACAAAATCCGACAATACCATTTTTGTTTGTGCATTCATCACCAAGTTCTGTAAATAACAAATTATATAGATCACTTTATTAGTATAATATCCAGGGCTCGGATTTTATAGCATTTGCTAATTATTATAGGATACTGATAAAAATAGCAGAGTGGGCTATAAATTTGTTTTATGCACCAGGGGCTCCAAATATGAAATTTTATAATGCTATTTTTTTGCATATTTTGCATATTTTAGGTTTTTGGTGCTATTTTTTGCTAATTTGTATAATACTATAATATAACGTTTGATTTTGTATTTTCATAAATCTAGTTTATATTATGTGGTATGAAAATTATAAAAATGTTGTCATTTATTTTAATTTTTTTTTTTTTTTGAATGCATATAAAATATACCCACATTTTCGTTCATATTAAAGTCTATTTTTAAATAGTCCGGTGTATTGGCCTATGGAACAGTAATTAAAAATGTAAATAAACAATAGTTTTTAATTAATTATAAATGTACCTATTAATTCATAAATAATCTTTAGTTAATAAATATAAGTTATTTTTAATTATGAACAGAGTACATTTTTATTTTTACTATTTTTCATGTTTTTAGGTCATATTACAGCGCATATTTCATTTATTTTTAGTGCTATAATATCCGAGCCCTAATAATATCATATATAATATATGACATTTTCAATTAAAATTTAAAGAACAGAATATAAAAATAACGTTGTTAAGTTAGGTGGATCTCATTTGGTGGAAAAGGGTATCACCCTCCCCCCTCCCCAGAATTGGGGCGCCGGAAGCGTATTTTAATGTGCTCAAAAAATTGTAAAAACTTATGACTTTTTTATATAATTAAAAATTTTTTAAATAATAACAGTGTATTATAATAATAAATTCATCTATAATAATAAATTGTGTAAAACAATAAAAATGTTGTATAAGCTATATTTTTAAGGACGTCTTTTAAAAATTTGCCGCGGGCGACATAATATTTCGGGCCGGCACTAAATTTACCCGTAGTATCTCCATGGAAAATCAATATATTTAAATGCGGTTTCTTACAATAATAACTAAGTATGACAATTCTGATTGAATGGCATAGTATTCAATTTTTTTTTTCAAAAATTATCAAAAACACTTTTTTATGCAACTAAGTTTTCTAAATTTTCAAGATAGCCATTTTGTTAATCATATTTTTTAAAACAGTTAAAAAAAATAGTATTAAAATTGAATAAAAATCAACTGAATTATAACCAATTATACTTTTGTATTTCTAAGTGTAATAGTTATGTTTCCTAGCTAAACACAAATTTAATTATTTAATCAATCTCGATTGGAACGCTGATTTTTTTTATGACAATCTGTAAATATCTAATTATTAGTTTAACTAAAGTTAAAAATTTCAATTTTTGATAATCGGCATTTTGTATTTTAATTCATAATAATTCAAAAAAAAAAAGATTTCAATGATAAAATATCTATTTCAACCTGACAATACTTATACATACCTAATTAAAGTTTTGATTTGAATAGAAATAACAATATCTGTGTCTTATTGTTTACTGAACAGCAAAACTGGTCACCTATTTTTAAGTGTTTTAATGATCATGAAGTGAACCTAAAATTACGAATGGGAATTAAAACTTTAATTAGGTATGTATCAGGTTATCCAGGAGTCCAGGACCAGGAGGAACATACTAAAATGCAATACCAAAATATACATTACAATAAAAGTTTATTCTTTGCAAACTACAAAATAAAGGCATGATGCTTAAAAAAAAATCTATATTTAATCAAAATATCAATGAAATGTTTATTTAAATAATAAAAAATTAATATTTTCAAAATCATATTTGAATTCCAAGGAAAGGCAAATACCATAATTCGCCCTCCTCTGGTCACCTATATGCTATTACTAGATGACAAATAGGCATTATTAATAGTTATACATTAACATAAATGTATTCAAATATTTTCTCGAAAAAATAAAATAAAGTTTGATATTTTTCATTTTAAATGTTTATTACAATTTTACATATAATTAAAATTATAATACCTATATAATTGCAATCATTGTAATTAATTGAGGTTTGGGTTTTTATTATTTAAAATCCTAAATGGCAATAGACATCTAAACGAGTAGAATTTAGCCATTTAGGCATATAGTATATACTACAAAAAAGTCTAGTATACCTAGACATACATGAATAATCTACGAAAAAATTTGAAAATCGAATATAAGTTTTTCATTTTAAATCTTATAACCGTTTATAAAAAATCCTAAACACACGATACCTCCGCGTAGATAATATATAAACCTAAAATCCATGCCTAATAGGGGCACTAAGTGTTTACTGGGAAATAGGAAGTAATCCTGACGGTACTGTTTATAGTTGTATTATATGTAGGTAATAATACTCTGGAGTGCCGCCACTACCCCCATTCGCGTATTCTGATTCCTAACCACCATCAAGTTTGTTTATTGAACAAATTGTAAATTGTCATATTTATAATAATAATAAAAAATGTAATAGTAATAGACAATAGTTATACTAGTTAAGTTACCAAAAACACATAAAAATATAAAGATTCGCTTACAATACTTACTGCTCTGCACAACCCCACTATACGTCACCCAATACCGTAGTCAGGACCGGGCTTCCGGGCTCACCCTTTCCCTAAATGTCGGACGACAATAATTTAATTAATTTAATTGAAAATACAATTTTATATGCGTGATAACCTGCTGCCCAGAATACGGAGAATAGCTAAAAAAAATTATTAACCGTTTGTTTTGATAAAGCAATGCCGCTCTTATAACACTTACATTTTGATAATAAAAAAATGTGAAATACAATGCAAACTTAATTTGTTGTCATAATTGGTCATCAAAACTTAAGCCCCCCCCCCCCCCCGAAAAAAAACCGTCACTCCTAGGCCCTATCAAGATTTGACATGATTTCAGAATTTGAATAAAAAAACACATTTTTATGTTTATAATATTTAATAGAAAAGAACTCTACCTTAATCCATGGCTTGTAAAAAATAAATATTCCTGTACTAATTTTAACTATATAAATAAACACCATTTGCTTTTTTTTAAAACAGTAATATATTACAAATATCATAAAAATATAGAATTGACAAATTATAATATATTAATAAATTATGTGCGAATATTATTTACTTGATAGAATAGCGTGGCCTTATTAGTAGTTAATACTAATGGTTATTGATTAATATTGTCTAAGGTCGCTAACGACATATTCACATATTTATTATTGTGGAGGGCATTTTTGGGGAAATCGGACCAACTCACTGATAAGTAAAAAGACTCCTGAAGTTTGGTATTACCTAGAACACGAAGGCATGCAAATTAACTCTAACAAGTGTAGCATATCAATGTAACCTCCAATTAATCTCTGGGTAAATTTAACACAATATCTGATGGACTTTTAGATAATAGTTCCAAACCAATTATTTATTATGAAGTATGATAAAAATTAAAGCCAAATGTAACGTACGTATACTGTATACGTCATTTAATAAATACATATTATAATCGTTTTTAGGAAAAAAATATGAAATCCATTACCTATGTATATGTATATTAAACGCAATTAGCATATAAATGGACTTGTTGTTCTATAAACTAGAATAATTTTAACTACTGGAATGCTGTTAATGGCCGCGTATGCATATATAATAAGTATATTCATTTGTAAAGGTTATTTTATTATGGTGACACTTAATAATAAAGATTAATGAACGTCTAAGTACGGACTGATTCTCTAGATAATGCATGATTAATTATGTTTTCTCAAAATATTTAATTTTTTTGGTTGTTTATAAAAATTAAATTTTATATTTAATCTTTATCAGTTATTGGGACAGTAAAAAAGTTAAAATGTGTTCTGAAACATTTCAGGTATTACTGTTTTATTTACGTGTACCTAATTTGAACGCATATTTTATTTTATATAAGTAATGTTCCCAGTACTTTTGGGGAGCACATTTAAAGTAACCACCATCTTTTAATTAAACCAAATCTTTAATCATTTTTAGGTTCCGAGATCTGGTGAAAATATTTCTTTGAACGCGATGGTTGTTGTTTTAAAATTAAAATTAATATTAATAATATGCTTTTATAATATATTACTTAGCAGTATTATATCGAGACGAACGGAATGAGACAATGTCTCTGTATCTCAAGTGTTATTTTAGATTTTAAGCAATTAGACTAATTAGATAGGACTGATAGAAGTTGTTTGATATATATAGTTTATTAGTTAAAAGATTGTAATCGATGAAAAAAGCTTTAAAAGTTTTAAAAGTTGTTTTTATTTAAAGTTAAAATATTTATTGATAAACGACTGTTAGTTTGTTAAAATAATTTATTATTTTAGTAAATTTATCATTGAACTCTCACTAACAAATAGATAAAATATAAGCTTATTTCCTGTATGTATATGCAACTAAGTATCGAAAATTCACAACTATTACTATATCCTAAATATACAATTTACATGTTACAGGAAATGGTGAAACTGATTTTATTTTTTCCCGGTTACTACAAATTTTTTTCTTAACAAATTATACTATATGATACCTTCTAAACATCGTCGTTCATATTTTTTACTATAATTATTAATTTTTAATAATCTACATATAGGTATTTTGATTATTTATTTTTATATTTTATATAAATACAAACCCTAGTCCAAAGTACAATATTAACATTATCTAAATTTAAAATAAAATATTTAGCAAGGTTATAATAATTATTCACATCATTTAATACCTACGCATAATATGACTGGTATGAAACATATAAGAATATTATAATTTAAATCAAACCGGCAAAGTGAATCAGTAATTCCAGTTTGAGTTCGCCATAATTGGTTAAAATCCTACTATGTGTTTAGTAGATATATGTTCCATGTGTATACGTTGTACTTGAAAAATAACTATCTTTGGAAGATATACCTAATTGAATATTTATATTAAAGCGAAAACTACAAAATTGAGAAATTTATATATATGCGATAAGTCTTTTTCGTATATATCATATATGTATTAACTACATACCTATTTTTTTAATTTTTCATATACAGTGGTGGTTTGATTTTTGACTGCTTGAGTTTATGTAGCTACAATTTTTAATGCAGTACAAATTTTAAGGGTGGGTGGTTTATTAAATTTTCTAACCGCGATGCATAATATTAATTCAATAAAGTAACCAATTATAATCGTGGTTTAAATTTATTAAGTAATCTATTCATGGTTACTTTATACATGTATGTTTTATTACAAATTTTACTTAGGGAAGGGTGAGTGTCGATGTAGCTTGCAAAATTAAATACCTAGGTTAGGTATAATGAGTAGAGTAATAATAAGCTATAATACTTTTCGTATCACCTCTATGGCTATGTATATACATATAACATATGTGTCTATGTTCAACAATATAGTCGTAATATAATATAATAATAATTTATAGATATCATTGATGTAGAACATAAAACTCGATAAATGTCTTAGAAATTATAAGTTCATTTTTTGATTAAAGTTTTAACATAATTTTGAAATTAAAAAATATTCTTCACACGACGTACCTTGCTCAAGTGCCTGACAATAATTCACAAAAACCAAAGCACCGATTGCTTTCCAGATATGTATACAACGCATATTATTATTTTCGTTACTCGTACAAGAACAATGATAACATATAATTATATTTATTGATATGTGTGTAGTATAATATTTAATATACAGCACTTTGACACTACTAGTATGCTGACTTAAATAACGTGACTAACGACCATTTGCAATAAATTGATAGCGAATAAACAAAATGAATAGAAATCCATTCTGGTTTCCCCCCCTAAACTTTATCATACATTTTATGTGCAGATATTTAATTATATTTGTTGCCCTACCACTTATTCATAAACGAGGATAGCGTGTATTAAGGCCTGTTATAGGAAATGAATTATCGTATTTTTGGAAAAACCTTGAATAATAATCATCATAAGTCATAACATACATAATATCCGTTTTTAGAAAAAGTATATTTGAATACAAAATTATATATACTATGTTGTACTTATTTCGCATTTATGTTTATTTTCTGCAATTTAAAATTAAATATATACTATTATTTTATAAAATGTTAAAAGAAGAAAAATATCGTCTTTAATGACGTAAATAACATATTTTTATAAATTGTAATACCACTTACAAACTTATGAGAGCACAACGACATTACGACAACAGGTATAATACATTTTATTCTACTTGAAAAACATGTTGACGCACATCTGACATAAAATATTAGCATTAACAGGACGTTATACACGCATCATGTGTTGTCTTTGTCTTGTCTGACTAATGTAGAATGGTACATTTTTGTTCAGCAGAACATATTTTGTGATGTTAGTTTTAATATTTGAGTAAATTTACCTATTATCAAATTTAAAGGTAAGAATATTATCTAGGGCATCTCATAGGCTTTTATTGATATCTTAATTTTTAAGTGAGTTGTGGTTATGTAAAATATTAAAATTTTAAAATGCTCGTAACTTGCTTAAAAATTAAAATACCAATAAAAGCCTATCATATGCTCTAGATAACATTATTTCCTTTTAAGTTTGATAATAGGTAAATTGACCCTAATGTTAAAACTAACATCACAAAATGTGTTCTGCTGAACGAAAATTTGCTATGATCTACATTATTAAGACAGAGACAACACCTGCGGGTATAAGGTCCACTTAAATGGCATCAGAATTCTTGAGTGATCGTTGAAACATACATTTTTACAAAAATTAACTCAAAAACTTGTATAAAATATAACATACCTATATTATCGAAAAATATTTTAAACTCAGTGTATCACAGAAATTAAAATAGCTATTAATAAAAATACCATATTTTCTGTATATTATAGGACATAAATAAAGTTGTCCAATTTTTATTTGCGGAAATACTTCATAATTACGCAAAATAAAATAGGTATAAAAAATTACAAACCTATAATTAAAAAAAACATTTGACTCACTTATTATTAAATTTATAAAAATAATAATGAATCATCACAATAATAAAATTAAACGATTCTGAGACCTCTGTCAAACCTACATTTGCTAACATTTGACATCTAAACAATCGCTCCAAAGTTTCCGAGTTCCTACAATGATTATGAAAGATGAAACTTTTTGGGTACGGGTACCTTCTTTCTACTATAGTTCAACTTAAAAATGTATTTACTAAAATATCATTGTTAATAACCAATTTGAATTTTGTCGGTGTTTACTTTTTTTTTCTATCAGTTTGAGTCTAGTATATGAAGCTATGACAAGCTATGAATTCGACTATAGTTGATTTTATCTAGAATAAAATATTATGATGAATACTACGATTTTTTGCTATTATTACTTGTTAGTTATTGGTATGCTTTTTATAGAGTTTTTATTTACTTAACATTGCTTTTTTTGCTTATTTTTATTTTTATAACTTTTTTACACAAATCGTTTATTCTAAATTAACTTATACATATTTAAATATTGAAAGGTTAATATTTATTTTTACATCATATACACTATAACACAGTATATGTTGTTTATAAAAACACCGATTATAGTGACATACAGGGTTTAACTATCTAAAATTAAAGGTTATGGACGTTATGGTAAAACTCCTATGTTTAATATACTAATTTTTTATCGGTTATTATAACGTCCATATAATAATTATAAAAGGAAGAACCTGATGTTATTGTCGATGAATTTAGACAAATATATGGACTATGAATTATAATTATAACTGGTCATGTTTTAGACAGTTTATAACAAGAATGTATTTCAAGATAAGGCAAAGTATTAAACAATTAGTACCTATATCAAACTATAAAAGTTCAAACAATTTTTTTAAAGTTAACGTTAACAATTATACGAAATTCATAAGAAGTTTTTAGTACATGTCTATAAAAATTATTAAATGTTCATACAATTTTTAGTTTTATCATCTAAATACAGTGGTCTTCAACCGGTGGGTTATGGCTTATTTTTGTATCGCATAAGCTTTAAAATTGTGTCGCTCATCTTTATGTTTTTTTTTAAATAATAAATTAAGTTTAATAGATGAAATAATTGTCAAATATGTGAAAATACAGTTTATATAACCTATATTCTATAATATAATATGATATTATAATTTTTATTTATTCAGTTATAATAATTATAAAATACTACTATAAAGCTTTAAGTAATTTTAGGTTTTTGTTTTTATACAAAGCTTACGTGGGTCACAAAAAATGTAGGCCTAAAAAGTGAGTTATGAGTCCAAAAAGGTTGAAGACTGGTCAATGGTCCTACTACCTAAATTTTTAAATTTTGAAACGATATTCACCGTAAATTTATTTTTTAGAAATTAAAATAAAAGATAGAATATATCATTATATATATAATTGTTTATGAGCAATTGAAATTTATAGTTTGACATTATTTAAACGAAAAATACCATTTATTTACAAGTTATTTTTGTAGTTTGGTGTACTTCAAAGTTCAAAGAGACAAGTATTAACCGTAGAAACTTGAAACATTCCATCATTACATTAATTATCATTTAAACTCAATGAAATATTTTTAGTTATTTTTTAGTTTTGATAACAATTCAAAAATCTTGAACATGTATTAAAAGCATCTTCATTAATTGCTTTTACAGCAATTTAATAATAATAATACATTAATACTAATTTTTTTTATAAAAATTTTAAGTTTAAAATTTGATATAAATTTTCTAAATCATGGTTATGTGTTGTACCTAATTAATAAAATCTTCAATTTTTATAACTAAGGTTCAAAATTTGTATACAAGATTCTGATGATTCCTCATAAGTATTTCATAGTAAAACCAAAAATATGTAAGCAAAATAATTTTATGAATTTTTGAAGTTCAAATTTTGATATTTAATTGAATAATATTGATATTAGTTATTCTGTTATAATCCAAAAATATTATTGGTTAGCATTTTTAAATTTTACTTAAATTGTTATATTTACCATATTTTTCTGTTAATTATCAATGATTTTACTATACACAATTTAATTTTCATACATAATACACATATATATATTCAAATTTTTTTAAATATTTGTATAGTCGGAATGTGATGTATAAATAATTCAAATTGCAAAATCAGAATATTCGAATATTTATAGTACTCAGATTTTTGTATTTTCGATTTTTTTCATATGTATATTAATATATTATACACTGTAATTATTTTATTACTCCACGAGGTTTTTGATCTAGTTTAAAATAGATAAATAGGTATATTAATGATTAAAACACTTATTTGTAAACAATTTTTGTTAATATTAAATATTTTGATTAAAAAAACATCATAAAAAATATAGTACATAATAAGCTATAGAAAAATAAATATTTTGGCCATATTTTTATTAATTTGTTAATTGGTATTAGTGTATTACTGCAGTAATTCGCGAATACATTGTATTATTCTTTTATCTTAAATGAATTTAAAACAGTATCCATCCTCTTTATTATATTGACTAATGGCATCATGCGTTGATTATCATGTTCCTTTGTTTTTAATTTATTTAAATATTCATATTCTGCTGTCTGGTGATTAATGTGTTCAAATACTTTTTGTTTATGTTCTATTGGAATCAAAAACCTCAAACCTATGTCCGTTTCATTTTCTCTGTAATATTTATTTTATTATGTTATATTAAATTATAGTATTATAATTAGATTTGCTCTTAATTATGTATAAAACAGCAGATAACTTACTTTTTATATTGAGCAACATAAATGGGTGAATTTTTGTTTGGAGTATATACTCCAAATACTATCATATGATCGTGTGGATGGTAATCTACTGCGCTACTAGTGGCTGCTGTTAAATCTTGACGATTTGTATAAAATGCCAATTGTTTAGCAGTATACGCTTCCCAAACATTAACTAGTCCGTCTTCTCCACAGCCAAACACAAGATTACCACAAGGACTTAATACACATCCTGTTTGTACTTTATTATTTACACCGCCCTATCAAAGTTATCATTTTTATTTCTCAAGACCAATGTGAAGGTGAACCAAGTTATGCGTAAACTTAAATACTTACCCTAAACCACTGTATGATTGCTGTTGTATGTAAATCCATCATTCGTAAAATACTATCTCTGGTTTGAATTAGAAGTCGTTTACCGGCTGGATGTAAAATTATATTACTTATTATGACTTGTCGTATTTCGGGTACTGATATAATTCTTTTTAGTTCAAGTCTAAAATTATTTTTATGCATTATAGATATATATATATTTAATTATCGGGTGACGAGCACGTGTAAATTGTTGATGGAGGCCAAAAATAAAAAAAATGTCAAATTAATCTACACAATGTTTTCAAAAATTGCTTTTTTAAAACATTTCGTGGGAGGAGTATCCCCCTATGGAAATTATACATAATTATATGGTCCACGCGCATTTTTCATCTATCTAGTTTTATCAAATTTATTAGCGATTTATATGTTGATATAAGTTTATGACCTACCTACTATTTTCGAGCGTCCATTCGATAATTAACCCATGGCTATCGGCCGAAAGTACTATAGTTTCCAATAGAGTAATACTTGATATGAAACCTTTGTGAAATTCCATTTCTTGGCACAATGTCCATTTATTATGGGTGGAAATCCATAATCGCAATATATTATCGTAACATCCAGTTATTATAACCGCGTTATTATATTCAGCACAATATACATATGACGGATGCGGAAGAATCTAAAAATATATTTTTCTAGTACTTATTTTTCATAGTAATATTTATTTAATTATTCATACTTGGAAGTCTGTTTGGTTGTAATTCTTTAGTGTCCAAACACAAGCAGTATAATCGGAAGAAGTTGTTAATAAATTATTATTGTCATTGCTCCACCTTAATGTATATACTAAACCTGTCAAAATATAAAAAATGATCGTAAATAGTAATAAATATAGATATAATGTATTATATTTATATAGTGTGATTTTTTTTTATCGCGGATCTGGTAATATACTAGTACCTATCCTAGAAAATTCAAGAAATTATTAATTTGTTCTTTAATGTTTAAATTCTTTAATAATATAATAATATTATCAACTTTTTACATTTTTCTATGATTATCATTTATTAAGCAATAGGAGGCATTAACATTAATTATTAATTATTTTTGAAATACCTATACACATTTTTTTTTAAATTTATTTATTTATTTATTGCATTTACTTAGGTGTTGCACAGTTCGTGATAAATTAATCACTGTATTGGTAGGTAATTATTATAATTAAAATTTCAAAGTGAAATTTTACAATTACAATATTTTACTACCTTTTTTGATAAAACGATTGTCCAATCACTGATATTTAATATAATGTTGAAAAAATATAACAGAGCTAAAAAACTTGTATTATATAAACATAATATTTTTTTTCATCTAACTTAGAGTAAGTTAAGTAAAAAAATATTCATTTTTTGATAATTCAAAATCTTAGATTTTACGTAGTATTTTATTTATAGCCTAACATTAATTGATAGGATTGACATTTTTTTCAATATATACCGATGATTGTTCAAATATCGTTTGACGTTTGAACGATGTATCATGTAATATCGACATATCGTACAATTGAAAATTTGTATTTCATATCCGCGTTTAGTCATCGATATAACGGTATTCTGATATTAAATATTGGTACCGGTTCTCATACCATCATACCGTCAACCCTATTAAATTATGTATATAATTTGTAACATAAGATTATTCATATAAAATATTCTTGTTATAAATTAATTTGAATTAAAAAAAAAAAAATCATCGTAGGTATATAATTTGATGAATCTAAAACCAATTTTAAGAAATACGTCGTACATATTTTATTAATTTATATTAATTATATAGTCATTTAATTGGATATTTAAGTTTAGATCATTAATTCCAATATTACTATAACTAGTAATAAATTATTTATTTTGTATACACCTATAATCTATACCTACTAATAAATATATGTACCCTGATAAAAAAAAATACGATTTTTAAGTGGAAATAATACTGTCTTTAGCATAGACCTTATACGGTATTATAAGGTCTATGGTCTTTAGGCATACAATTGTAGTATCAGTGGAATTTAAATGTTGAAATTGACTACCTGTATATTGGTGGAATTTACAATCGCCCAACATTAATTTAGGTGAATAAGACTCATAAATCATAATAAAATTATACAATTTTAAAGGGATTAAAAGAACATTTTGATTTGACAAATGACAAGTATATTATATAATATATAATGTATAAACATTAAGTTGAAATGCCCATATACTCATAAAGTGTTATTATAACATTAAACATACCTTGATGGCCAATTAACTGCTTAAGCAATTTATATCCGGGTACTGAATAGATATTTATATTTTTTCCTGTAGCAACTGCTAGTTTTAAACCATCATAACTAAATTTTAAATACATGCATCCTTCTAAGTTTGGTTGAAGTTTCACTATTTCAGAATTTGGTATTTTACATTTTTGACCAGGAAAACGTTTCCACTTAATATTGTATTCCTATTAAAACAATTTATATTATTAATTTATTTCTCAACAAATGAAGCCTAAAATTTTAATAAATTTATACTTGAAACATTTCTTGGCTTGAATTGATTAAGTCAGAATTAAGATCATTTTGTGAACTAGATTTAATAGAAATGAATTCTTGTTGATTGTGTTCTGATACCTCGTCAGCTACACCAAAGTGTTTTACTTTATTCAAACTAATATAAAGTGTACTTGGATATTTTTTTAGTATTCCTTTTTTAAACCAATACATTACCTAAATATATACATACTGACTTATTTTACAAGTTAACTTACAAATTATACTATAATATTTTATGGATAACTACTATTGGATGGTTTTTGTGAAAAGACTTTGGCTTTGGTCCCGGTTTATATAATTGTAGTCTTATTTGTTTTCCTATATTTGTAATTCCATTTGATCCAATTGGTCTTATAAATGCCCAAGCTATTCTATGCCAATTATTCATTGATACTAAAGGTCGAATACCTCCAGTAAAATCTACAATCTCAAATAATATTACTGTATTCTCTGTTATGATATGTTTAAATTGTTCAGTATAAACCACTTTTTCATCCCAGTTTGGTATTATTGTTCTAGATATACATTTTAGATTTATTTTTAATGCATTTAAATTAAAATATTAATAATTAAACATTACTTGTGAAATTTGAAATCAAATTCTTTTGTTAAAATTGGATTAATGTAAGTTTTTTCTTGATTTGTTACATTTGCATTGCTTATTCTTAGATATTCCCATGTAGTTGTATCGATAATATAAATTATAACACTTGGATGTCTTATTCTTGTATCTACTTTTAATACATCTGTTTGATGAATATAAATTTCTAATTTAATATTTTCATTTTCATCTAAATATTTATTTAAAAATGTATTATTATAAAATTCATATTAAAATTGTTGTTAAATAACTCCAAAAAATAATACTTCTTGTTTCTTCATTATAAATGCTTAAACAAGCATCATTACTTAATGCAGCTGAAAGCTCAATGTCATTTTTTTCTTTATTTTCTTTCATTATAACTCTAATCAAATATATATTATATTAGAAATTATACTATTAAAAACTTCAAACTATGTGATATTTAGTTATAATCAATCATTTAATAATTAATTTATATTTTTTATGTGTGAAAGTGAATTTAAAGCTAAATATTTTTAAATTTATTATTTAGAACTAAATATTTCTTAAAAATAATGAAATCAAAAATTGATTGATTTTATATTATACTTTGATGGCACTATTCTGCTAGAATTGTCAGTGATTTCACTGTCACTTAATTCAATGGACACACTTTCTGGTGTTACTGATCGACTGTCTTTTAAACTACTCTTGTGTGATATTGGACTATTAGCAGATAAACTTCTTACACTAGATCCATTAGTACTTGATATTGAACGTGGACGAGGTACAGGTACTGGCATAGGCACCCCACTGTTATCTGTTATTTCAAAATTGTTTGATAAATAAATTAAAATTATATTTCACACTTCATTTACATATAATAATAGTATTACAGAAATTACTTTTATGGTTTTGCCAACCTTGTGACAACGGTGATGAATTGTGGCTAACTGATGACAATTCTGAGCCATTTCTGTATAAAATTACCCAATTTTCTTTTTTAATTAAATAACAAACATATTGTAAAAACTAATATCTCATTAGTTATCAAATATTATAACTATAATATTATTACTCTAGAATAAATCAATGGATTAAAATATTAATGTTGTTTTTCATTATTTTAAGTAAAATTATAGTTACATACAAGGCCACATTAATCTAGGTGTTCTAGTCTGCAACTTTTGAGGGGCGGAAAGATATTAATTACTCATTGTTCAAAAAATAAAAAATAGTTATTACTGATTATAAATAATTTGTTTTTTTAAGAGTTTAATCACTATCATATTTAACTGATTTAGAAACAGTAAAAAAATATTTGAGATCATCATTATTCATGAAAAATGTCAAATTTATTGATATTATATATATTGAATCTGATATGGTTTATAATATGACCACTTTTAAAAAGTATAGGAACAATATTAAAACTTATAAATTTGTCACCATTAAATCAATGAAAAAGAATATTTAAACATAGCATAATTGAATTTTTTTTAAAGTGACCCTAACATTATAAACAACTTATAGTGTTATAAATAAATAATTATTGTTATTTAATTTATTAAAGTTAACTTGTGTTATATTTTGATTTTAATTGTTTTGAAAAACTGTTTATAATAAGTATATTTTTAGATATTAATAGACTTAAAATACTTTATCGTTTATACATACATGTTAGTACAATTTTTATGATTTATTAAAAAAGTGCTTATAGAAAAAAAAAAAAATAGGAACCTCTCACTACTACTGGAACTAGATCCGATTGACCGTGTATCATTAATACTTAATAATTTCTTTTTTCTTGGTTTAATTTCTGGTGGTTTCTGAAAAATAAATAATTTTAATTTTAAGAACAAAAAAGTTGTATTTACATAAAATTAATTATCATTAGTATATTTTTCTAATTTCTGACTGTAATATTACATATTTATAACTTGTCTGATATCCTAAAGCAGTGGCGTCAAGTAGGCTTTTTTAATGCAATTGTCAAAAGGCGACCAAAATTAATGGGTAGGTGAGTAATGGGTACTAGGCAATGAATTTAGTACAATAAAATGTTTTTAGTAATAATATTTATTCTATTAAGTAAAAAAAAAAAATGTAGATAAAAAGTTTTTGGTGCATTGGGTGGTCAAATGATAGTTTGTCTCAGGTCCTAGAGATACCCTATGAATTTTGTAAAACGGAAACACAATCAACAGAAATTGTATAACTTTTGTTTTTACATTATTATTTTCTGCTTTTATGATATAAAATATATTTATCTTTCCTAAATAAATGTATAAATTAATCTTAAAACAAAAACTAAATTAATATTAGAAGTAGTGTCAATCAACTATCCTTTAAATTAAACTGTTGTATTGTAAAATCCATACATCTTTTTTTTGTGCTTAAAAACTTTAATTATATTGTATTTAGTGTAGGTAAAAATATTGTAAATATTCTTCAGTAAAAAAATAATAAAATTTATTTATTTAATACCAAAATGTATCAGAAATTGAATCTAATATATTAGAATAATAGTTTATACGAATTACCATATTTTATTGAATTTCTGTATCAAAATTTCAAATGTTTTTTTGCATTTAAATATATGGTGATCTGATATAAAAATTCAAAGTAAAGTACATTTGTTCCTTTATCATAAGAAAACCACTCCTTTGAGATAATTAATTGGCCTATGTGTATTTTATTCTATCTATCTATTTTGTCTATAGATCATCTATATAAATAATTTTTTTTATCTAATTACTCTATTATTTTTATTTCTATTTTATCAACTAAAAAAACAAATTATTTTAAGTTATAATCTCATACTATGATAATTTATTAGATGTATTTCTTTATGATGAAAATACTTTGAAACTTAATAAGTTAAAAATATGAGAAATATTTTAATGTATGATTATTGAAAATAATAAAAAATTAAATTTTATAATTTAAAAATATTGTAAACATTTTTAAAACTACATTGTTTGTTAACTGTTAGTCTGTGCCTTATTATATTCTGCAATGTGATTGTACTTTGATAATAATTTGAAATAACCATGCTACCATAACCATATAATATTAATTTATTAATAGCTAATAGCAATGTTCTTTGATATTACTTAATTATATTATGTTGATCTATCCAGACATTATATTTAACTGTGGTGCATACTAAAATGACAAAATATTATCTTGTTTTAATATACATTAAATAGAACCATAAAATATTAATGAATGATTAAATTTAAAAAAAGCATTAACATGTATTACTGTATTAGTCCATAATATTTTTAAAAAATGAGTATAATTCCATGTACTTCACATTATTCTTAAGGACATTAAGACAATGCATAAAAAAAAGTACTGTTCTATGAAAAAGAGTTTGTCTAATCACCATATGTATACCTACATATATCCAAAACTCCGATTTATGTTAGTTGTTAGATATCATAATGATTAATAATATTGTAATAGATAATATACATTTTACTTAATTATCATATTTGTTAAATAAAAGAAATTTAATACATTTAAACTTACTTCAATTAAATTTTCTCTAGAATCTGATATAGGGCCATATAAATTATTATGAAATTCAGTAAGTTCAATCATTGGATCTTTGTCCATTGCTTATTATACCTATGTTGAAGAAAGATATATAATTTGTAATACTTTTTAACATTAATTGTTTGTACTTTTTTGCTGTTTTAATATATAATAATAACAATAACTATCTACATTTAAATCATTTTATTGTATTTAATAATTGTTGGCTTATTGTTATGGTTGTGTAATGTGTAAACTGTAGAGTAATAGTGGATATATCACCATGGAAACGATTGATTGTTTACATTTTTATGGTAATAATACATACATTTTAATAACAATACTTTTTAAAAATATATTTTTAGTCTATCTTTATTAAATATTTTGTTAAATAAATACTTTATATTATTATAATGTAATAATTCCTTTCTTAGCTATTTATGATTGAATAATTTGACTAGTTTTAGTGAATAATATTTAAAATATATAATATATATATATAATTTAATAAGATCTAGCCTGTAATAAATAAGAATGTGTATAAAATAATAACTAAATTTAAAGACTAATAAGCAATGATTTTTTCATATAATTAAATATTAATAGTAAATATTAATTGAAGCATAGGTGTTATCAGATATGGATATGTACTAAGTATTAACTAGCAGTTCAAACAATAAGTATTAATTATAATAATTGTAGACTACAATTTGTAGTCAGATTATTTGGGATTTATATTATATTTATAATTTATGGTAAATAATTTTTAAGTATAACTTTTTTTTTTATTTTTAGTGGCAGGTATCGCAACTGAGATAGCATTACTGCGTTACCATTATTTCCCCTTAAATACTAATTATTTAAACCAATTTGAATTTAAAATGGATCTTTTGATTTGATCTCATTTAGTTAAAGGATTAGTTAAAAGTCAAATCAAATTTAGTAGTATTTGCCAAAATAAAATAGGTAATTTTATTAAAATATATATATATATATATTATTGACTAGATTGTCTATATTTTTAAATTATAGACAAGAGTCATAGACCTATAAAAGTATAAAGTCACTATAAACTAGAAAAACAAGAGTACAAGACATATTATATGTCTATGATATTGATATAATGATATATACCACCACACTACACAGAACAATGATACCACAATCTTAGAAAAAATATATCTGATAGTAACCAATATTCTCTTATCAATTTATCACATTTTACAATTTTAATGTATAAACAGATAATGAATGAAATAATTAAATACATTATAGAACGTGTTTTCTTAAATATTTATTTTTATTCAATTATTTAAGTTTTTTAAATTTCTAACTTCTAAAATAGATAAATTTAAGTATATATTATCTTCAACAGAACAAGAATTCACAATGTAAGAGTTATATTTTTCTATGTTAATATTTATTATTTGCGATGCATTTAAACATTTAATACATGAAAACTTTTCTAATATTGTTATTGTTAGTTATATACTTTGTTTAGTTTATTAATGTTTTGATTCCAGATAAATAATTATGCAGTCATTAGTAAATACGCTGAAATTTTCATATTCAAAAATTAATATACAACCAGTTCGCCATCGATATTGGAAAGACCAACAAGGTGCTCGACCATTAATTCGACGATACGGTTATAATGATGATAAAATTCTCCAGTCTGGGCTATTGCCACGATCGGCTGATGAAAAAAATAAATTACCAATGCCCATATATAGGCCTAAAGATATTTGGAATGAACGCAGAGCTCTTTTTGGACAAAACGATTACATTGATATTTTAGGAGATGAATCCGTACATCCTGTCCGAGTACTATACAATGTACCATCGTGGTTGAGAGGCGTTAAAGGCAATGAATTTCAAATATTATTAAGGAAGAGAAAAATGTTACAATATGGTGTATATCCATTGGCCAGACCAACAAAGTGGAGCCTTATGCAAAAGCGAATCAAATATTTGTATACTTTCTTGAATAGAAAAACTAGAACTGGAATGGAAAAATAATAACTTAGTTTGTTAAACAACATAAAAAATTAGTATTTAAAATGATTTGTATATGGTATAAAAAGAGAAAAACTTAATAAATAACAAACAGTTATAAAACCATTAAAATGTGTATTATAAATTATTATTACATCTTCTGTTAAAGATTTAAATTTGAATTTCTTAAAAACTTATTAAACTCTCTTTGGGATCAGTGTACTTGTGTTCAGATGCCTATTAAGCAAAAAAGCATTGTAATAAAAAAATTTTAATTTGACTATATACTAATAAATATTCATTATTATGCATTTATTTGATATTTTCCTTTTATATAAGACTATGTTCAAACACCATGTTCTATTGTTCAAATTGACTACTACATATTATGATCTATCGCTATATTATTATTTTTTCCTATACATAATTCGTTAGTTAAAAGTAGTCTTGCTGATTTTAACAAAGTAATCACTAATCACATTTAAAAATTAAAAATGTGTTTATATTATTTTAGTATTTTACACTTAATTTTTATCTATTAAATATTATATGGGTCTCTACTAAGACTGAATAAAAAGCTGAAGGTTTGCTTTAACCTAACATTTTAACATTTTATGCACTTAAAAAACTATTCCATAATTTAATTTATCATTGTAACAAAACTTTGCTTTTTAATATTTATATTAATATACTTAACGTTGTAGAATTCTATACAAAGAATTAAGTTTAATTTGTTAAAAATAAATAAGGTGGTCTGTGAATAGTATAGTTGCAAATTTTTATAGTCTTGAGCAATAGTACTGTGATGTTTTGTGTAATAAAGTAGTCTTGTATAACAGAAAAATACCATTTATTTAAATGTTGTTTCATAATGATTTCATATTAAATAAAAAAAAATATTTTCAATACCTAACTTTGATATGCTTCAATACCATGAATTGAAGAAATAGTATTAGTCACTTCATCAGAATGTATACAATAAATTAGGAAAAATTGATTTAAATATGTCCTCATTAACCATATTGACCAGTGTAGTCTAACAAACAATTTTTTCCTGTAGTAGACTTGTAGTACATCATGTATAATTTTTTTAATTATTTTTATCTTGGTATTTAATGTTATAAATAATGTAAATAATGTACAAAATATTTTATGTATAAAACTAAACTTCTGGTTTATTTACAATATTCACTTAGATATTATGTTTATTGTAAAAAATATTTCATATCTACAAACATATTTTAGAAATCATAAAATAAAATAATTTATTTTATTTTAATGAACTTAATTATTATACCTAGACAAAATTAGTAATAAAAGATAAAGTAAAAAAACTGAAAAAATGAACTCAAATATATCACATTATATTTATGCATTAATAAGGAGTATTATGAACCAAGTGGTTATGTTTTATTCTATCTTCTAATGTGTAGAAGTTTTCTGGGTGACTGAGTATTTTATTAGATTTAATAATAAAATATTGAACATATTGTTACGTTCAATTGCTATTATTGTAACTATTCGATTTTTGCAATAATTTAAAAATTTCATGTTAATATTTTAATTTATGCATAACATATTAATATATTACGTTGTATTTTTATATTTTTTATTTGTAAGTCATTTTAATTTCATATAATATGATGTATTAATTTTGTATAAATTTGTTAGGTTATAATTCGGTGGGTTATGGCCTTATGGGTAATTAAATAGAACCCAAATAAATTATCATATGTCATCAAGACATCATACAAATAAATATTTAATTTCACTAAAAATGAAATTGTGAAATTTGGGATACATAATAATTTGTAACTTATAAGTTAATTTAATATTTTGATGAAAATACCATAATTATTTAGCTGTAATAGTTTTTTATTAGAAACTAAAAAAAATGTAAGTTAAAGTAAAAATACATTTTCACCTATAGGTATCATGTTCAAACATACCACAATTAGTCTAACATTAATTCATTTTTTATTTAACCCAGCATGTTAATAACTTTTTTAATTATTTTCTATAAATGTTATATTATTTATACCTCTACAGGATGATTCTTTTATCATAAAACACTCAATATTTCAAAAAGTATTCATGTTTTTGAAAATATTTTTTATCCTTATATTTTTTTAAGTTTTTTACTTTGTAGAATGACAACATATAGTTTTAATTTCATATTCCAAAGCAGAATAATTTTCAGAGTATTTTGATATATAAAATTCAAATTTAGGGCGAGTAGTTTATGAGTTATACTTATTTAAAGTTTAGACAGGCGGAGTAGTGAACAAACATTTCGCGGGGTAACCCCGTACCACTCCACTCCGCACATCTAAACTTTAAATACTTATAACTTATAAACTACTTGCCCTAAATTTGAATTTTATGTATCAAAATACTCTGAAAATTATTCTGCTTTGGAATATGAAATTAAAACTATATGTTTTCATTCAAAAAAGTAAAAAACTTAAAAAAAATATTTAAAAATCTAATATTTTAATAAAAACGTAGTATGTTTAACAACTAGAAACTATGTAAAAAAATGTTTTCAAAAACATGATTATTTTTTGAAATAATGAGTGTTTTATGATAAAAGAATCATCCTGTATATAATAAATCCCTTAATTTTGTACCTTTAAGTTTGAATATACATTTTTACATTTGATATAATAACTAATAAGTGACCTCTTAAGATAAATTATTTTAATATGATTATGTATATCTTTATTTGTGGTGACTACTTGTCTACTTAATACTTTACTAAATATTGAAAATTTAAAAAAATTATATTGTCAACATTTGCCAATCTTTTATTAAAATTCTAGAGGTGAACATATAGCTTACAAGGTCATAATTATAAGTTACATAATTTCATCTATTATCTTTACCATAATGCAACTTGATTATTAATTAATAATAATAATAACCTACACAGATGACACGTATTTTATTTAATTTATTTATACAACGTGTATATTATATTTTATAGTAAATAATAATTAATGTTATAAGTTAAGGAAATTAAGGTCTCTGCACTGGATAAAATATACTACCTATGGACTGACTCACTATATTTCTATGTATAAAATGTCACTAACTATTAATCCTCAAAATACCTATATTTCCATACTATATAGAGTATTATAGCAATTATTATAATATAATATTATACATTTATACTAAATAAAAGCACATCGGCAGCATTGTGATCGTGATGTAAACAATTTTAAGCACAGATTTCGAATTTCGATTTCTAAATTTCTTTTTTATTCGTTTACTATGATTTCTTTCGTTGAGTCGAGTTATTTACGCATGCATGTGTATACTCGTTGCATATTTATTGAAGTTATCACTCATGAATATTCCCAGTGAGAATGGGTTACGTATCACCTAGATCCCGCGACAAGTAGATCCACGTACGTCAACTGGATCCCTTTGGACATTTAGAACCTCAATGACAATTTAGATTCCATATTAACTATAATCTCCCACGTCGTTTAGGTACCTAGAAATCGGCGGTACCTAATTTAAAAAACTTGTCTAAAAAAATACTTAAATAACAATTTAAATTTTAAAAATATTATGAAATAGTATGAAGTATAAGTAAGTTACATGGCGTTAGTAAAATCTCTAATTCCATTAATTATGATATTAGATTCGATGTTTTAAATAAGTAGTAACGTTTCATTATATTCTAATATACACGATATATGAATTATCGATTATGTTAATGTAGAACTTATATATAATTTTTAAAAGAACTTTCTCAAATACCTATTTATTATAATAGGTAAGTACATAGGTAAAACCTAACCATTAACCTATAATAATTACAATAATAAGTAAATAAAAATATGTGTAAATTCAATGTTTTAAGTAAAGTAATAGATACACACAATATTTCTGGCAATATTAAACTTGACCCGCTTTTGTTAATGTATTTGTAAAATAAGAACTAATATAATAACTATACTTGCCACTTGGAATCTTTTTATAACAAGTCAAAGAATATTTTTTAAATATTAAATATTATTTTATTGAAATACTTTATAAAACGTTAATATTTCTCGTTTCTTGATATAAATAATTATTTAATTGGTATTTATTAAAAAAAAATGTATGCAAGGTATATAAGATAAGAATAACAGTGTTAGGTAATTTTCCACACCACCTTTATTATTAAACGACGTACAATAACATAGTCCGTATTGTTTAATAACTTTATGAGGTATTACACGAGGCGCGTTTTTTTATTGTGGTGTCCCCAGTAGGCCTAATCCACATCGTAAGCGAGAACGCATCATATGCAGGGGAGTATTTAGGTAGGGGCTTTGGGTCCAGTTGTCCAGAACGGCAAATTTTTATCTTGTATACTTTATGAGTACTGGCGCAGTGACGTCAATCATTAATATTTTTCACAACAAATGTGTGCCATAGAGGTATAAAATACTATAGTATTTATATAACATGGTATTCTATGGTATTAACAGTTTGACCATTGCGCGGCGTAGAAGGTTTTTAATTTTTTTTTTAATGGGGGGAGGTGGCAAAATATGTGTTGCCCTTATCCTAAAATTCCTAAATACGCCACTAATCATATGAATGCATTCAAATAATAAAAAAAAAATATACAATAACTTAAATTATGTGGATATTAATAATACTATACTATATAATATAAAACGGGTAATGTGTATAATATATGTGTGTTGCCGGCCGGCGATAGTGAATGTGTTGGATGAGTGGACGAGAGATGAGCGCTAATGCGTAAAGGGGGGACAACTAAATTAAGATGAGCTTCTTATTGATGCTGCCAATCTTCCTCCGGGTTGAAACGAAGCCGAGTGCCGACACATTTCCCATCAGCTTTGTGACAAATTCTTCTTCACTAATAAATATTAAATAATTATATATAGTATACTGTACCGTCTGTACCTACTACGATTCTAAAAGTTATAATATAATACAAACAAATACTTTGGACAGTTGATTATCAGTTGAATTTCTTTTTGCTGCTGCCAATCTTCCTCCGGGTTGAAACGAAGCCGAGTGCTGACACATTTCCCATCAGCTTTGTGACAAATTCTTCTTCACTAATAAATATTAAATAATTATATATAGTATACTGTACCGTCTGTACCTACTACGATTCTAAAAGTTATAATATAATACAAACAAATACTTTGGACAGTTGATTATCAGTTGAATTTCTTTTTGCTGCTGCCAATCTTCCTCCGGGTTGAAACGAAGCCGAGTGCCGACACATTTCCCATCAGCTCAATGACAAATTCTCCGTCGGTGGGTAGTCCATGATCCAGCCAAATGTTCGGTCCCTATAAAACTTCAACTAATGTGCTGATTAAATGTAATTTAAATTTATAGTAAAATTTTAATGTTTAAGAAATCTATGTTGGTGTTCTTTTATTTTTGAGTTTAAATTAATTTGAAATTTTATATTCATAATTTATCAGTTAAAAATGTAAACACGAACTAAAAAGATTATAGTATATTGCAGTTTAACTTTCTGTTCGGTGGCCACCTTTTTAATTCCTCACTCTCTTTTATAAGAAAGTTAAACAGCACAATAACTATAAAAAATATAAATTTAAACATACACAAAGACGAACTAGCTTTGTGATAAGAAAAAAAATTGGTAATTTATCAACGTATTATTAAAATAAAAAGAACACCTAAAACCATAGTACAGTATATTATCTGAAAAAAAAACCATAAAAATTAAATATAATTTAAGTAAAATTAAGTTATATTAAGTTATATTAAATTAAGTTATAATTTAAGTAAATATTCATAATATACTGTACTACTGTTCAAAAAATTATAGTATTAAACAAACACAGCCTTGTGACATTTATTTTTGTTATTCAGATGAGCTTCTTAATGATACTGCCAATCGTCCTCCAGGTTGACATTATTCAAGGATATAGCGTAATTATTTCAGTTTTTTTGTTTTTCCGATATTATGGCAAGATCTGAAATTTTTTGTTTTATTTTATTATTTACCACCAAAAGTACCAAATTGATTCATATTTGCTACAAGAATTCATGACAAACAAAAAATAAACTATATAATTGTAAAATCATTATACATTTTTCGCTACGTCCACGTCCAGGATCTAAGGTGTACTATTCTTACTATTCTACTACTATTCTAATATAATACAATCGCGAATAATACATGGTTGTTATTTCTCACAATTTTTGTCTACTATAACTAATGAGTAAAATAAGTAAGCATTGTGTACTATTTTTTCATTGGACCCTGGAAAATAAAATAT
The DNA here is from genome assembly GCF_020882245.1 of Rhopalosiphum padi. NCBI lineage: Eukaryota > Metazoa > Arthropoda > Insecta > Hemiptera > Aphididae > Rhopalosiphum > Rhopalosiphum padi. The sequence goes on from NC_083597.1 coordinate 75,793,056, forward strand.
GCGTCTACATCAACTACATCGTCCGACTAGCGCGGATTATTCATATAAATTAATATATTTTATTTTAAGTTAAAAAAATAATTTTAATCCCAAAAAAGAATAATAAAAAAAACTTACTTAAGCGTCGATTCTTCCCGGGAAACCGAGTTGTACCAATCTACAGTGTATACGGAGTAGTGCACCGCCGCCGAAGAAACTCCAAATTTTCTTCATACGATCTTCATCATGATTCTAAATGGGAGTATAAAGATATTTTATGAAAATAAACAGCACGAAATAAAAAGGAGAGTACTTGTCATGTACTGAAGACTGTTATTTAACGACTGTTCATTAAGACTATTATAGAATTGTTAATCGCCTTCGACGAATGTCGTCGATTGTCGTATGCCACAGATGACGAATATTATAATATGATAAACCTATGGTTTTTTTTTTATAGAACTCTTTGTGATATTATACGATCTATTTTTCTATTTTAGCTGTTTGACATATTGACGTACAATTAAAACATATAAACTATAGACCAAATCTTTATAGATATTGCAAAGTATTAATATTTTATTCTAATGAAGATGATTACAAATTATTTAATTTAATCTATAAAAATAGTGAACTAAACAAAAATAATTATACTATTATATATATTTAAAAAAAAAGAATTATGATTAATATCGTTATGTTTCTGAGTTATTATTTCTGCATTCTTTTGGTTTTAATCACGCAGTGCTTTAACTTAATCTTACATATTCTTACATGTAAACTTACATATATCTATCTGAAGACACCTATCAAAATAGAAACAAATTCATACATTTTCTTTATTATGGTTTCATGTAACAAATAGTACCTAGTCAATGCTTTGAGAAATTCAATTTTCAGTACCATTTTACAAAATAATCAAAAATTACATTAAATTAAAGATAAAGAAGTAATTATTACAGTGTTGCTTTATACATTAGTGATTAAGTTTATTATTGTAATTAGTGGGTGAAATTTGAATTTGAAAGAGACAGTCAGTCAACCTTCATTAATAAGTATAATTTTGATGTATTATGACTTATAATATTATATGTTGATTGATATTGCTAAGTATTTTATTTTTTTTTGTGTGTAAAGTTTGACAAGCTACATTTTTTCCGAAAACATTGCATTTATCAAAATTATTATTATAATATTGTATAAATAATAAATATAATTTATACCGTATTATATTCTTGTTATATACTTTTGAGTCAATAGGTACAACACTTTCGTAAAATAATTTGAATAAATAATATCTTAAGATTAATCTACGTATGTCAAAAATGTCATTGTGTACGTATAGTATAACATTTACAAAAAACGTTTATGCCCCTACAAATAATGTTTTAAATAATAACAAAATATATAATATCGTAAATATACATAATTTCAAAATATTTTGAAAAAATACTATTTGTAAGAAATAATCTCATAAGAATTTAATTAAAGTTTTAATTATCTAAGATAATTCGTTTTTGAACTATAATAAAATATAAAAATTATTTGAGAAAAAATATTTATTTTTAGGGTGGGTGTATAATAAACATTTAATAAGATATAGGTATAATACTGAACTTCAAATAGTCATAAAAAATAATGTGACTTTCCAGTAAACATATTATTTTTGTTTAAGGTTAAAAAAAACTAATGAGAATTCCAATATAATATTTTTTAATTGTAGATATAAAAAGAAAATATTTATATGAATATCTAACGAAAAAAATTATTTGAACATTTTATAGATTTAGCCGAATACAATCAAAATTTTAATTTTAAACGTTTATAAAATATACCGTGACTATACATTTTTTATTACAGTAAATTAGTGAACAATTGATGAAGAAACCTGTATTAAATTTTAAATCATATTTGCATATCTATAATTTTTTCGGCTTACCTAATAAAAAAAAAAAATTAATTGTTATAAATAATGAAAATGATTTTAAAATTATACAATTTACCTATAGAGAAATCATAATGTAGATAATTGGTAAATTTTTCAAAATTCTATAATTAGCATTTTTTAATTAAAATTAAATTAATAAATTAATTTTGTCGATATTATACAAGTATATAGCGTATAATAATACATTTGATTTTTTGTGTTTTCGATATTATGACAAGATTCAAAATTTTTTATTTTATTTTACTATTAACCACCCAAAGTACTAAATAGATCATATCCAAGGTATACTTGACGACTTAATTTTATTCTTGGCTATTTTATACATTGGACCAGTGGTCAACCTTTTTGGACTCTCGGGCCACATTCACAGACTAAAAACTGTTTGCGGGCAAGAAAAGAATAAAAATGTAATATACTTAAATTATTTACTATGCAAAAAAATATTGTTTAGAACTTAAAATAAAAAAAAAAATTCGTCGTTTTAGAATTTAAAGCGGGCCGTAGACAATAGCTCACTGGTTGCCGGCCATTGCATTGGACGATTGGAAATAAAATATAAGTCTGTCATCCAAGTATAGCAGCTTGTACACGTCAATAAATATTTATTTTAAGTATAAAAGATAAATTTAATATTCCATAATTATGGGAAAATTAACTTACGTAAGTATTCTTCGACGCTGTTCGGCGAAATCGAGCTGTACCACATTTACAGTTCAAACGTGCACCATCACCGCCGAAGAAACAGCTAGCTCTTATTTCTTCATTCGTCTTCTTTGCGCTTCAGAATGAAATTATTAAAATACTCTATAAAAATGAGAGCACTTGTAAAACACTAAAGGCTAATTTTATTTTACTATTTAGTATTTACCAACCAAAGTACCAAAAATAGATCATATTTGCTACAAGAATTCATGGCAGACAGAAAATAAACTACATAATTGTAAAATCATTATACATTTTTCGCTACATATCCAGGATCTAAATTCTAAGGTGTACTTATAACGACTTTATTTTATTCTTGGCAATTTCATCATTAAAGCATGATCGGTAATCTTTTTGAACTCTCGGGCCAAATTCACAAATTAAAAACAGTTTGCAGACCAGATAAAAATGAAAATTTTATATTCTTAAATTATTTACTACGGAAAAAATTATTGTATAGAACTTTAAAATAATAAAATATAAATAAAAAAAAATTTCAGTGTTTTAGAATTTAAAACGGGTCGTATATACAATAACTCGCCGGTTGCTGACCACTTCATTGGACTGGACGATCGAAAATAAAATATAGGTCTGTAATCGGGATAACAGCTTGTAGAAGTTAATAAACATTTATGTTATGTATAAATAGTAAATTTATTACTACCCCAAAATTATAGGAAAATTAACCTACGTAAGTATCCTTCGACGCTTTTCGGCGAAATCAAACTGTGCCATATTAAAGTTCAAACGTGCACCGTCACCGAAGAAACAGCTATAGTTTATTTCTTCATTCGTCTTCTTTACGCTTCGGAATGGAATTATTGAAATATTTTATGAAAATGAGAGTACTTGTCATGTACTGAAGGCTGTTGTTTGACGACTGTTCAATAAAATTATTAGAATTGTTAATCGTCTCCTACAAATGACAACGATTGTCGTTTGCCATGGATGTCGGATGATAATTATTATAATTTTTTTTTTATAGAACTCTTTGTGATTTTATAGGATTTATTATTATATTTTAGCTCTTTGACATACGTAAATTTGAAACATATAAACTAGACCAAATCTTTATGGATATTGCAAAGTATATTAATATTTTATTCTAAATCTAATGAAGATGATAACAAATTATTTAATTTAGGTAATCTATGAAAATAGTGAACTAAATAAAAATAATTATATTTTTAAGTATTAAAAAAAAAGAATTATGATCAATATCGTTATGTTTCTAAGTTATTATTTCTGCATTATTTTGATTCTAATCACGCGCAGTGTTTTAACTTAATCTTACTATTCTTACTTATCTATTACATTAGATGCAATTACCTCTGTCTGTAGATATTGTGTCTGAAGACACCTATCATAATAGAAAAAATTCATACATTTTGTTTATTGTGGTTTCTTGTAACAAATAGTACCTAGTCACTAGTCAATGCTTTAGTTAATCAATTTACTTTTTAAATTTAAAATAAAATATATTCATTTTTATTTTTTATGAAAAATCCGCTACCCGGATGACGTAATCGATGTAGACGCATATTTTATTAATTTATATATAAATTATATAATATTGAACTTCAAACAGTCATAATATAAGTTTCCAGTGAGCATTTTATTTTTGTTTTTGCATTAAAAAAACTAATGAGAATTCCTATAAAACATTTTAAAATTGTAGATATAAAAAGAAAATATTTATATGAATACTAATGAAAAAAATAATTTGAACATTTTAAAAATTTTAAAAATTTGTAATAATAAAAAAATAAAGAACATTGTTTATATATATATAGTTTGAAAATATTTTTAAAATAATAACATAAATAAGAAATGTTCTCATAAAAAATTAGTTAAGACTTTAAGTTATCGGTGTATAAGATTATTTGTTTTTAAACTATGTATAGTATTATAGTCTATAACACAATATAAAAATCGTTTTACAAGAAATAGTTTTTTTGGGGATGAAAAATTAATACTCAATAAGTCATAAAATATTGAACTTCAGTCGTAAAAAATAATGTGACTTTCCATTAAACCTTTTATATTTGTTATATTTAAAAAAAACCAATGAGAATTACTATATTAAATTTGTATATAAAAAGACAATATTATATATATAAATATCTGATGAAAAAATAATTTGAAAATTGTATAGATTTAGACAAAATTTGTCAAAATTCTGATTTTAAACGTTTATAAAAATATAATATCGTGACTATACATTTTTTATTGCAGTTATTTAGTGACTGATGAGGAACACTGTATTAAATTTTAAATCATATTTGCTATCAATAATTTTTATCGGCTTAAAAAAAAAATATTTAATTATTTAAAATTGTTAAAATGTTCTTATAATTATACAATGTATAGGAAATCATAATGTAGACAGTTGGTAAAATTTTCAACATTCTATGATTAGCATTTTTGAATTAAAACTTATAGTAAATGAATTAATTTTGTCGAAATTTTACAAGTATATTATAGCGTAATGATTCCAGTTTTTCCGATATTATGACAAGATCTGAAATTTTTTATTTTATTTTACTATTAACCACCCAAAGCACTAAATATATTAACTTTAACCTTTTAGAACTCTCATGCCATATTCACAAACTAAAAACAGTTTGCGGACCAGACAAAAATAAAAATTTTATATTCTTAAATAATTTACTATGAAAAAAAATATTATCTAGAACTTTAAAATAATAATATATTAAAAAAAAGATTTCATCGTTTAAGAATTTAAAACGAGTCGTATATACAATAACCCGCCGGTTGCCGGCTATCGGAAATAAAATATAGGTTTAAGTAATCGGGGTGGCAGCTTGTACAAGTCAATAAATATTTATTTAAAGTATAAAAACTAAATTTATGACTACCCTAAAATTATAGGAAATTTACCTACGTAAGTATCCTTCGACGCTTTTCGACGAAATCAAGCTGTGCCATATTAAAGTTCAAACGTGCACATCAGCCACCGAAGAAACAGCTAGCTCTTATTTCTTCATTCGTCTTCTTTGCGCTTCAGAATGAAATTATTGAAATTTTTTATGAAAATGAGACCACTTGTCATGTACTGAAGGCTGTTGTTTGACGACTGTTCAATAAAATATTAGAATGGTTAATCGTCTCCTACAAATGACGACGATTGATGTTTGCCATGGATGACAAATATTATAATAATATGATAGATCATATGTTTTTTTTATAGAACTCTCAACTCTTTGTTATATTATAGGATTCATTTTTATATTTCAGCTGTCTTGCATACGAAACTTTTGGTATCTAATTAATTTCATACGTAAAACCATAATAATTGTATATCCTGAATTTTTTTTTAAATTATAATTTTATTATTTCAATAGTTGTTTGGTAAAATTTCTCACCAACAAATAAGACTATCTTCGACCAGCATAATTTTACATTGTACACAATGTATTAATGCATTATACATTGAAAATTGAATTCAAATTGTACAAATTCGTTATAGTGACATACATAACCTAGTCTACTTGTAGTATTGTATAGTCACCTACTATAGTAGCTATACAGCAGTTTACGGGTTGGCTGTACTAAATGATTAATAATTTTAAAAATATTTAAAAGTTCAATCATTCAATTAATATTACATACTAAATAGTTAATAGATTATGATCTACTTATAATAAAGAAGGACTTACAAAATCAATAAAATTAATTTCTAAATACAAGTAGTTATTCACATTCGACTCGGTAAATACACATGTGACTATATCATTCCCGTTTCGGTACCGTCCTGTTTAGGAATAATACATACCTACTCATACTATTTATATAGGTTCTATAATGTTAATATGTTCAGATAATTTGCGACATGAATATATATATATAATAAATGCATCTATTTATGGTATTATGCTATTGTTATTTTATCCTATAAGTGTATAGTCAAAATATTTTGAAAATTATTTTATGTATAAGAAATGCAAACATTAACATTTGTTGAAATTTTCAAATAACTACAGTTATTCGTTTTTAAATTACTACAAAAAAAAACAAAAATTGGTTGAGCAGAAATAGTTTTCACAGAAATATGAAATGAATATCTAATAATGTCATAAAAATTCAAAATTCAGACAATTATAAAAAAATATTAATGCGTCTTTTCAGAAAACTTTTTATTTTTGTTAGGGATAAAAAAACTTATATTAGTCAAGTACTCGGCCAGTTAAAAATGAAAAATGCTATTTATACAATTAATATAAATATAAATTATTATATAAAATGGGTCTGGTAATATACTTATATGACGATTATTTTTTTTTGGTTTCACGTATTTTATGCATCGCGCGTTCGGGAATAAAATATGCATACGTATACGTCACCCGGCGTGTAGCAGATTTTCCGGTGCAATAAGTATGTATTTATTTTATGTCTAAAAAAGTAAATTAAAGCTCCAAAATTATAGAAAATTAAACTCACGTAAACATCGATTTTTTTTGTGAAACTTAGTTGTGTCATATTTAATGTCCATACGTTCAGTAACCACATCGCCGACCCAGGAACACCTTTCCTCGTCCGTCTTTACCACGTTTCGAATTGAAGATATTGAGATATTTCATAAAAAATAAGCTGAACAGAACGGCATAAATATTATATATATTAAAGTACGGTTTAACGATTTGTACGTCAATTTTTTTTCTCCGTTAAAATTATTACAACCGTCAATCGTCTCCGACGAATAGCGAAAATTGATGATTACCATAGATGATAGATTAATATGATAGATCCATATCCATAGATTATATACTGTATTATTATGTTGTAATATTATTATTAGCCAGACATTTAAATTTATTCGGGAGTCTGCCGTTCGAGAGACTCAATTGTGTATTTATACAAATTTTATATGCAAGGCGGAGGGCGGGGTAGATTGTATAGATGTTGTGCAGGACATTGAGATTAAACTCTTTCAAAGTTTCTGCCATTGGCATCGCATAAATTAGTAATTAGTTGTTGTTATCGATATTTTTCGCCCGTATTATTATTGAATGACACCCGTCTTCTCATTATTAATGTAAAAATATTATAATATTATCAATAATCAATATTAATATCGTAAACCATCATAATTATTTTCCAAATAGACAAAAATATTAAATTATAGGTACTACAATTTTCTTCAAACTTTTTTATTGCTTTACTACCTTTTTTTATGGTGAGTTCGCCATCTCAAAGACCCCTGACGAGCCGCCACTGCAGGTGTTAATAAATTTATGGCATAAACAGCTTAAAATTAATCTACATAATATTTTGAATACTTCTCTGTTAGTGTTAATAATAATACACGAATTGGTGTCTTTAAATAATATTTTTGTTATAACTTAAAACAAAATAGATAATTATACCTATATAATCGTTATTTTTCGTTAAAATATACAGTTTTGTCAATATTCAAATTTGGTATATGTACTAACAGTAGCGCCGAACACGGGTATGAACTGGGGAAAATTCCCCAGAAATATTTATGGGTGGGTGGGCGATAATCAAAAATAGTTTGTTATGCAGTACCTATCTTGTATGTATATAGTTAGAAATAATATAGTACCATTCGAAAGTAACTAACTAAACATTTTTTTAGTAGGTGGGTCTAACACTAGCATTTTTTTCCCCTAACATGAAATATAAGATCGGCGCCACTGGACTTACGACTAACCTCTGAGACTGGGAGTGAGAATATGAATAAAGTTAAAACTTTTAAGCAATAATAATAATATAATAGTAGCTATAGTTATATAGTTGTACTAATAGTTATATAGGTACTATTCTGATTGATATAAAAAAAACATAAGATGGTGACCAGACATGAGTTATGGCTATTTTAACTGAGAAGTGAAATGTTCAGTAACTTCAGTTACTACATTTTAATTTTTTATTAGATGTATAAACGAAACCTAACATTATGAAAGCTTTATTTATGAAATAATTTATGCGTGTATTATTAAAACATTAGGTTATAATAGAAAATATTTTTTAATTGTCTATTAAACAAAAATTATATGGATTATGCTATAGATAACAACTGTTATACTAGTGTTACTACGATATAATAACGTAAAAGCATTTAAATACATTGATAATTAAAAATTAATAATACTATTACAAAATTAATTAATTTGTAAAATCCTTATGATTATTTTAATCCCCCCGTCAATTAGATCCTCGTGCGTCAATTGGATCCTCTTGCGTCAGTTAGTCACAGGGATCTAGCTGTCGAGGGATCTATGTGACCGTTCACCGTGAGAATGCAGTTATGATATATTCGACGAATATACAAACCACGGTCATACGTATGCGCTGATAGCACGTCTCAATGAGCGACTCATCGCTTTTATTATGTGCTTCAAATACCAATACATGGCCCCGTCCATAAAATATTTAATATTTTGTACGGTAGCGTAGATGATAGATGATCAACAGTGACCAATCGACAAATTGTCAAGGTGGTGTGGTGGTCTGCGTCGTTTTATGATTCGCTTATATGCACAACGCATTGAACTATAAAGAACAAAATTGAAAATATCACACAATAACAATATTAAGTTTTCATTGGTTTAGTTGATGATACTAGTACTATCATTATTCATTAGGTTTATTAGTTTATTAGTTATTACTGTATTACTATTTACTGTTATTGTATTAACTACAGAATTGAATGTATTTATGAGACTTCATTTGAATTCAATACTTTCTATTAATTCTGTGTATTAAATATTAATAGAAGATTTATATCAAACACCAACTTTTACTCTTTTTAGTATTTATTAATTAAATCTCAGTACAAATAGCAAAAGTTCATTCAAGTATGATAAATTTTAGATCTAATTTGAAATAATTTTAATTCATCTTTTGTCTATTTAGAAAAAAAATGCTCGACATAGATGGAAAAACTCATGAAATGTTAATAGACAATTACATTTCAAACCTTAAAATAAAGTAAGTGCTAAATGTTAACTATCTAAGAACTGTAATAGTGAACATTATTTAGTTTAGTCAAATTCAGGTTATTAATTAATGTTCAATTTTTCAAATTTTAGAAAATGGGAAAGTAATTATATAATTGCAGAAAAAACTATTCAGCTTTTTAGACATTTTATTGATACAATCAATTGGTCAACAACTATGTAAGTAATATTTTTAATTAATAGCAGCTTTATTATTTTTAAATTCATTTTTATGTGTTTTATCTCTATCTTAATTATTGAATACAAGAGAAGAATAAGTACAAATATCATACAATTATATATTAAAGAATATTGTTTACATTAATTGATAAAATATTGGGCTCTTTTAAAACTTGTTTATCATTGTAAACATATATATTTATTAATATTTGCTGCTAAAATATTTATTTTTCATTTTTAGAGAATTACTAAATCAATTGAGAGAATATGGATTTCAAATCACGTCAGCATTACCACTACAATTTATTGTTGGTAATATTATTAGACGTATATTAAATATTGTTCGAGAAGAATACACTGCTGCTAGAAAAGTAATTTCTAGTTATATATTATTCATTTTAAACAAATATCATTTTGTAAATAATAAATTTGAAATATGTATTTTATAAAAAAAAAAAACAGAGCTCTGAAGAAGAAATTGATGTACAAGACTCATTACATAAAATAGTTACATCTGAAGATGATGTTGATGACTATAACAGCATTGTCCCTGAACTTAAATTATCAATTTTTGAACATTTAGATGAATTTCAAATAGAGATAGAATCCAGGTAAAAAAAAGAAAAAAGTATTTAATCTTTATATATGTTATAGTATATCAAGTTTAAATCTTAATATTTTTTTTTAAGTAATGAAGATATTTCTAAACAAGCACTTGAACATATTCATTCAAATGAAATTATTCTCACTGTTGGAAAATCATCTGAAGTAGAAATGTTTTTAAAAGAAGCTGCTAAAGATCGAATTTTTGAAGTATTCATAACAGAATGTTCCCCCTTAAATCATGTGAATTAATATTAAATTATTAAATAATTAGAATATTTTATTGGATGTAGTATGTTTTTAGGGTAGACAATTAGCACTAAATCTCTCAAAACATAAAATTCAGTCAACATTAATTCCAGACTCTACAATGTTTGGCATTATGTCTAGAGTGAACAAAGTAATTATTGGGGTTGATTCTGTTATGGCCAATGGAGGTCTTAGAACATTCAACGGTTGTCATGCTGTTGCTTTAGCTGCAGCTCATTACTCTGTTCCGGTAATATTATATTTTTTTAGTTTATTTATTTTTTATTGATTTGGTAAATCGGTTATTTAGGTAATAGTCTTAGCACCAATGTATAAATTGAGTTCACGCTACTTATGTTCATACAACCAGGATGCATTCAATGAATTTGTTTCACCAGCTGGTGTTCTCAATTATTCAGATTCAGTAATATCAAAAGTTGATGTTTACAATCCTACATATGATTATGTCCCTCCTGAAAATGTCACTCTATTCATTTCAAATAAGTAAATTCCTGTCATAAAAATTATTGCTTTAATTACTATCAATTACATTTTTAAAGTATTTTCTTATTTTTTAGTGGTGGCCATTCTCCTTCATATGTCTACAGATTGTTATCTGAAATATACCATCCGCTTGATTATGATTTATCTGTTCAAAACAAATAAAATATTACTCAATGGTATGTTATTCTGTTGTATTTACAATTAATATTGTATATTTAAAAGAAAAAAATATATTTGTAATATGTAATTAACATTGTATTATACAAATTATTTAACCCATAAGTTGGCTTATATAATTTTTACAAAAATTTAATAATATTTTTATACTTTCTAATGGTATAATTAACTGATGGTCTACTGAACGAAAAGCTAAATAATTAAATTTAAAAATCAAACCAATTGAATCAAAATTCATACTGAATTTGAAATAAAATAATAAATAAATCAATATTTTTTTTATGTCTTAAAATTAATATAAAATTGTAAGTTTGGAAGTTTAATAAATTTTAAAAAATGTTTGGTTTATTATTTTGCCTAAAATCATTGTCTCTAACATCAACTAAGAGTTGTAATAAATTTAGAACTATACTATTTTTCAAGTGAGAACGCACGCGCATCGCCCAACCACAAAATTAGTAATTGTTTTCTGATTAATTGCCACCAGTCGGCTACTATAGGACGTGTACTCAACCAGATTTTGTCCACCGTGCATTCTTTGAAAAATAGTAAAATAAGTGTTCAAATATGCAGAAGAGATCATTTTTAACAAAAAATTAAGTTAAACCCTGGTGATAATTTAGCAATTTGAAACCATTCTCCATTTTAAAATGAAATATCTACTCTATACATCTCAACACCTATACAACGATGGTAAGTCCTAATTTTCCCGATCTTTATCAAAGTAAAAAGCCAATGTTTCTTATAGGTGACAGTATGATTATTTGAACGTGTAACACAACTGAGCGACAAAGTCATAATCACGATTAAAGATATATATTAAAGGTATATCTTTAATCGTGGTCATAATTAAAAGATGTACAGAACCAGCCAAAATCTAGTCAGTATTTTCTTTTCTGAGAAATTAAAGATTTTATATTCTAATTTAGTATTGGGAAATTTTCTAAGTTTATTGCAAAAACTTGAAAACATGTTCAGTAAAACCTCGATAAGATGGAACTTTGGTAAAACGGAAACCAAAGCGGTACCAAGCGATTCTGTCTTATTGAGGTTTTACAGTATTTTAAATAAAATCTAAGTATTTATTTTTAATAAATAGACAATGTTTATTTAGACTAAAATGCAGTAATGAAAAAATTATTGAGAACCACTTTTCTAAATCCTCAGCTCTTAAGTTTCATTTGATTTTATCTTACTCTATGATATAACTATAATACTTAGAATGCAATTAATTAAAATTTGAGTTATAAAATATTATAGTTATAATAATTAATAGGTTTCTAGTTATAAAAATAAAAACAATTTTTAATGCGTATATTTATTTTATTGTACAAATGTAAAGTTAATTACATTTTTTTTTTGTTTCCATGGTTTTAATCATCTTTTATTCATGTTCAAGATAATGCATTTGTATATACCCACATTAAAAACCTGAAAAAAAAATAAAAATATAAGTGATTTATAAAATATATTAGAATATGTTAATAAAATAAAAATACTTTTAAATAACCAATAGGTTAAATAAAATCTGTTCAATAGACAATATTGAAATATAACAGTGTAAATTATTTAAATTTATGACATTTATAATTATTGAACTAAGGTCTAGAAGTGTTATATAAATTAAAAGTATAGGGATTAAAATATACACTATTCAACTTTAGAAACATACTGGGTGGTAACAGATTTTTTTTGAGCAGGGATCAGAATACTGTTACTTCCACCAAGTCAATCATCTGTAAGCCTACAAAGTATATAGTGAATCATTTGTGCATATAAGTTGGTTACCAAATACTTTTTTCAAGTTATAAGTGTAAAACTGTAAAGTAATCATTTTAAAAGTAATTATCTTTTACAAGTTATAATCTTTACGATGTTATAATTTGTAGTAAAAATAAAATAAAACATGAATTTAGTGCTGTAAGAATACCTATATGAATTGCAAAATATGTGTAGAGCATGTCCGCGTTCTACAATAAGACTGTTGCATTTGTGACTTATATTTCAAAATTATTAGATAAAGTATAATGAAACAAACAGCAAACAGTATTACAAACCACTATGGATCATCCCAAATATTATATTTTTATTATAGTGATTGTATAAGCATATTGGTGCATAAATTATATTGTATTTACATCTACATTAGAGATTACACGGCTTGTATCCAACGAGTCATTGGAGTTAAGCTTATTAGGCTGTAAATTGGCAAAATGTATTTCTTTTGTATTTGACTGGTTTATAAGAAAAATAATTAAATAAATAAAATAACACTTACATTATCGAAGTCTTCTTGCTTCTCTTTCAGATTCGAGGAGTGTAAGAATATCCCCTTCACGAACAGGTCCCTTAACATTTCTAATGATTTGTCGATTTTGTTCGCCAATGAACTCTACTTTAACCTGTGTACACTGACCTTGCGATCCTGTACGACCCAAAACCTTCAAAACTCTAGATAATACTACTGGTTTATCCATTTTTTCAAATTCTGTGATCAACAAAAAAACATCAGATAAATATACAAATAAGAACTTAACGAAAAATATCTTACCTCAGTTAAAAATAAAATAGAAATATTTGAATTTGAATTTATTTTATTATAAACCAAATAAAATGAAAATTCAAATATCGAAAATATAGACAGATAGAATGATAACCTCAAAAGAATAGAATTTCAGAATTGCACATTTACAGGGAACTAAAAAAAAGTTAAAATTATTTGATAACTGTTACGAGAACCCTGGTTATTGTAAATAACATAAAAAGGTTCAATTTTCATTATTCAGTGTGGCCGTTTCATGAATACTACATGATTCTCGACGAAATTTCAATTATTAAATATGCGGCCCGGCTTTATTTATCCATCAAATAACATGCACGAGAAAAATAATAATTCAAAATATTATAAGAAACAATATATTATGGATTTCACAGTTATTATTGATATTTTAATAATAACAAAATAATTTATATTTAAGTTTATTATTAATTTATTATTATATTGTAATCGAAAAAATAATAATATATTTAGTCCCTAGTGTTCCTACCACCTACGTTAAAGTCTACACGGAAAATTATTGTAAACATTGATAAATATGAAGTGAAGTATACATAAAATATAATGTATAAATATAAATAATATAATATTGTTTTACATACTTCACACATAGTGTTATCCGGCGTATAGTATAGGCAAAATAGGTACATTACTCATTACTGCAGTGATCAGTAAGTTGTCATATATTTATGTCAATTTTAATTCACCGAGATAATGTAGTTGCCGGTTGGCACAAACCATGATTAAAGATACGCACGTCAAAGCATTCAGCTTGCCGACGATCAGCAGCGCAGAAGACAGCGGTCGCCTGAGTTCTCCGATATTATTGAAGGGTGGCCGGCGAGCTAATAATAAACTGGAGTAATTTATTGTCTCATTGACAAAAATGAAGTAGAGTTGGACATTACAATTGAAATAGTTACGACAATCAAGATTAAGAAAAAAAAGAAGCTTTTAAAGTGTTAACAAAACATGACCCAATCGTTGATTCATTTAAAAAACTTACTGTAGAAATATATAATAATATGTGATGGATGTAATAGAAAGCATCGAAAAAAGATTTATAAAAAATAATCAAACATACCGATACCGTCATACCGACATAAACTATTAGTAGGTTTTTTGCCAATGCATTACTAACACTATCTTATAAACTTCCATGTTAATTTCAATTCAATTAATGTAATAAATAATATTCTTATTGCTTTAGCTTAAAAGTTATATATTTATTTTACATTACACTACTATACTTATTTGCTTTAATATTTATTTATGAACTAGTAACAAACTATCATTTAATTAATGTTAAGCAAATATTTATTTTTAAACATTAAAAAATATAAATGTTGATTAAATATTATGTATTGATTAAGAATATTTTTTTTTACATTTATCAATATTATAAACTAATATTAAATGAACCAGAATTATTTATTTACTTAATATTGTAAATTAATATTTAGTTAAGATTATTTTACTAATATTTATTAAATATTGACTTATATTTACCTAATACTGTTTTAATATAGTTTTGGTGTATATTATATTTTGATTTATTTATATTACTCAATCATTTTAGTTATAAAATTAGTACTGTTCAGTGATCAATTGTTTAGCTTAATCATTTTATGCAAAATCCTATAGAAGAAATAGATACTTTACTAAGTAAATACTAATGTATGAAATTAAAAACACCCATTACCCATACACTTATCCATACATATAAACTATACAAAACCAAATTAGAAAACATATTATATGCAAAGGGTAATTAAAATTGTTAAAAAATATAGGGCGTCAACCAAAAACTTATAGGCAAGCAGTGGCGTATAGTTACCGCAGGGGCAACAGAGGCGAGAGGCAGTTGCCTCGGAACGCAAAATAATAAATAAAATAATATTGGTTTTGTGTAGGTAATTGTAAATTTATTTTAATTTAATTTGAAACAAAATATTTAATGTGATATAAATGTGATTGGGTTAATCTTACAAATAAAAACAACTTAAATTTAGTGACAGCAAAGTTTTAATGCGACAAAAGTCGAAGAGACGAAGAATCGAATTTATATTAGGTAGGTAGTGCGAAAAATATAATTTGCCTCGGGGCGCTGACGAGGGTAGTTACGCTACTGTAGGGAAGTGTTGAAACTCAAATAATAATAGAAATATTGCAAAATAAAAATAAAAAGTATTATATTCTTATTAATATAATAATATTACGCTGCTGTTTTACGTTTTTATATTGTATAAGTTCCATCGTTTGATAATTTGCGCTGGCCGCAAAATTTGCTAAATTTGTATGCTCAAATGAACTTAGATTCAAATCGAAAAAAACGAGGCTGTGAAACAGTTGTTTCGCTATAAGTCAAGAATTGAGGTGTAATGGTCTCAAAGTTCGCAAGGAGGCAGCTGCCCATTCTGACATCCCCGTACGCACACCTAAGTATAATTTAACACAGAATAATTTTAATTGTAATCGCTTCTATTATTTATTTGGAAAGCTGGCTTTATCGCATAATATATCTACCCGTTATTATTTATTACTGTGCTATATTATTTTAATATTATTACAAATATTATTAATAAGTAATTGTTGAGCTATCATAGCTAGGTATATACAACAAAAAAAAAATAATAATTATTATTATTATTATAATAAAAAAAAAATTGTTGTTATTTTAATTATACAAAGCATGATATATGCCGATTCGAGTCATTTGAATAAATAATTATTGTAAAACTCATAGCATTAGCATAGTTATTTCAGATCCAAGCGAACAAGCAAATAGTGTACATAACTCTAAAGTTTGTTCTGATAATTTTATATCTTTGTTCATTAACAATACAATGAGAAATCTATTGGTTTTTTAATGCTATTTCAACATCCAAAATTCCAAAATTAACAATATTCAAGTAAAAAGTTCCAAAATAAAAAAATAAAAATCTCACTTAATCTGTGATTTTTTTTCCTCCATGTTATGTGATAAAAAACCATTTTGATAGTAAAGTTATATACCTATCATGTCTATGTCAGAAAATAGTAACTAGACTACAACGTTAGAGTCCAAAAAATGATTATAGACACTAGACAGAGCCACAGAGAATTGTAGTGCATACATATTAGATAACTAATAATATTAACATGGTCTATTATGATATTTATATTTTATAAAGATTAAGGAATTAGTTGTAATTATAAAATTATTTTAATAAATTATTGATTTTTTTCTCTTGTGTTTATTCCTACATAATTTCGTTTGGATTAAACTAATTTTCAAATTATTTATTTTTATTAACATCTATGATTATTTTCTTTACTTGCCCTTCAATAGATTACTACAAATTGCATTTTTTCACTACACTTCATGTAGTGTATTGAAAAATGTCTTCATATTGTAAGAACATCCTTCTTCTTTACTGTTATGTATGAAAATTATTATTTTTATTTACTTTTGTAGATGATGCAGTTTTTCGTAGAAAAATAACAGAATCTGCAAGTGCAGATGAACGGAATAGACCTAATGAAAATAAGAGAGGACGGTGGGATCAACCAGATACCCAGAAAATTAATTCTGATGATCAATGGGAACGAATAGTTGAACGAGCTAGAAATCTAAGAAGGTTTGTACTATAAATCGTAATTACATTATAATATATAATTAATAATTATTTTACTCAAACTGTTTAATCTTAACTTATATAATAAGCTAATTATTATAATATTATTTTCAGTGACACACAGTTTACTGATATACATGGAGATAAACCAGCATCCTTAATAGACCTGCCTATTGATGCCAATATTTCTTCCAATAAACCTCCTGTACCAGTTAGAACATCTCCTTTGTGGAATGAAATTATGCCTCAATTCAACCCATTTAATTTAATTAACCCAATAAACGTTATGGATTCTGCAATGTTTATGGGACAAGTTAGTATAAATTTACATCTTTTAGAAATAATTATTTCACGTATAATTTTTCTAGTATGGTGTCATGGGTGGAATGCTAACTCCTTCTTCAATGATTGTTAATCATACAACACCAAGAGTACCAGATTCCAATATAATTCAGACAGACAAACGCATTATACAATTAGAACTGTGTACACTATACCCACCTCCTGCAAATGCACCTACGCCTACTTCTAGAGAAAGGCCTCCAGGCTGTCGAACAGTATTTGTTGGTGGTTTACCAGACAGCATTACTGAAGATATTATGAAATCAATTTTTACCAATTATGGAGAAATATTGACAATTCGTTTAAGTAATAGAAAATTTTGTCATATACGTTTTGAGAATGAATGTTCAGTTGATCTTGCATTAGAACTTTCAGGTAAAACAACTAATTTGCATTAATTGATTCTTTTTAATTATATATTATATAATAGGTACATACCTACTAAATTTTATGAGTATAAATATTAATGACTATTATATGATTATTATTTATACCTATTATACTTAGGATATCGATTAGTGATGAAAGGACAAGAGTTGGTATCTGCATCACGTTTACATGTAGATTATGCCCAAGCCCGTGATGATCAGTATGAATGGGAAATGAAAAAAAGACATTTAATGCGCGAAGAAAGACGTTTACAACAAACTCGGTCAAATCCTCCTCCATCTCCTCCTTTAATACCACATTTTACTGAAGCTAAAGCTTTATCTGTTAGTGAAGAAATTAAGGGTAATTACTTCATAAGATTTTATAATTGATTAAAATTTTTATTATTAATTCTGGTTATTAATACTTATACTTATTATTTTATAGCTGATACATCATTTTTAAATGCTGTACAAGTAGTCATTACATGGTTAGAACGAGGAGACTGTAACAAACGTAATGTTAATATATTTTATTCAATAATTCAATCAACCAATTCCCATGTACGACGTTTACTATCAGAAAAAAACCAATTTGAAGAAGAACTACAAAATCTGAAAGACCTTACTAAACGCCGCATGCAAGCAATTTTATTACAATGTAAGTTTAGTATTCTTTAATTATTTAATAATATACTAGTATATTTCGGGTATAAGAGAACTTCTAACCATTGGCCTTGTTAGAACGACGACTGATGACAAGAGTCAAAACTAAGAAGAAAAAGTAAATAACATAGCCTGTAACATGCTAAAAAAACAAAACATAATTACAATAAGAGCTATTTTTAGTTGCATGACAGGTTTCATAATTTTCTTTTTTTTTTATAATAATTAGATTCAGGTAATTGGTTTTTATTTTATTTGGTTCAGCTTAAAATATTCAAGGTTCACATTACAAATATTATGATTTCATATTGTGCATTTGTCAAGGTTAGTATTGCTTATGACTGAAGAATACAATTTAGTACATCTATGATATAAAAGTAATGATGAATATAAATACATTGATATAATTAAGACACAAAATAACTATAGTTATTAAATTGAGGTTTGTGAATGTTGGAAATTGGAACTACATTTTGTAGTCTTTTTCCATATAATTTGAAAAAATTATTTATATTTCAGAAACTATTATTTTACTTCCCGATTATTAAAGGTAAGTATGATATGGGTTCAAAGGTTTTAATTATGTTAAGGTATTTTGATGGTGGTAAGAAAAATTAATTATTCGTTAAATAACCTATTTTATCCCTAATATTCTTAAAATTTTCTACTCTATGATAACTATTTTATATAAGACATGTAAGTTATTTATTATGTAGACATTTTTCTTTAATGTAAATTTAAAGATAAAAAAAATAAGATAATAAAAATGTATCATTTTTAAGATAAAAATTATTTTATTTTTTAAGCAAATTTTCTTATTTATTAAAATTTATCTAAATTTTTCCAAAAAATAAACAATTTCTATACATTTTACATTAATTGTTAAAATTATGATGTATTTTATTAAATATTTAAATATAGTTAATTGATATAAATTATTAGTTAATTATTACTGTGTAATTATTCTTTTTTAAACAAAATTAATTACAATACTACGGCGTAAAATATTTTACATTCAACAAGTAACAACTAAATATATCTGATTCATAAAAACCTTCTTTTTTTTTCTTAATATGTTAACCGCCTGTGTTATTGTCCTTGTATAAAGTCACCCAGATCGAGAAAGTGTTTACTTCTGCGTCGCACAAGAAGGTTTGGGATCATTTCACAAAGGCGCAGCGAAAGAACATTGAGACATGGAAGAAGCAGGCAATGGTAGGTTTTATGCTAACTAAAACAGACAAACAAACAAATAAAATAGCTTTTGCTTAATTTAGTTAGCTAAAATATATACTGCCTATCTATAATGAAATATGGAAATTGTTTACAATTTATACTAAACACTCAACTATCATAATACGTTGCTTATATAATAGCTATCGCTTAACAAATACAAGTATTATTACTTATTATAACATTATTGTTTTATTGAGTGATGAAATCAACTACTTTGCAGTTATTATTTATATTAATGCATGATAATATAAAATATAAAACATTTTTCAATTGCATGTCTATGTCAACTGTGTGCTGTAATATTTTATGAGTATAATTAACAGGAATTTGTATTGTACCAAATAATTTAGGTAGGTGTTATATTTTATTTGTTTACCTTGAGTTTTTATGATTGATGTGGAAATTAGGGATCGCGCGTAATATATAATATGTTTACCTACAAATTTGTAATGTACCTGCTACAACAAAAGTATATACGTTAAAACCATTAATTTTTTTTTCTAATATTTTATATTTATACAATTTAATTAATTATTTTCAATATTTAGGCTCTATCCAAATTGGGTATTGATGATGAAGATGAAATGATTGGTGGAGATGAAATGGATCTATCTGACGATGAAAGCAATTTGAAAAAGACAAAACCAAAAACTGATCCTATACAGTTACAGGTTATTTGAATTTTATTATAAATCATTTTATATGTGCAATGTGTATAAATTATGATATTTAATTATTTGCTATTCATAATACATGTACCTAAATACTTTTCTGGATAGGATGAAAATGATCACCTAAAATGTGAATTGGAAGCTTATAAAAATGAAATAGGAATGATGAAAGCTAGTTTACAAACTTCTGATCAAAAAGATATTCAAATAAATTATTTACAACAACAGTTACTTTCTACTCGACAGGTAAATATATCTACATAATTATTTTATATTTACATTGATTTTGCTTTTTAGTTAAACAAATATTCATTTTATTTAAATATATTATTTATGTACATTTTTCTTAATATGTATTTCATTAGAAATAAAGAAGTTTTTTTAATTTTTTTAGTTCTATACAAGTTACAAAGATTCATTTTTGTATTTTTTTTAATTATTAATTTCATTGAAACCTTTTCATGAATATTTTTCAAATTTAATATTTTGTAGGGATTAGTAATTCATATTATTTAGTATTTAGTATTTAATTTTATAATTGAATCCTTTATATAAACTTGTACCTTCTTCAAAATAATATTTAAATAGATATATTGGATATTTGTTTACATTTTTAAAATCTGTCTTGATACGTAGTTTATGTAAAAAAAAATATTTATTAAAATAATATAAAATCTCTAAACATAATTAAATTATTATTTAATAGGAGTTAAATGTTCTTACTGAAAAATGTTCTGATGCTCAAAAGTCTAATTCAAGTTCAATTGATAATCAGTTAATACTAAACAATAAAAAACAAGAAACAAACAATGGATCAAATCATTTTTCTGATCATCAAATAAAATTACTCGGTAGGTACAAATTTTAACTTAAAAAAAATATTATTAATAATCTATATTTAATACTTTATCAAGTTAAGAACCATACTAAGAAGGAACTTAACAACCTACCATCTAATGAAACCATAATGACTTCTAAGCATGGTTCTTAGTTAAAAGTTAACGTTTGAAAACTTAAATTTGGCCCATCTTTAAAAAATATGTTTAATCAATTACTTATTTTTATTTAAATTTTATTTTATTGTATTTAGGTCATATTGCAATATATTTAAGTATTCATCCGTTTGGAACAAGTATTGAAAGTGTTGTAAGCTATATTAAAAATATTGATAAAAACGTTACTTCTCAACAAATAGAAAATCTTCTAGTCACCAACCAAATATTATTTGAAAATTTCCAAAATGATGACACATCTCTATGGAAATTAGTCAATTTTAGTTAACTATGATATTACAAAGTATTTGATTATTTTTATTTGTAATAATTTGTTATTTTTAAATTTTTCTCTTTACTAGTGTTATATACGTAATTTATATGAAAAAGTTGCTTTATAATTTGTAATTTATTCTTTTGGTTATTATTATTAACTTCATTCTTAATTACAAATATTTTTTCAATCTGATTATAAAAATTTATTTGTTGAAAAAACATGATACGACTAATTTATATTGTTATTTAACATAATATTATTCTAATTATTGTCTTTTTTTACATATTGACTTTGTAAAATTAAACTATTTCCATAAAAATTTTTAGTATAATTATTATTTTTGAAAATTGTTCATTTGTTCACTCCTTTATTTTATTAAACTGTATTAAATATATTTTAATATAACTATTAACTAGTATTATTAATTTTGTTAAGTGCATAATAAATATTAATTATTCAGAGTTTTGGTCCAAATATAAATTTATATTCTTAAACATAACCTAGTTGTAGGTTGTAGCACCGAGTATCTACCATTGATATTTAATATGTAAACTGATTTGGAATTAAACAGTTAAAACATTTTTCACATTTTTGTATTTGCATCACTTAAATTATACTAATATGAAATTACAAATACAATATACATAAATATTATAAATTGTATAGTTCTATCATAATCATATAGTTATATTAATTATTTTTTTAGTGGCTCAATAGTTATGGCTTAAAACTGGTATTTAAAATAAATTAATTTGTAGTATTGTTCAGCATCCTCAATACAGGTGCTCCATATATATTGAGGTGGTTAAGTATAACACAAGTGACATAACTTATTGGCACAGTTGGCTGTCCTCGGTCCTTCTTTGCAATAATATTTATATTATCAATATTAAGTATTTTCTTAAAATGATTTATTTATTTAATATATATATATTAATATATTATATTATATTATATATATTATATATATATATATATATATATATATATATATATTAGTATATTCAAACCATTGTTATTAAACATCAATGGTTATAATAAACCAAATTAAGGGAAAAAACTATAAGAAATAACCAATAAAAAAAAAATTTAATTTGTATATTTTATTAGACTTTAAACATAAGTCTTAGTCCCAGTTTTTCAATCTGATTTATTTGTCGGATAACAAAAATATGGTATTTTCCAGTTTCATAAGTGTTATTTGGAGAATAAATCATTTGGTATAATTCTAATAATGTATTTAGATCAATAATAATTGTAAATAAAATTATATTGACTTAAATTTGCATTTAAATAATTTTAATAATTCAAAAAAAGTTAGGTCGGTATAATTTTTTTTTTTTTGTGGCTGCGTACTAGTTGATTCCCGGGTATCTGTTTACCTACACGCTACACCGATACCGTTGAGTTGATTCCCGGATCATTATATATTATTTTCAATATTTAGTCAAATATTCAGCCTATTAGCGTAATCCAAGAGACCACGAGGAGGTTGACTGACAAGTTTCTTAAAAATTTTGTTCTTTTTAGTTTTTTTCATGTTTTGAAAATCATTTAATTTTAATTTATCAATTATTTATTGTGTTATACTATAATTTATTATTTATTAAGAAAATTATTAGTTAGATAAAAGTGTAATACACTGTTCTATTTTATACTATATTAGATTGGATACGGCGCGACTGAAATGCGGTTCGAGTGCAAGTAGAACATTCATAATTCCAAATCCAAAATCCAATATTTTAAAATAGATATAATCTTTTCTATGATTAAAACTGACGGTATAAGCACAAAATATAAATTAATCTATTCCATCATATAAGAATAACCTAACCTTTTTTTATAGTATAAGTGTCGGGGAACCGAAAAATGAAAATGATTATTATGACATGGGTATTGACATTATTTGACAATGATTATGAGTTGTGACTAACGTAACGGCCCACGTAGGTATAAATAATCGTGTAAGGGGATGTGCAGTAGCTTGCAGTAATGCAGTACCTATAATAAATTAGTCACAAAATTCTTCCAAGTGTATGTTTAATTAAAAATATTTCCAAGTCTAAACAATAAAATACCCACAGTTTGGTATCAATCTAACTGCTCGCTCTAACTCTGGTAAAATGGTTTTCCTATATATTATATAATAATATGCCCTTTAGGCTTTAACCGCTATTCTTGGTTAAATGGGCATCTACATGACTAAATAGATCTACTCGTATAGTAATATCATTCGACAATCATGATGAAAAAATCACAAAATAAATAAGTATGATGATTGATGACTTAATTTCTACGCACAACCCCGCGCGTGTCCTGTCAACAGTGAATAGTTATTGTCAATAGTTTGCCATCTCTCATTGGTCCTCAATAATAAAAGTTTTTAATTTTTTATCATTATTTACTATTTTTCATTTTAAATTGCTTTATCATGACAAAATAGTAAAAAAAAAAATAGGGTTGATCTATTTATTCTATTTTGTCATGTACCTGATCGTGACTATATCGTAGTTGGTTGTGGTTGTCTCACGCACATGCGCAGACGCACACGGCTAAGACTATCTGTTTGTTTACTTATGTAGTTATATGTAATATGTAAAGAAAATCCCCACCGTAGGCCTGATTGCCTGAATTCTTAGTGCCGGCGGCCGGTCGCTTCGATCATTGACCACTGTTCACTACTGGATCTGTCAGGTCTCAGAATTGCTGACTAGTGTTTACAGCGTGTTGAAGAATGAATTCTGAAGACAGGATTGAATAGTGATCACTGACCGATCAGTAGGACGTGGAAATATTCTATTTCTTTTCTATGTTTAACTGAAGAATGATGAATGAAGACTGGATTATGGAACATTAATGCATTATTATAACCATCGATAAAGAAGTACCTGCATTTTCGCATTAACGGGTCGTCGTCCTATGCTACAGTGTATAACGTATTAACTTCCGTAAAGTTCATACTTAAATATTTCATAGTTGAATACACAGCCTTTAGAATTTTTATTCGCTTTTCTCACTAGTCAGTAGTCTCACTACCTGACGGTTAAATTCAAGTACCTATATCATAGGCATATTGCAGTTTCAACTTCCCAGTTCTTTCCTTAGACATCTTTTTGTACGTTTCACACTGGTCTAAATACGACGGTAAGTTCATATTATTATATTGAATTTGATTTGGAGTTTGTTATTTTAATTAGTTAATCACTGGTTCAATGTTAATCTTGGAAATGTTTATATGGACCAAAATGCATTATTAGTGTTATAGTTCAGTGGAGAGGGAACTAAATTCAGCCCGATAAATTGACAATTATCCATGCCACTCAGTAAATTGTTTTCAATAGATTATAATAAAATGTTTATTATCTTACTTAAATTTAACTTTTACATACAACATACCTATACATATTTCATAATGTAGAACATATTAATTTAATGAAACTTTTTAAATAATATCTGATATACAGCATTAAATGTTAATTCTAATTTAATATTAAAATAATAACGACAGTTTTGAAAACT
Source organism: Rhopalosiphum padi (assembly GCF_020882245.1). Taxonomy (NCBI): domain Eukaryota; kingdom Metazoa; phylum Arthropoda; class Insecta; order Hemiptera; family Aphididae; genus Rhopalosiphum; species Rhopalosiphum padi. The sequence continues at coordinate 75,818,626 of NC_083597.1, forward strand.
GTTATATGTTTCAATAAGCTTGTATATTATTAAAAATATTACTACAATTGTTTTGTTTTGTAATTATTAATTATTCAATTATTTCAAGCTATTTTGTTAAATTTATAATTTTCAACATGGTAAATAAATACATTTTTTAATAATTAAAAACAAAGTTATATAAATTATAAATAAAGTATTTTACAGGTTTAGATATATGAATTAGTGATTTTTGGGAAATAAAACAAAACATAAGTAAATAATATAAATGCATAAAGAAATTATTATGTCTGCTTAAAGCTTCAATGTTTACTCGATGTAAAAACTTCAATATAGGTAATTGTTAATTAAATATAATACAAATTACAATAGTAAATAGGTGCCTACAAACAAAATTATATTTATTTTACCATTTAATTATAAAATAAGTTTTATATAATACACTTTAAAAATTGATATAATTATAATTATAAATTGTATAATTTTACCAAAATGTATAATATTCATTCCACTCGCTACCTACAGATTTTTTCAAGTAATTTTATGATAAAACAAATTATTATAATTCTTCAAATAATTTTTTTTTAAATTTATTATTACATAGGGTAGCATGTATGACTATTTTTATTAAGTATTCTTTTAATAACAGCGGTACCAATACATACATACATTTCTCTAGAATTATTAGTCATCGTCATATAATTATGTACAACTTTGTTGGTAGAAATTTAACTATCCAGGTGGTTTATTATAAAAAAAAACCATCAAGATTTACCTCATAGTTTTATTTTTATTATATTATATGAGTATATGTAATTGGTAATATGAATGTAATTCAAACAAATATTACAAATTGTTTAGACATTTATAATTTTGTAAATAATTATTTATAAATATTGACCAGGTTATAATGTACATATATAAAATATGATATGAGTAAATAAACATACTTATAACAATTTTCAATACTTAGTAGCACATTTTTATTTCCGGTTTTAATAAATGTTTTTAAATTAAAATAAGTTAAAAATTTGATATTAAATTGTAATACTATTACCTATGCCTTTTTATGATAATTTAATAATTTTTTTTTAGCCAATTGAAACATAAAGAATTATATTCTTTCTGTATTTGCGTTATAGTTATATACTAAGAAAAAAAATTCTGAAATTTCAAGTATTTCTTAAAAACTGGCTATGGTTACTAATGGACTTGAAAAAAAATTATCATCTTGTTTTTTAAGTTTTTAAGCTGATCAAAAATAAGAATGTCATTTATATCTATGTGTATATATTTCTAAGAAAATAATTATTTTTTAAAAACTTTCATACTATATATCAGTGATTTTCAATCAGTATGTTGTGGAAGCTGTGAAAAAACTTTTAATAGTTTTATTAGTATGTATCTATATGTATATATAGGTATGTAGGTATATAAAATATGTTTCACATATTATATGATGGTGTGTCACGAAAATGTTGTAGATGAAGTGTTGAAAACTACTGCTATATTATATCAATGTTCTTCAAAATTCATCCATTTGTTAACACAAGTATATATTATTACCATATTTTAATCATAAAATTTTAATATTGCTTTTTTAAAAATAATTATTTATATATTTGAAAGAAAAGCAAAATACTAACTTTGAACTCAGATAATATAGAAATTCACTTTTTATTAAGTTTTTCACAAGTATAGACCAGGGGTAGGCAACTAGTTTTTAATGTGGTCTGGATGAATTGAAAAGACATTTTCTAGATCCAGAAAATTCTATTTTTATTTTATTTTATTGTTTTGTTTACCAAGTTATTCTGAGTCTATATAGAGAAAAATAATGAAAATAAAAATTAGCATTGAAGTAAAATAATATTGACGGTCTTCTCCCCACAGAATATCAGTTACAATCGTTGGCATAGATTCTTAAGACATCCTCTAAAAATTGATTATAGGTAGTATCTTGTCCATATTTTTTAATATATTATAATAATATTATGTTTAAGATAAATATTCTTAACTAAATTATTTAATGGTGTTTAACTTCAGTGTTAATAATGACTTTAATTTTTTAATACTATATAAATAAAAATAAATCTGTACATTTTAGATACTTAATAATATTTATTTAATGTTACAGCTAGAGTCATCATGGAAAATTTAGCTGATAAACAAATAAGAATTGCTAGAGTAAGTTTTTATCTTTAAATAATAATAAAACTTAAATAGTTATTTATTTAATTAATTATAATATTATGCATTTGTCCAATTTACAATAAATAATAGATAACAATGTTTATTTATAAAAACCGTATTAAAGAATTACATTTTTAATTTTTAGGCATTGCTGAATCTTGGTCATTCATATATACGTACTGTTAATATAGAAAATTCAGAAGAAGAAAGTGGAGAAACTGAAGAGGGGGAAACTGATAGTGAAGAAGCTGAAAACAGGGAAAAAGAAGTACAAAAAGAAATTAAAGTAAATAAACAACAGAACATAGAAGAAAAGCAAGAGAAATCTGATAAACAATATACTAAGAAAGTAAATAGAAAACAACAAAAATTAGAAAAAAAATCAAAGCTAGAGGATATACCACAATACTTTTATACAGATATACAACAAAAATCTAACAAAATTTCACCAGTTAAAGTTGATACAAAAAAACACGAGATTGAAAAAAATGTTGCAAATAAATCTTATGAGGATAAACACCATAAGTTAAATATTGACTTACCAAAAGAATTAAATAACATTGTACAACAAAAGTTAGAATGCGCAGAAGAATTAATTGGAGAAGAGCAAGATGAGTTAAGTAAGAAACAGCAAAATTTGGATGTAGACGATCACCCAAAAATTGTTATAGATAAAGAATATGAATGTAATGATGAACTTACTAAAGAGTCTGAAAAAGAAAACCTGGCAATACCAATACAATTACTGATTGAAGCCCCATCAATGCCTGGTGAAGAAGTAGAGTTAAAATTAAAACTAATAATTGACAAATTTGATATAAACAACCATAAAGAGATTGAAGAAAATCAACAACATTTTGATGAAGTAAATAAATCACAAGAAACTGAAAGAGATATCCAAGATAAAATAAATACAGGATCAATTCAAAATACCAAAGAACTATTTTATAATACAAAAATAAAAGAAGATTTTAAAGATCTACAGCAAGATGACGATGAAGAAAATATGGATGAAAATCATAAAAGAATACTACAAGAAATCGAATCACTTATAATTGATTTACAAGATAAAGAAAAATTAAAAAACAATATAAATGAAAAAGAAGAAGAATGTGACGAATTATTAGCATTACGAATTGCAAAAATAACAAAAGAAATTGAACAATTAGAGTTAGACATGGATCAAGAGCATGATGAAGAATTAGAAAGAGAGTATAATGATGAATTTTATCGTGTGTATTCAAAAGAAGGCAAAGAAAAGTTCTTAGAAAAACTACTTATTTCATTTAAACAAGAATCTGCACCATTCTATCAAAGAATTGAAAATTTGCTTAACAATTATTTTCCAACTAAATTAGATAAAATTAATGGTAAGATATCAATAGATCCTAATCATTCCAAATTTAATGAAAATCTTAAAGAAAGGTCTGATTTGAGCATTGATAAAATGAAAGAAATACAAGAAGAATCTAATAATAAAATGAACAAATTTAAGGAAGTTGAAGAAGGATCTAATGTTAACACTTGCACATTTGAAGAAATGCCTGAAGAATCTGACATAGAAATGAAAGAATTCGAGGATGAAGCAGTACAAGAAAAGTCTACCATAGAAAATGAAAATGAAATACAAGAAGACTCTGATGTAGATGTTGTAGGATTTGATGACGAAGTAACAGAAAACTTGGAATGGAACTTACAAATAGAATCTGAATTAAATACAGATGAATCTGATGGGCAGTCGTTACAAGATAGTGAAGAAGAAATAGAAAAATTAAATGAAGATGTTAACATAGTAACTGAAATAGTTGATGATTATGAAGTTATTGAATCTTCTTCAGTAGAAGAACTTAGTCCAATTGAAGAATCTGATTTTATGGAAAACGAAATTAGTTCTATAGAAATGAAACAGCGTAATAGAGATATACATCAAAAGATTGATAAAGAAGGACAAGTAAAATATATTGATAGTATACACAAATTACAAGAAAATGTACATGAAAAAAGTAATAATGATAAATCTCAGAAATTTGAAGATTTGCAATTACAAATGGAAATAGAAAATATTCAAGATTTAGACGAAATACCTTTAAAACTGAAAATACAACAAGAACAGTTAGAAGAAAAATTACATCAACAAATGAAAACATTTCAAGAAGAGTTTTATAAAAATTCAAAATTAGAGTATGACAAAGAACAACAGTTAAAAGGTAATACATTAAATGACCCTGTTTATGATAAACAGCAAAAATTGTTTTATAAGCTAAAAGACAAATTTCAAAAAACAAAAGAAGAATATAAAGATTTAGTACAACAAAAAATGATTGAAGCTTTACAACAAAAAGTTGATGAAAAGCGGTTACTGGAAATGAAAGAATTTCCAGAAGAGTTTGTTGAGCCAAATATAGAAGTAGAAGATCTCCATAAAGAAGTTTTGCAATTAGAACGTGAATGTACTGAATTAGAGCCTGAATTTAGTTATAATATACCATTAGTTGTTGATGAAAAACCAAGCAAAAAAAAGACTAAAAAAGTCAAGTATAATTTATTTGATAAATTACACGAAATACATAGAAAAAAATTATGTTTTTTTGCTGATTCTAAAGAGTGGCCTGAAAAAGTATGTACAAATAAAATAACATGATAAAAATAATATGTTACATTCATTATTAATTTGTTTCAGTATTTATACCCATCATGTTTGCTGGATGAATTATTTGATGATCCTTCAGAGGTTAATCCAAATGTCTTTGTGATTACATTGTACTCTGTAGATATAGGTTATTCAATTAAAATAACCATGAATAAGGATGAACCACCAGTTGAAACATTTTATAATTACGCCGAAGATACAATACTAGAATTCGTGGAAAGAGAACAACTTCCACCAAGTTTATTGCATTTATTTGATAAAGCTGATCCAATGCTATTTTATAACGGACGTGTTATAGCAGAAATTCATAATAAGTATCATGCTGATGAATTAACAAGAGTGTATCGAATTTTATTGCATCCTCATAGTTTGGTAAGTTTGGTTTATTACAAAAAAATTTGTATTTTATATGAGTTATTAATCAATTATTTTATAACATCCATTATTTTTCAGTCCATTCAGAGTGATTTAAATCGAATAATTGCTCAATGTAGTCCTGCCCATTGTTCATATGAACAAAGATTAAAGATAGAGAGTGAATTGATAAGACTAAACTTTCCAGTCATGTGCATGGATCCGTCACCTCTTGCTGGTTTAACTGTTCAGTTACAACATCAATTGTTAAGTCGCCGAACCATAACACTAAACCCACTAAATGTAATAAACAATGATTCTTCCAAATTTGAAATGGATTTATTAAATAAGTCGCAAGAAGATACATTACCTAAAACAAAGTTGAATAAATCACAAAAATCATCTTCAAAATTGATGGTTAGTTAAAAAAATTATTTTCATTTTTATAATGAATTTTACAATATACTTAGTTTAATTTAAACTAAATTAATATTGTAGTTTTTGAATCTCATACATATTTATGTTTAGGAGGATACTGCAAGTGACAATATAATTCATCATCTTTTATGGAAGTTTGATTTCCGTATACTAACATTTAAACTTATCAAATTATACGTTTTTGTTATAACTGAAACTCGAGAATATTCTATGTTATTGTGTATGAATTCAAAAGTTCCACATGCTCTTAAGATGAGGTATACAATTTATAATAGATAATTTAAATGATTGTATTTTCAACATTTCTTTGATAACAGGTTTAAGATAAATCTTGAAACAAATAAGTTAAAAGCCTATATTGATGTGATATTACAAATTCTTAAACAAAAAGTTAATCCTGATATTATAGCGGTGCGACGATATAAAAGTGATGATAAATCAGTGCCTCGATCTATTATGTGTGTTCCATTGTTGTTGAATGATCATATTTATGAACCTAGTCCAACAGATATTTGTAAGGTATATATTGTATAACAAAAATGAGGAAAAATCTCTCTTTTTTTAATGTTAATTTAAAAACAATTATTTTATTTTAATTTTAGTTGCTAGATGAATTGTTAGTAAATATACATAAAAATCAACCTGACCAACAAATGACTGATGAAACAAAAAATAAATTAAAAGTAAATAAAAAGGTAAAATTATAATTAACATTTTTAATAGATTTATATTATGTCAATTAAGTGATGTAGTATTTTATTCATTAAATATATTATTATAAGTTAATTTAATTTAACTGTAGCAAATTATATTAAAACAAATAATTAAAGTATACTGTATACAGAATAGAAAATAGGTTAATATTAACTTGTCAGTGGTCATTGGCACAACTAGGGGGGGGGAGACTTAGGGGGCAGGTTTACTCTTCTCAAAACATATTTTAGCCCCTCCCCCCAATTTTTTTTTGATTATTTAAGATTAAATAATAAGTTAAGTATAAAATAGTGAGGATGTGAGATACATCCTATGCATCCTATTATCATATTATGATGCAGAGAATTATTATAAAAGAATTATTTTAAAGTAAATTGTATAATTATAAATTTCAAAGTTTATTTTGCAATATACATATAATTTAATAAAAATATTTTTATCTAATAAATATTATGTGGGCATGCAGCATCGAGCAGCGGCACTGTGGCGGTCACCGTCCAATATTTTAGTTTGATTTTGGTGACTAAAAATGGACAAAATTATTTAGTATTTTTAACATACCAAAAAAATTATCCGTATTTGTACAATTGTTACTATTTAACTATTTGTAATTCAGACGATCCTCCTAGTGTTTTGGAAAGTATGAAAGGAAGTAAATTAAATTAGGTATTTATTTGTGAGCCTGTAAACCCCCTAATATTTTAGACCTAGTTGCGCCACTCTCAGTGGTTCAATGTTAGGGCTGAGGTTACATTTAAACATAAAACAGAATTAATTTTGTGTTTTTCATTTATATTATAGTAAATTCACCTATTGTAGAATTTAAATGTAAGAATCTTATTTGTGTTCTATTATCAGTTATATTTTTAATTTTAATCTTAAAGCAAGTTTCAGCATTTTTAAAATTTATTATTTTACATAGGTACTTATAATTTGCTTTAAAATTAAAGTATAATACAAACTATAATGGAACATAGATACTATTCCTATCTTAAAATTGATAAAAGATCATATACCTTTTCATTTTAATGAATTATTTACCTTTTGTTGAAGGTCATTTGTAAAATAATGTAGTCACAATGAGAATTAAGTGCTACAACTATGCTGTTATTTTTATTTGGTTTTAGTTGTTTTTCTTACTATTTAGTATTTAGTATTGTAAGTAATGATTGTCATTATTCAAATATATTTATACATATTTTTTATAGATGGATTCAAAGAAGAAAAATGTTAATTTTGGTAGTTCAAAAACATTACCAAAAAATCTAGGTAATTTAATTTATTTTTTATATATTTATGTATTTGTATTAATACAAATGTTAATAGATTAATCAGTATAAATGACATTTTAATAAATTTTACATAATATACACAATAAATAAATTAAAATATTAATTTTTCTCATTATTCTTGTATTTTGCTTGTTCTTCATTGTTTAACACTTAATAAAAATAATAATAATTATTATTATTATAGTAAAAACTAACAGATCTTCTAAGTACCATTGTATTATAAAATAAAAAAACTTCAAATGCTCGATGAGAATTAAATTAAAATGAAATACAATTTGTTTAAGAATTATTTAATTAGAAAATGTAAAAAAATATCTACTAATTTTGAGTTTTATTATAAGAAAAAAAATTATATTTAATTTTACAGGAGTTAATACAGATCAAAAAAGGAAAAAACGAGTTCAAGCTTTTGAATCAAAAAAGTCAATTCCGCGTAAAGTTGAATCATTGTCGACAAACACAGTATCTGCAGATTCATTTTCAGCTAAAGAAGTACCTTTAGTATCAATTTTTTCTAATATAATACCATCAGTATCAAATAATGTTACTGTAGTATCATTAGAACAGTGTTCAGCATTATCACCAGTACCAAGCACTACAACTGTAATGTCATTTGTACCAAGATATAAAACAACTTTTTCATCTGATACTTTAAATAATGATTATCAACTAGCATCTAAAAATGTACAACAATTTAAAGATTGTAGTATAAGCAAAAATGTCCTATCTAAATCAGTTACACAATTAAAAACTGATCATAAAAAATGTTTGGGAAAAAATGATATTTCACTGGAAACATTGTTTGATAATACGAGCATAAACAGTCGATCACCTATGTACAATTTTGTAAAAGATAATAATAAATCACAATTAAGTTCTCGTGATGATGCAATGAAGAATATAACAGTTGTAAAACATGTCCATCGTAATTCAATTTGTCTGAAAGGTTCAGAAGTCACTATTAACAAAGATAAATTGCCTCTAATAGCAGATATAACTGAAGAAACATTTCCAAATGATCCTAATACCACATATCAGGAGACTACACAAGTTGATGATAATTCAACTACAAATATAGATTGTTTGCCTAACTTACAAGTATGTTGTATATATAATTATTCAAATTTACTAATAAAAAATATAAACTAAAAAAAAAAATATTGACATCTTTTTAATCATAATAATTTACACTAAATATCTTTACATCTAGTTTAGGACTAGCTCAAATGTTGTTTTTTTTTCTATAATACTATATGTATCCAAATATTTAAAGACAATAGTACAAAAAAAAATATTCTGAAACTATTAATTAACTATTTTCAAATGTAGAATAGCTTGCGTTATTTCATTTTAAGGCTAAAATAATTTGTTTTTAGCCTATGAATTGCTTTAATCTATTCAAGGTGGTTTTGAATATGTTGAGGGAAGTTTTTTATTTTAGATGTCTGTGCTATTTAATCTCCGCCAAAATAAAATACCTGTGACTTATCCCCATAGAAATTAAAAATAAAAAATCAGTAAAATTGATTTATTATTGAAAATATAGAACATGGTATTTACATAGATTTTTGTGCACAACTCAATAATTAAACATTTTATTAAATTTGTTTTTTGAACTCATTTTAAAAATATTCAAATACTTAGAATTCTGAGAAAAAAAACCAACAAATTTATGATTGTTCTTTATTAAATTTGAAAATATATAATTATATACAATTAAAGTATTATTACAGTAAAATCTCGGTATCCGACAGATATCACATCACGCTACTGCCGGATTAACGAAAACGGCAAATTAATGAGGGTTCACATAAAAACACATTTTTTACTCATTCAAAAATTAAAAATTATTAACCTTATTGAATGTTAACTAAATAAAAATAAAATATTTAATAGGTTTATTCGGATTTAATCTGATATTACTTAGTTTTATTATGTACGATAGTAACTTTATATACAAATACATATTGGTATGTATGGGTTAATATAGTCGAATTACCGACATATCGGATAATCGAACAGCCGGATTACTGAGATTCTACTGTAATTAAGAATTGTCAAAAATATGATAATTTAATATATATAAACATTCATATTATTATTTGTTTATTTTTCTAGGTTACATTACCAAATTCTGTTATTACACTATTTCCAGCATCGTTAAACGAGTCCAAAATTCAACATCAGGTATAATATAACTAATTATTTAATTTTTTTTAAATTAAGCTGGTATTAGTGTATAAATGTTTAATTACCTATGTATTCCATTAATTACATAAACCATAAGATGATATTATTATCTAATGCTTTGTTCAATATAAAAAAGAACCTTAACACCAATCTTTGTCATATAATCACAAACACGATTGGTAGTTACAAAACACAAATATACATTGTAACACATACTTGTTGATACTGTGCACAGTAGCTGGCTCATAAGGTTCCTTTTTCATTTAATATAGCATTGATACGTTTAGTTTAAATAATTTATTGTAATGATATAGGTTATATAATTATTTATTTGATAATTAATTAATTTATTATTATGTAGAACAATGATGTTTCATTTCAAGAAATAAATTATACTTCTTTCTCAAATACCGAAGATATCAAAGCTGCTAAACGAAAACGCACCTCATAAATATATGTTATTTTTATAACTTCATATTTTATTTCTTCTGTATGGAACAAAGAACATCATTTTATTTTTATTTATCACTAATTAGTATTAGTTGTGTAATTTAATATATAATATATTAATTAATTTTGCTTTGTAAAATAATTAAAATTGCTTGTATTTTTGAATACTTTTTCTTAATGACTAATTTATCTATTTCTAGTTATAATCAAAGTAACAATAACATTCATTACACTTAGCACATACAGGTATAAAATATATCTACACAATATACAATATAATTTTATAATAATTGATAATTTGTATAAATTAGAATTTAAAAACATATTTTTTTATGAATTATGATTCTGTTAACATTTTGATTTAAACCAATTAAATTGTGAATATGAATACAAATATAAATAATTTTTCCTTTATTAGTTTAAATTAGAAGAATTGCATCTTTAAATACAATTATTTTATTTTAAAAAGATGTTTATTATAATATACATGTTTATCTATAAGATATAATATATATATTTATTAAATGTATTTTACCTTTTATCGCATTTTATAGGAACTGTAATAAATGGTATAATATTTTTAAAATAAAAATTAACCTAACATATAAATCTGACCTTAAGTGATTACTAAGAGTTAACAATTGTTTACGCCAGGTACCTTGATTAGGCAATCAATTGTAAACTGTGATATAATTTTTTTTTCTAAAAATTTTTTATTGAACCATCTGTTACAGATTTAAGCAATATGTAGATTAACATTTTTGATACCAAGTGTTAAATGTTGAGTCTATACAACTGGCCAATAAAAGAATAATTATCTCACTAAGTATCAAGACTATATGCACAAAAATGCATCATGGTTAGTCTATTAAAACTTCACGGCTAGTTATAATACAAAAATTATTCCCAGATTGTTAATACAAGAACTATTTTTTAGTTATTTAATAGTACACTTTTTGCTTTATACTATGAGTTCAAATTAAAAAAAAGTTTATGAGTGATAACAATATAACAAATATGCACAGGCACACTGCTTGAAATTACATATGTTTAAAAAATAATAATGTAAATAACAATTATTTTATTGTGCAGCTTTTATTAATTGATGAATCGTATTTGTTCTGTTCTGAGCATGTCTAATACAATTTTGAATTTGACCATCTTTTATGAATTCTCCTCCTAAAATAAAAATAAACAATACAATTATATTTTATGCTTTTATATATTATATAAATGAAGATTATTTATGAACTATCAATATGTAAGTCAAAATCAATATCAATTTAGTACCTTCCAATCCAATATCAAGTAAAATATTTAACATAACACTAACTGGGATTAAGGAATTTAGACCCAAGAAATATTTAGTGTTGTATTCAACACCAAAATTAACAAAATTAAACTGAATAGCAATCAAATTACATGACAATTAGATAAAATGTATACAATTGATATTCAATTTTCAAACATACTGATGTCAAAAACATTGATTAATTTAATGAATTATTAGTTTACTATTGATTCATTAAAATGTAATGATTGTTTATGCAATCTAATATGAATACATTTGAATAAATGTGTAATTACATTGTATTATAGGTAGCGGGAATTCTGCATAGTAAGCACTAAAGCAAACATAAAATATATAACTATTTTATTTTATTTATGAAACTAGTGTCACTATAGTTAATATAAATTATTACCATTGATTAAATATACAATATATTATTGTATATTTAATTAATGGTATTACAATCTCTATAAGAAATTAATATGGTGTTGTATGAGAAATCACCAAATATTTAATGAATCAATATATAGTGAGCTAATGATCCCTTAAACACGAGTAATTGGCACTAATTTTTTCACACAACTCAGTTTTAGTCTTGAAACTGCATCATTCACAAATGCACAATAGTTATATTCTTTTGCTATGAAGAGTATTTTATTAAAATTTAAAAATTATATTGTCATAACTTATAAGTAGGGTTCAGATTTGAGGCAAATGCTTTTTTGGTTATAAAAAGTTGATATAAAAATTTAAGAGTTAAACACATATTTATAGTACAAATCCGTAAAAACTAGTGAGGACAACATCAATCTTATATATAAAATTTCCTTTAATGGATAAGTTTCATTATCATTGTTGGACGTATAAATGAAATTAATTTACCTAACAATTACCAAAGTACATATCGATTAAAATGTGTTCTTGATGGGGAAATTTAAGATTGTCAATAAATGATTTTTTTGCCTATTTTACATTTTAAGTGATTTTTCAATCATTTAATATTTGAATAAACTTATAAATTTGTGGCTTACCAGGTTTGTGCAATGAAAATAATAAGGAACCATTGGTCACAACTGTCAATTTACTAACACATAGTTGCTCTTCTTCTTCAGTTGGATCAGCTAAAATATATTTTTCATTAAAGACTCCAAAGGTTGATGATACTGGTAAACTGTTAACTTTTAATGGAATGTAATTTTCAATGACAATAGTTTCTTCAGTTTCTTTGTCGTATTTTACTTCTGGTATCTTAACTACAGAAAAAATTAATTATTTAATTAAAGAACATTGGTATTAAATACTGTTTAATGTACCTGTTTTTAATGCTGATAACAAGGCTATTAAGCATGCATCTAAAACAGATCCATCATAATTCAAACAATATACATCACACGACAAGACCCATACTAATTTATCTACAGAAATACATAATTGTTGTAAGTCTAGAATTTTGCAATTATTACACACTTCGTTCAAGAAACTAGTAATTTGCATTGCTTCATCACATGGAATTCCAGGTCGAATTTTTTTAGAGCATAGACTAGGTAGTTCAACATTCACTAAAAGATATCCAATATCTGGAGTTTCAGATTTAGGAACACCTAGTTCCTAAAAAAGCAAAGATACTTGATAAAGTTTTAAAACTTAGTTATAATTAAATAATTCAACTTACTGCCTTAATGCCACAAACAACAGCTGTATTTCCAATTTTGACTGCTGCTGATCCATCTGCTGTATGTATAGTATTCAAATTTAGAGATGCATCTCGAAAGCTCATTAATTCCCTGCCATCATTTCTTTTATTAAGTGCCTAAAATAATGTTGTCGTAATTGTAACATATTATGTATTGTATACGATATAGGTAATCAATTTAATAGAATAAAAATAAACTTACCAGGTATTCTTTGGCATATGTGTCTTGAATATTTCTGAAAAAAAAGTAAAACAAATAAACTTGGACGTATTTTCAATTATATTTGTAAAGTATATAAGGAACCATTTGTCAAGCTAATCATTGGAATATCGTACTCACTTCTTGATAGAGTTCATCTCGCAAAAAAGTTTTTGTCTACCAGACTCAAATTGATCAAATTTAAACGTGAAACAGTATAAATTAAAAATAAATAAATTACAGTACTGTAAACACGTCCCACTAGATTTCCGTGTGTTCGTGTAGTGGCTTCGCCGTAAATCAAACGACTCGAGGACTGGACAATCGTACGTCTGTAATTCATTAAATTCATGTGCCGGATATGTGCATGTGTTATTGTGTTATCAATGTTATCATAGCCTCGAGCATGAGATCCAGCCGGTCCAGGACGGCGCTTTCCTCGTTATCGACGATAAGGATGCCAACAGTGTAACCAACTCGACGGTAACTGGTAGGTCGGTAACACCGCATCAATTACGCGTCGCCAGCCGACTCGGCCAAACACCTCAGCTGCACCTGTAGTTTAAAAAAATAACGGTTACGATTTTTCGAGCATTTGTTAATTGTTTATCGCGAGTCTTTTCCACTACAGGCGGTCGGGTCGCGCAACGTTTAGTCCCGGCGTCCGTTCAAACAACTTCGATCTAATCCACGGAATATTGATTGTTAATTATTAATAACTAGGTATAGGTCCGGTGTTCATAGATTATTTCGCAATTAAAACGGTCATCGCCACGGTTTAAGATATCACCAATACACATCATTTTGTTGCGTAAGTTTGATTTCCTATTCATAACTCGTTCAACTCTATTAGTGCGTTCATTATACATTTATTACCCTTATAAATTTGGAAGTCGCGAATTTTGTATTTTTTTTTACGACTGCAAACACGATTACAAATATTGTTACCTATAACATATCGAATATCATTCGCTCCCGAATGACGACTTTCAAAGCTTGACAACAATCGACCAGTGCCATCGACAACGAACGTCGCCGTTAAAATCCGTGACATTTAATAATAATATCGAATATCATTATTACACATCGCGGCGACCGAACGGAACGACGAGAGATGGAGTTTACTGTTTTTCGGGATCAAGAAAATGCCAACAATGTTTTGCGCAATAAGGAAAATAACGTGCCGTCGAGGGACCAGCAGCCCTCCAAACGACGGTCGGTGCTCGGGGTGCTGAATGCCAAACAACCTTTCACCAAAAAGCCGCAGCCGAAATCCAAGGTGTGTAATTATATAGTACCTAGTGCATTTCTCCAATTTTTAAGTTAATTGTTTTCTCTCAAATCGTACTTTGTATTTAATATAATAAATTACGAGGATAATGAATCGTAGATTAAGAGGTACTATTTTTGCCTTGTACGTGGGCGATTTTATTTATAATTATTGAATATGATTACTCTTTTTAACATTGTGATAAATCAAAGCATTTGCTATATAATATAACGAAAAATTTGCTGTGGGATTTCCTTTGTTTCGATTTATTTTTAATATGATAATTGGTGGGTTGATGGATATTAGGTGGTATGTTATCGATACTGCAATAATTACCTAGTCAGTAATCAAACTGCTTCATTTATTTTTCTCATTAACTTAATTGATCATTTACACCAATCTATTCTACCTACACTAAAATTAAACAGTTCTCCTATAATATTCTTTTATTTTAATTAGGCAATTCTTTGACTTAATTTTGAATTATGCATGTAGCATACTTATTTAAATACAATTACTAATAGGTAAGTATGTCATGATAATTATAGCTGTATGTTGCTAACAATTAGTCTCATTAATTTAAAGAAATAATAAGTATTAGTAAATACCTACCTAAGAGTACAATATACAATTTTTATTGTAAATCAAACTGTAGATATTCTTATTTACACTATCTACCTATACAATTATAAGTTAACAGTTATTTATATTTTATAAATTCATAAATATAAGTATTTAATTTGGTAATTGATTTTAAGATTTACTTAAAATTTAGCATGTTTATTTAAAAACGTGTATTCTTAAAATTTTATGAAAAATATTGTTTAATTATTACATAACCTAATTTATATTTTTAATTAATGTACCTTCTGAAAAATATTTTTAATAAATTTTGCTTAGTTTTTAAAGTATTAAATATAAATTTTAATTTTAAAAAGGACAAGTATAATTGCTTAAATTTTATATTTTTTTAAAGTACCTATCTAGATTTCTATTCGGGATCTAAATTATGTAATGGGATAAGTGTATTCTAAATGTATTGGTCATTTACATAATAGTTACAAACATAATACTACTAATCTTATTGGTTATAATTTAATTTAAGTATAATTTTAGTGGATTTTATTCAAATTTATTGACTTGTGCTAAAGACATGTTAGTGTAAAATATTTATTAATATCTTTATGTGAAATATATTTTCCCTAGAATAAGTTAAAATATTCTATTAGGTATTTCTGTAGAGATTTATATGTATGTGATAACTTTTAAGTATTATTTTAATATATTGATTTTAATATTCTACAATTTTGGTTAATACAAAACAACAATAAAGTATAATTATTTAAAAAAATATTAATTGGCACTTATAATGGTGAATATATTTTCTTGCAGTTAAACAATATAAAACAATGCATAGTAGTACTTATACTTATAAATATCATTTCATTTTAGCCACAAGGATCCAGTAAATTTGGTTTTACTACTAAATCATCAGTGCCATTTACAATTCATGAAGATCCACAAGTATTTAAAAAAGCTGCTGCTAGTGAAAACTTGTCAAGAAACAATGTGGAAAATCAAAAGCCACTACTGCTCAAGAATGAAGTTAATATCAGCGAAGCAAAGGTAACCTAATTAGTTACCTAATTTATAAATAAAAGATATTTTATTACATTCTAATATATTTATCCATATTTTTTGTTCATTAGGTTACTGTACCTAAGGTCGAGTTGAAAGAGAAAAGAAAACCATTGTCTGATGTAAGCCAAATTGTTCCACCATCCGTAAAAAATATAGTGCAAACAGATGAAAAAGATATTAAAGATATTGACGAATCAGCAGATTCAAGCAGTGTATACTCACCTATGTCAGTTGATCATGACAAATCTATAAAAAGTACTAGTCATTCTTTGACTGCACATAGGTTAAGTTGTGATGTAGATACTTACACATGCGAGTTATACTCCTATCTCAGAGATGTTGAGGTAATGGAGGATATGTTATTCAGTTTTTATAAATATAATTACTTATCAAATATCTTTATGATTCATAGAAATTACATCGTCCTAAACCTGGATACATGAGAAGACAACCAGATGTGACATATAGTATGAGAGCAATATTAGTTGATTGGTTGGTTGAAGTAGCCCAAGAATACAAGCTACAAAATGAAACTCTGTACTTAGCAGTTTCATTTATTGATCGTTTTCTTAGTTTAATGTCTGTGGTCCGTGCTAAACTCCAATTGTTGGGTACTGCTGCTATGTTTGTTGCATCGTAAGTTTAATTGTTTCTTATATTCATATGTTAGTAAAATTGATTGTTCATATACTTTTTTTTTAATAGGAAATATGAAGAAATTTATCCTCCAGATGTTAGTGAATTTGTTTATATAACTGACGATACTTATACAAAGAAACAAGTACTTAAAATGGAACAGTTAATATTGAAAGTTTTAGGGTTTGATGTCTCAAATCCCACAACTGTTATTTTCTTAACACACATTTGTGTTCATTGTAATGTTCCGTTGAAAGTTATGTACTTAGCAATGGTAAGTTTTGACTTGTGTACGATCTATGTTATATTATTTATGAATAATTTAATTATAATGAAAACAAATAATTTGTTTTAGTATTTGGGTGAAATGAGTTTACTAGAAGCTGATCCCTACTTATCTTATACGCCTTCTTTGATTGGCTGTGGAGCTGTTGCATTAGCTAGGTTGATATTAAATTATGAAGTTATTTGGCCTGAAAACATGTTTGAATTAACTAAATACAGTTTAAATGATCTGATACCTGTTCTTAAACATTTAAATCAAACTTATAAAACTGCTCCGCATTCCCAACAATCTGCCATTCGGACAAAGTACAAGTCTGCCAGGTATGTTAATGTGTAATTTTTTGTAAATAGTCTAGAAAAAGTTTTTTGCTACTAAATGTATAGAACTTTTTAAATATATCTAATTAGGTTATTTTTTTTTTTTGTTTATTAAATTTATCATTTTACATTAAATTAGTTATAAGATATCCATGTACTCAAACTACTTCCAACAGATAACCATCAAACATATTTATGTATATACTACATGTATTCGTGTATTTTTGATAGTTTCCTTTTTTATTACATATATTATTTTAAATCAAAACCAAAAGTTTAATTTAATTTTTAGTTTCACATAAAGCTTTTTCATTGAATACAAATAATAATGAGTATCAATGAATCAATATTACTATGTTATACCTTTGAAAGACTGTAGACAACTTATGTGACTCATGTGTACCTGATATTTTGTTAAAGTCTAAAAAAGTTATTTACATAAAGTAATTAAGATTTTTTAATTAAAATGGGATTTAATTTTTTCTTATTATTTCAGATATCATAGTGTCTCTGAAATTGAGTACATAGACTTAATATTGCCCGAAGAAACTGCTCAAAAAGAAATGTCAGAGAGACTCAAGTTGGTTGATGTTCAAGACAAGTCATGATTCTATCGTTATTTATTTATGTTTTCGATTTTTTTTTTTAAATTATTATTAATTTTTTATTAATTTTTTTGTAGTAAATGAAAAATTTTTTGACACTTTTTTAAACAATATATTTTTAAGCTAGAAAGAACAAAATAATGTTCAAAACGAACCATACAACTGGAGATGTTTTTTTATTTTACGTTCATAAGAATCATGCGTGAATAAAAAAATTTTACATTCATAATTATTTTTTTTTTCTACTAAATACATTTAAATTTATAAACTATTTTTTTACTTTAATTTAATTTTATAATTTCAAAATATTTGTGTTTTTCATTTGTTGCCGTTTAGAAGAACAGGTATATCTGCACTTGTTGAAATAAGAAAATGTTAATTTCATAAAATTATTATATTATCATGCATAACATTTTATCATTATTTTTTTTATATAAAATTTATAAGATTGAAAATTCATATTTTTATTAACAAATTACCATTGCAAAATTTTGTTATGTAAATTATTATGACTGCCACATCAAATAAAAAAAAAACAACACAATATTATCTGGGTTGAATTTGATTTATTATAGTTGTTTTAGTGACATTTTTAAAGAACCTATAATCTTAGAAATACTAAGCTCTGAATACACAGCTGGCTTTATATTTAGTAAATTTATATGATATCAATAAATAGTTATGGTGGTGATGGGAGATAAATATATTTCGATAAACATTAAGAATTTAAAAATATTTTAACTTATTTTTAGCTATTTGTATGCAAATTTGATATTTAAATGGTTTTTGTTACTTTATTATTCATTCAAAAAGTATGAATTGTGTGAACCTGAAATTTTCGTACATATTTTGTATACACAATAATTTTACAACATTTAGATTGATTTTAAGCTGTTTATTATTTATACTACAAACTTATAGACTGTTCACATAGTTCTATGTTTGGCAGTGTTAAAAAAATTAAATATATATAAATATTTCAAGTTGTACTCAAATACCTATGGTTATTATTTTCCAGGTTTGTAATTAATGTAACATAGTGTACTAGTTTATCGGAATTCATATTGTTTATTGCTCTTCAGAAAGAAGATATTTCTGAAGTTATCATTTGTTATGTTGATTCTTTTTTTGCCTTTGTTGCTCCATCCACAATGAATACAATTATTATTGAAGTAGGAAATAATATTTTTCCAATTAAATTTTTGGAAAATAAAGCGAAGTATTTAATACTTATGAATACTTTTACTTAATTAATTCATAACACTGATTATAGGTACTAAGGAGTACTAGCTTATACATTCATATTAATTTGTGTGATATATTATATTATATTTTAAAATAATTTTTCAAAATTTAAGTGTAATGGATTATTTTATACAAAATAATGAAGGAGATGAGACATTACTTCTCAAATAAGTGGAGAAACTCTTTCCACCAAATACTAGGGTAAATTCTGTTACGTTGACGTAGAATAAGGCGTTGATTTTTTTCACCTGCAGATTTTGATAATACGAAAAACCCACTCTTTTGGAAGACCCTTTGTATTTTATTTAAATTAAATTTTTTTTAAAGGTTGCCGCCGCTGCGTGTAGTTTTTATAAATGTGTTTAATTTTCTAATCATTTTCTTGGTCAAATCTCATTATATAAATTTCATTGTTCCGTGTTCGTGATACTTTAATACTTAACTAACCGCATAACCGTTAAACTTTAGTAAATTAATTAATGTTAGTTTTAATTAAATTGACTACATTTAATTTACTATAGAATACACTGAAATTTATCAGAAATACAACGAGGCTCAATACGCATTTTTTTAACTATAAATTTAATTATATCATCTTTTCTAAAATTAATTTCTATTATCGATTGAAATTAAAATGCGTTTTCTTGTTTACAACACTGAACACGTGGTTTCAAAACAATATAATATATGTTTTCAAATTGATAATATTGACAAACCACTTGATTATATTTTATAATTTTGGTGAGCTAATCAACCAGGTCGGTCCTTGTCTAAGCCTTGACTATGTCTTAATATAGCCTTGATTATTGTCTTCTGCTTGGCTATGGTTATAATCTTAAAGATACGGTATTGCACGGCGCAGTGTGTAGGCAAAAGAGGTACATGTATAACTATTTAGTTAATATTTAATAATATAATAATAATATAAAACATATTATATTCTAGGTATTGCAGTCGAGTAGCATTTTGTCAACGATTACTGCACATTTGTCTGAAAGATCATTTTACAAAAACCAATATTTCGGAATCCTTTTTCCAGAAAAAAACGTTTTGCAAAACTTAAATCCCGGATTAATTTTCTTTATTTTTAAATGTTAGTATTAGGTTATATAGGTGCATCGTGTATACGTTTGTGTACCTATAAAAGTGTATAGATTTATTGAAACGTATTATGAAATGTTTAGTAAGGTATCTTTTATTTCGTACTTATTATGTCGGCGCTGCAGCGAAAACGTGTCGTTTTAATTTTAGGTCGCAGTAAACAATGCTAAACATTTTTAAGTCAGCGAAGGATGAATAGGCTTAGGGTACTGAAGAAAGTATTTACCTTATAATGACATCTCGTCAACAGGCAATCGATTGGATTTTCGTGAATAATAGTACATCTACAATTAACCACTTATCATTTTGTTAAATTTAAATAATTTTAAACGTTTTACAAAAAAGGTAAGTAATTGTTGATCAATAAATTCAAAACTTAAGTAGGTAGTATAATCAACATATTACCTACTCAGTACCTACTTTGTAAAAATATATGGCTATATAATATTATCTATAACTAATAACTTAATTTAATGATATTTTTAAATACAGAAATTTAATTCGGGATTTATGTTTTCGTTAAATGGGTTTTCGAGAAAATGGTCTTCGGAAAAATTGATTCGGGATTTTGGTTTTCATGAAATGATCTTTCGGGAAAATGTCCGGGTACCCGTGTCAACACGCACAAGTCGCAATCAAATTGTCACCCAGAATGCCACAGGCAAACGCATAATCATTTCACATTTCGGAGCATAGGACCATTATTGGGTATGGACGTCGCGTAAATAGATTGTACAGTGGTAAAGCAGCTGGGGTTCAGTCCATCGGTTATTTTAATTAAATTCATTAATTAATTTACTGAACTTTGGACGGTCGTTCGCGGATGGCAGCAATGAAATCCGTGATTCAACCATCAGTAGTTTCAGAGGAAAAAAATTGACAACCATCATCCTACGGGGTTTATTCGTAAAAGTATTACGATTGTGGTTTAAATTTAAGAAGAAGTTTTATGCGTGGGCAGGAGTGATCAACTTTTTAGATAATACATTCGAAAATATATTTAAACGCTTGTTCTTCACTAATATTATTCTTCGTACCAGAGCACTGCATAAATAAAAATAATATTTTTATTTCCATCAATAAGTGACAACAGAAGTATAGATTAAAAATTTAAAATAGTTGGATCATCTCTAAAGTTGTAAGGTGATTGAACCAGAAACGAGAGTTAAGTTTATCGATATAAAATTACATTATTTAAATAATAGTAAAAATGTTATAAAACGATAAATAGTTTAAAGTATAATATAAAATATAGAAAAAAAATTTTTTATAGTAATGTGATAATTTGATAAAAAATAAAATAACATATTCAATAAATGGATGTAGTAGACTTAAATTCTTCTGTCCAAATGCATATAGCTTACAACCTAAGTATAACTAAATTAATATTTATTTTAAACGAGTATAATATAGATAATTAGGTGAAAAATTATCAGTAATCTTCTACGTGTATTTAAAAACTGTTTTACAAACATTAAGGATATAATTAGATTTTGAGTTAAAAATGTTTAGGTCTTTCTACTTTTATAAGTTTTGAAGAATATATTGTGGGCTTGAATATAGAAATTTTAATAGAGATTTAATTGTAGTTTCAATTTTTACAATATGATAATAATGAGCACCTCCCCCCTACGAAGGTTATACCATAGTAAAACGTTTGAAGGGACACTAAATGTACGATATAATATACATATGTAGGTCAGTATAGGTGTTGTAAATTGTAATATTATACAATATATACATAATATACTACATAGTTATTATTATGTTTTGTGGTCATCTTTCGGTACCGATGTCAAAATTAACCACGCGATATGCATGCAACAATAACCACAGCGATTCGATTATTATTACTTTTTTTTATTCTGTTCAATTTTTTAAACGAAGTGTCACGATTACTTAAAAAAATGTTTACACCTACTGAAAATATCATTTTTTTTTTTAAGAAAGACGTTTGGGGGAAACAGAGGGATTAGTTAGAATACTTTAATCAGTCTATTGGTAGTTTTTTAATAAAATATATGTAGGTAGGTAAAAGTATACCTAATTATTGTGTCTGAATTTTCCAAAGACTTACGTAAAGACGTATTTGATGAACAAAAAAATGTTATTAAGTACGATGAAATTTTCTTTATTATTATTTCCTATTAGATTACTGCACGGTTGAATATTTGCTTATCATTTTCCATACTTCGAGTATGTCGATGTGTAGTCAGGACTTCGTAGATACACATTACACCTCAAATGTTATCGCAGTGTAAAAAGTACTTACTCTACCTGCAGTATTTGTTATCAATCTTCCTTTTATAATACCACGTACAGGATGATTCAGCATTTCCATTTTTTCCTTTAATAATAATTCATTTATTCAAATTCTTTTTTTTTAACCTTTAAATATAGTTACTATCATGCTATAGAATATACTTATATTTTCTATATAATTTGAGGACTGTAAAACTCTAACAAATCGATTGTATAGTTTAAATTGGATTTATGTTTTTCAACTAATTAACCCATGTTAAAATATTATTTTTTAGTTTAGGTATGTATAAGTCAAATCATACATTTTTCTAATTGTATAGAATATTTTACAAAAAAATAAATAAAATATTTTGAAAACTACCAGACACATTGCTAAATCGACTGATCATCTAAAACACATCATCATTAACGCGAGACCGTGTCCAATTCCCAATTTGCACAATATACTCGTGTATATTATTATCATATACGTAAAAAACAGAAATATAATAATATGTTATCCAGCAAAAAAAGTTTTCCGTAAAAAAAAGGCAACGTTTAAAAAACCAATTATTTATGCTTACCACTCACTACAAAAATCAAGACGCGAAAGTTGCGTACAAATGAATTCTTACACCTATAGTAATAATAATGATAATAATAATTATTATAACCGATATCTGCACGTTTAAAGTAAATAACCGTTTTTTTTTTATATTCGAAGCAACTGGCTCATTTACCGTATTTACGTATGTATGTATTATATTTATTTAGGTAGTTTGTTTTTATTTTTATAGAATTTTTTCTCATTTTCTTCACGAATGGTTTTGGCCATATATATATATTTTTTTTTTTACAAATGTTAAAATACTTTTTAACGTCAAATTTACCATAGAGATATGTGTAATCGATCGGGTAAATTTACATGCTAAAGTGGTACAATTTATTTTTACCAATTAAAATGTTTTGTGATCTCTTACATTAATTGTGATCAACTTCTGGCATGCTGTTACTGACTTATTGGCTACTGTATACTATTATAAGCTACCACCAAATAGTTAGCTGCATATAATATTATTACAATCATTTATAACTATTAATTGATATGTTACGTTAAATGTGATTATATTTCAATAACAGTCAACAGTTTATTACTTTTTTTTCTTCTATACTAAGAGTAATGGCGATCCTAGAGAAACAATTACATGTCGATATGCTTATGGTTTAGAAGTGGGTGGGTGATCTTTATGAAAAACAATAAATAAATGTTAGTAATACTTTTGATAACTAAAAATGTTTATTAAAAAAAAATTTGTGAGGGGTATTTATAAGAAATAAGCTCCAAAATGTAATGCGATTATACTTACTTCTTACTATTAACAATAATTTCTTTCATAGTGCACAAAAAAAAAAAGAACATCATTGTTGTAAAACAATTAAAATTGAATTCTCTCGTCATCCTCTATAAACCCCCTCCCCCCACAGACACCGAAACGCGCGAATTCACATGTCGGAAATATTATTTGTATTATTTTTTTTTTTTTTGCTCAGGAGACTGTTCATATGTATAGTGACTAATGCACACGACATCTATACAATAATTAGGTATATGTACCCATATTATATGTGTGACCGTGCCGCGCGCGAAAACGCCACTGCCCCTTTGAAAATCGGCCGAGTCCCACGCGCCCAAGACCGCGCGACCCGACGACATAGGGTGCGACCGTACATGAAACAATATATTATACGCGAGTTACTACAACACCTGTGTGAATCATAAACGTATATTATTATATTCTGCGATATGTTCAGGGTGTATAATAATATATGTATGCGCGCGCGCTTGCAGTGTGTATATACGAACACACTGTGGGAAACTTCGCGCGACCATCGGCGTGGGTATTATATTGTGTGTACACACACACACACACACACACATATATATGTATAATATATTATATGAAACTATACCTATGAAGCCAGCCCGTGAGACTGTTTCCTCGCAGATACGCGTCTACCGCAGCAATACTACAGGAGGGTGGTGGCGACGGCTGCAGGTGAGGCACCCCCTATTCGAGCATGTGTATTCGTGTGTGTTTGTGTGTTTGTGTGTGCGTGTGTGCGTGTGTGCGTGTGTGCGTCTCTTGATATTATAATGTTATTATACACGCGACGATACCGTTTTCTACCTGCCCCACCGCCCCATATCGGGATAACCGGAATGGCACACATAGAATATATAGGTATATTATTATTATATATATACGCACAAGAACACCCCACTAAGATTTTGTGTCCCCCTGCTCGCATGCTCGCCGTCCATCCGCGAGTGTGAGACGACGAGTACGTTTTCTGTAAATTATATTCGGTACTAAAATAATGCTCACCATACATTATAATATATTACATAAGACGCGATGCGTGATGCGATTAATAAATTAATTACAGGCGTAGAGGTACATTATTATTGCAGTATACAATATATTATTACCTATACCACAATCTAACCACCGGAGATCGGTCACGTATAGAGGTTTATTAAAATAGTTATACTTGCCGGCTGCCGGCATTCACGGTGTTTGGTGGCATATTGTATTATTATGGAAAATAGTCGAGTGGAATACACACAGACACAGTGTCTCCGCAACGGTTTTCAGATCAGTGTATTTTTATTAAATTGATTTAAAAACGAATTTTGAATACAATAATATTATTATAACAGGTATATAGAGCCGGCCATACGCGTCAATATTCCTCGGTCGGGCGGTGTGCACTTAATACGGATTACAGTTAAAGTCGTTCTCGCCCGAAGACGATTCAATAAATACATTATAATTTTGATTTGTGTGTGTGTGTAAAATACGATTGGAAAAGTAGTCGGACGAGTTTGAATTGTTCCTATAATAAGATACCTAGCTACTACCCAGTGTCGAAATGAAACACCTCGAAGACTATTTGTGGCTGTAGTGCCGTTCTATTGTAATGGCCCGGAATTCAAACGGCTGCGACCGTCCTATTACGTATTAATATATGCAAAATTATACGAAGAGTCGGTCGAAATTCATTGGACGTTTTCTATATATTTATCTTCCGACGATAAGTCCTCTCTCACGGAGGAACTATACATATATATTATATTGCAGATGATGTAATAATATTAATATTATAATGATGACCTTAGAATTTCCTATGTCGCGAACACTCGTTCGTTAAAAATTTAGGGATAATAAAAAGAATGAAAAGTGTTTCATATAACGTAAGTCATAAGTCATAAGTCATAACATATGATTTAATATAATTATATACATTAAAAGTCGGTTGCGGGTAGTGTGTCCTATGTGGCTGCAAGTAAATAGTTATTTTTTATTTTGTTGCATTGATTACAGTACAGTTATTTCAAAGAAACCGTATAGAGTTTCAACAGAGTCAAAGCGAACATCAATTTCTCAGGAAACTGAGATCATTTCGAACTCTGCTGGTCGAAGCCATACTTCAAATGCAACTAATTATCCATGATATATGTACCTGAAAATAGTTTTTATCGTATTTTCCGCGAATGTGACCTTTTCAAAACCATCATCTGCAGGCTGCGATCAAAGTAGTCGCAAAGGGAAGAGAAAAACAAAATATTTTTCTATCAAAGTTGTATAATATCGTCGACATTTTATTAGCAAGAGCCGTCAACAATTAAAATGCATATGACCTATTTATATGTAATATCAAAAAGTTTCAGTTTAATTGACCTCGATCACTCAGCCGGTCTTGTATTCTGTGAGGGGGGAGGGTAAGAGGAGTCAGCACAAAGTAAAGAGGCAAGTCTCTGATCTCGCGCACACATAGCATAAGTGCCCATATGTGGTTTTAATCGGATTTATTTCCAACCGAATAACCGCTGAAAAAATATACGATTTTAATCGCACGTGTCTCCCCTGGTCCGCGAGGAGTGGTCATCATTAGTACTTATTACCCATTATTGGAAATTCCAGCGGTTTAAATAGGCCAAATATATATTATAAGAACATTAAACAATATTATTATGTACCTAAATCCGGATGCGGTGTACAAATCCTATATTCTCGTGATTTGTATAGGCTAGAATATATTATATAATGCACATCGTCGTCTCAAAAAGACTCCAAAGGGGCCGGAATCGGTATAACTGGTTTCCAGTGCGCATTTTATAACAATACGTACAGTCGACGAGCGGAGGAAACCGCGGCATCAGAACAATGCACATACACACACGCACATACGCGGAATATAATAATATCGTATTATATACACGGTAAAATACGGCAAGTACGCATATTATATAGTGTGGGGAAAAGCGATTCGCTTTGATCGCGTGACTGGCAGATTAGACGAGACAATTCCGACCGCGTTGTAAAAATACCGCACACATAATAATGTATACACTTATACGTATACTACACGATATTCACACACACACACACATGCACAATAATATTCTCGGTAGTTGGGAAAACAATCCCGGTAAAAAAATACCCTTACCAGGCTTACCAGGAAGAAAAATCCCTAGTCTAGAAATTAATTAAATCAGTATTCTTAGAATGTAGCGATGTAAAAATTATAACAAACTTTTATTGGATGTGTAATAATTTAATGATATTTAAAATATTTAAAAAAAAATTAAAAATGAAGGAAAGTGGATTTTTTATTTTCTGTTCTGCTATGTATATGTTAGGCGTTGAATGGATCGCTGTTATATGGATGTGATAAAATTCATACCTATAAATGAAAAACGATTCTGAGCGTATATTTTCAGCTTATATATCATTAAGTACATCTTATGATATTATGTAGTTTGATATTGTTTTTAAAGTAATTTATTTTACTATTAGATATAAGTACCTATTACGGTAGGTTGATTCAATTTTTGCGAAAACATTGTATTTATTATATTCTAAGTATTATAATAATAAAAAAAATATTAAATAATTTATATTTATACCATATTATATTATTGTTATTAACTTTTGAGTTAACAAAACAAAAAACAAAATAACAACACCTTACTGCAAATATTGTAGAACCGTGTGAATAGATTCATCGTTTAAATCAGTGTTTCCCATTATTTTTACCACCACGGACCACTCCGATAATATTGTACAGGCCGCGGACCAGCTCTATTTTAAGAAAACTAGGAATACCATTTAAAAAAAAATAGATAATAGATAATATCTTAAAACTAAACTATGTATAATATATTTTGAAAATTTCAATAAATAATATATCTACGTAAAAGTGTAGTCCTCACGAATAATATTTTTGAATTATAACAAAATAATATTAACCTTGTTATTCATCATTAAAATATGTAATTTCGCCTAAATATGAACATTTTGATTACATAAAAAAAATAATGATGTTTGTGTATATCTTGGATTTTTATTTTTAATATGAACTAATTAAGAAGAACATTGCGTTAGATTTTCAAACCCTAGTTATAGTTTTTTCATAGCTTATTGAAATTGAAGATTTTATAAAAATCTTCTATAAAATACTCGTAGTTTGTAATTTTTCATGATTTTGATGAATTTTGTAAGAATATTTTAACTTAAAATACATAAAAAAAGTAATATCTATGTATTTTTAATTTTCATAATTTTTATATATAAAAACAAATTTGTGGGAATTTGTATGAAGTTTTCAAGAATTTTGACCCCGCATGTGATAAATTTGTTATCGTCGTTCATAGAAAAAAAGAAAATTATGATCTGATAGGTTGAGTAGGTTATAATCTTATACGTCTATCGGAGTCACGCATATATGTTTAAAATTTTAAATCCTGATATAAAATACATTCATGTTTTGTTACATCAACAACCACTGCTGTATACAAGCTATATCAACACAAATCCGTGGAATTGAGTAAATAGACTAGGGAATAAATCAGCGCGTACTTATACATTTTTAACAAGAGGATGTCATGTGTGTATCATTGAGTATAATGTACTGTATGGAGAAATAATATTTATAATTAAAGTGATAGTCTAAGAATTGTACGATATTTATAGTTATTAATATTTAGTAATGTATTATTATTTCAACTCAAAGATTTTATAATTTAAAATTGTAATAGGTAAGTATCAGATAACATACATGTATTATTTATAAATAATATTGGTATAATATATTATATACAATGACATTGGATAATTTTATTATTATTTATATTATACATTATTCGTTTTTTACAAAATCATAAAAACTAAATATATACACGTAATGACGTAACTTAAAATAATAATCATTATTATTAAGAAATAACATCAAAATGTGTACGTGAAATAACTTCACCTTAGTGATAGGTATAGTACTTACGATTCTAGGATAAAAAAAGTCACCGAAAAAAGGTGTGAATAAAAAAGCCACTGATAAAAAAATCACAGAATAAAAAGGCAACAGATCAAAAAGACACTGATTTATTTTTGGGTTAACATAGTTCTATACAATGAATTATTCTTTATTTTAAAATTTAATATGACTTATAAAAGTATACAGAAATAATAATAATTAATAAAAACAATTTAAAAATTTAATATAATAATTAAAACAATCGTATTATGTAAGCAATAGTGGTCAAATATCTATAAATTGTCCGTTGCATTAAATCATCACTACATAATTTTTTATACAATTTTTCTTGCATGTTTAAATTAATTTTTTTGTTTTAATTTTTGGATTTTTCTATTGGAAATTGGTTTAATTTTGTTTCTTTAGAAAACAATTCTTATTTCATTTTTTAAAATTAGTATCTAAACAGAAGGGTGATTGTGACTTACTAATTTTGAAAAACGATCGTTCCATCTTTCTATTTGGTTGTTGGTTTGATGTTCATTACACAGGGTTGTTTGATGGACATTCCACGTTGATGGGGGATATAGTGGCGATAAAAAAAGTTGAAAGTGGGACGAATGTGACGAGATATTCTGTATATAGCTGATTGGAGTCTTTTTTATCCGTGGATTTTTTGTCCCGTGGACTTTTTATTTCATGGCTTTTTTGTCGATGGCCTTTTTATTCGTGACTTTTTTGTCGATGGCCTTTTTATCCGTGACTTTTTTGTCGGTGGCTTTTTATTCTAATACCATTACTTATAGACAGAGTGGGATGTTATTTATCCAAAACACTACCTTATCAGAAACGGACTGGAAGTATAATATATTGGTCCAGGGGGTGATACTATATACGGGCCCAAACTACTATATAATTACTTGTAGGTGTCCTTGTAGACGTCATTGAGCTGTAATGCTATAAATATAGTAATAATATACTAAATAGTTAATACTAATTTCTTCTTTCGACGGGTACTGCCGACCACGGACGCTTAAATTTACGAACGGGGTTGGTAACTACGGGTTAGAATACATCCCAAATTATACATATTTTATGCGTCAACGCGTTGAATGATACTACGGTTATGTGACAACGGGTGTCCCTCAAGTGCGCCTGATTTTAAAATTGTACCTTTTTAATTGTCCAAGTGCGTCCGCAGTGCATGTTATCGCTTATATTTTCGTCACAGCCCGACTGCCTCTGTATAATAAATTATAACTTTAATTCGTCATTTTTTGTCCAGACCGTTACCCCAATCGGTGGACCAAAAAAAAAAAAGAAAAAAAAACGGTTTCAAGAAATAGGTACTGTCTAAAATATGTCAACATTTGTCGTCATTATGACATATAATGTATATATGATATAATTACTATAAATAGTAATTATGTAAAAATTACAGGTAGGCGTACGATATGAGTTAGGTTATCATTTAATATTACGGAAGTCTATTGTATGTTTATATTTTCTTCGTCGTCTCATACAAACCGTGAAAAATTATTTTACCCGTATTTCCCGTATTATACACGTTTGTGCACTTTGGCAGCGAGAGAGAGAGAGTGAGAGAGAGAGAGTGAGAGAGACAGAGAGAGAGAGAGAGAGAGCGACTTTTGCGTTATCGTATTACATATACTGTATAGGTACCAGCTATATAATAATATATTGTATCGTATATAGCTCGATAGTTTTTGGAGCGCGCACGCCGTCACGTCCAATCGTTGAGACGCGTCTGCCGCCGTGTACGAGCCACCCGCGGTGTATTAAATAAAGGTATACGCGCGTACAGACATATATAGGCGGCCTCTCGTTGTCGTATTATCGTAACGTTTCATTGCGCTCGACAAGGCACGTGGTACACACGCACGCAGACGTCTGGCCGTCAAATACAAAATGGGTGGAAAAAATTGCGAAAAACGCACGACGTTCGACTTTTGCAGATTGTACATAACATAGACGAGTATATAATATATATGCACATCGTCATCTGCCGTGCAGCACCCGTTAGATAACTTACCTATACCTACTCACAAACGTAAACGTCCATACCAGAGGTAATCTACATTTTTCATCTCTGCACGGTTCCTTTGTCTATTCAAATAATATTTTGCAGGTGACCCTCAAATCATCAAGGACATAGAAATATAATGCCGCTTTAATGTATAACTGTTATATATAGCCATATAGGTTATGCACGGTGTTTTATACAGGGCGATTCACCAAACACGCTCACCGTTACTTTTTCTTTCAACAACTCAGTTATTCAAAATATGATTTTAGGATTTTTTAAATATATACTAGAAGACCATATTATTATATATTATTATTATTGCGACCTTTTGTTCTACTTATAAGGAGAGTCATGTGGAGATATAAATTTATTTTCAAAATTAGAACCTCCCTTTTTTATTGTGAATTATTTAATGGATAATTGTTCTATAAATGTTCATATATCAAAATAAAAATTCAAACGAACAGTTTTTGAGATATTTAATTTTGTTCATGATCATGAATTTGAAAAATATTAGGGGATTTTAAAATGTTAGATCCTAATTAATATTAATCTATCAACATTTATAACTCGTAAAAATGGCCTTAATACTAGATAAAATATTACATATTATATTTCATATTTTTGTAAAACCATTTTTAATGACAATTATCCTTAGTATATAAATTTTAATGTCTAAAAAACTACTCATTTGAATTTTTAATTAGGTATATTAATTAAATAATTTACAGTGAAAATAGGAGGGAGGTCTTATATTTGAAAAACCAAAGGCATCAAACCACACGTGTAAGTTTCAGTTCTTTTTCCAAATATTTAATGTTTATATATCATAGTAATTAGTAGTTGAAGATTAAATTATTACGACAGTGATATTTATTTTTTATCCAATGTTGATGAAATATTAAATAGTCTGTAAACGCTGTAAGACTTCATTTTTCGCTATATCATATTTGAAAGACGCTTACCGACGATTAACAACTAAGCCGACATTTATAATATGGAATTATTTACTATTACATACTTTATCACACCGATATAATGCTTATACGTTGTATTGCTTATTTAGACGTAATAAAGCATCTCTCTGATGAATAGAATTTTAAGATATCGTCCTTATACCTCATTGTTATAATTTGGACGATGCGGTGTAAAAGATTTGAAAGAATGCAACGGAAATGTTTGTGCTCGGCATTAAAGCGTTTTACACAAGGTATTAACGTGTATACTGTATACGCATCAATGAGTTTTCTTCAAAGAAATATTAATTTTGTTTGGGTTATGTCAATATACCGGAGGCTCTACCCGGATCATATTTATATAGTTCAACCCCTAGAAATGAGTTTGAACTTTAATACAAGGATTATCAACCATTTTTATTTTAAAGGTTCGACATTTCAAAAATATGTTACTGTTTATTTTTTTGGACTTGTCAAATGTCAGTATAATATTTGTTTAAAAATTATAAAATGACTCTTATTCTCATGATGGGCTTACGTGACTGATATACTGACAATTTATTATTATACCAGTGATTATGTTTTCGTAAACGAGTAATTTATAAAACAATAGCGATTTAACAATTATTATATTTCACAAACGCGTTAACACTTGAAATCTTGTAAAAATAACCAATTAAACTATTTAAACAGCTGATCAACAGATTTACGTGATAGGAGATAATATATTTTATTTATGTACTTTGATTAAGAATAATATTTTAATTGTATGCAACTCTCATATTTCGAGTAATGAAAATACCAAAATTATTCAAATTAGAAAATTGTAACAAAATATCACAGTTAAATTTTTAAACAGTTATTTTTTAAGAAAATGTCGAATGTAGTTGTCTAAATATTAATTATATAAAATTATTAAACAACTATTTATTTACACATTTAAAATCAAATATCAATAAATTAAAAAAAAATGTATTGTTATTAAGTATTTTATTATATATAATATTATTCTGCTGCTACAAGTATAATATATATTGTATCCTAATTGCATCTAACTTGTAACACATTTTAATGAATTTTTATATACCATGATATTTATTATAAAAGTTGGGAAAATTGGAGCCACGGCAGTTGTGTAACTAAATAGTCTATCCAGAACGCCGTGTGTTCATAACTATTTTAATATTTAAATTAATTTACTTACATTATTATTATTTTTACATATAGACATATAGTGATCATACTTTTAAGGATAATTGCCAGAAACAAAATATTACACAGAAGCAGCCAATGTCATATGTAATTAAACTTGTATAATAGAGATTCATCAAACTAATAATTATTTAATTTGTAATATTATTATTAGATTATTACTTATAAGTTGAAGTATAAAACATTAAAAAAAATGAAATTAATAGATACTATAAATGGATTATGATTAGTAAAGATTTCGTACAGATCTTCATGCAGCGTATCTCTAACCACCTAAGAAATATTCAGACTGTTTTAACTGTCCGGGACAGAAAATAACTAATACATTTATAATACTCTATTTTATTATTTTATTTCTGGTGTAAGTCGCGAAGGAACGAATCAGTGGAAAATCAACGAGACATATGCTCATCGCCGATGGTGACAATATAAATATCAGCAATCTCTGTATAAAATAATATATACGCATACAGTATACAAATTGTCTGTAACGATGTCCGGGGGACTAGTAAAAAATAAATTTTTTTATAAACGACAGTCATTCCAACTAAACAGCGTCACGTGTCATTCCACGAACGTCTCACACAGACCTTCAAATCAATCAGCCACTAGATAATAATAAATAATAATATTATCTAGCATTTCAGTATTGTGCGCTGTATACGTCCAAATGCGTATAGTCGGCCGCGATAATACGAAATCACATATCAACCCGTCAACCCCGCATATTATCCTACCGTATTGAACTAATATATCATACTATATTATATTATTATAATGCACTCAATGGCGAAAACGGGTTTTTCGTTTTACAGAGATACCGCATAAAACGCCATCAGCTGTAGTAGAGACCGTTCGGCGATATTAATATATCGGTTTGCCGTGGGAATTTTCCTTTGCCATCGCCGATCCAGCACACTCGCAACAACTGCAGCGGTCCAACAGTCGTTTTACTCAGTGTTGGATTCGGCAGTGGGGAGGACGTCAAAGAGGGTATTCGGCGTCTCCTCACCCCTGTCGGCGGTCTCAAACACAATTGTTGTTGCTCTTCGCTAAAATCGTTCCCACTTTTATTGTATTTTTTTACTCGATTTAAAGTTATCTGTATACTACTAAAGTTTTATAGTTTGTTGCGAAAGAATAAATTCTAGTTTTTATACCACAGTAGTATTGTTTTTCGTTTATGATTTTAAAACGATAAATCGTTGATTGTTTTGGTTCCTTGGAAAATAAATCGTTTTCAAAATTAAAAGTTGTAATTATATATTATTTTATTTCGAGTATTGTGTACAATAATATTATAACACTGAATGATATTATACTATTTACAGATACTAGAAACCAAAAAATTATTCGTACTATAAACATAAAACAAAATAAAGATGTAATGCCAAGAGAATGAAGTGATGATGCGAGAAGGGGGTTGGGGTAAGCATAATGGAATAAGACACATCATGAAAAGTATTTAGAATCGTGGGGTCCAATAATAGTATGTCCGATGAACATTTTGCGCGATTTCCTTTTGTGTGGTCTGTGCCCCTCTCTTTTTATAAAAAATTGATTTCCGAATCCATTGTCACATGTAAATTATACATTTTAGACATTAAGATGATAATAATAATTATTATAACAACAATAATAATCGCAATGACGAGTATTGTCGTTGGACAACTGTATACCTAGTAGGTATATAATGTCTAGTATATAATGCTACATCACCAATAACTGCAGCAACGACGTTATTCATGCTCGCAAACAATATAAATAAAAACACACTATGTCTCTGCATATAGCCTACGCACGCCACTTAAAACGTCATCGGGTGATTGGTTGGCGGACGGGGTAGGAGGGTCCCACCGGGACTTTTCTCGAGGTTCTGGCAGGTACGTAAAATAGCGACGTGCGTCGAAAACAAAATACTTTTTATCGTGTATTTAACAATAATATATATTATAGTAACACGCCAACGGCACCGAAGAGTAGAAAAAAAAATAAGAAAAACGTTCGCGTACCCATATTATACGTTTCCGCGTATCCACCTGCAGTATTATATACACCACGCACGAAACGTCTACGTGTGCTTTAATATACAGGGCGAGTGGTAGCACGGTTTACTCGCAGTATCGACTCAAGTGTAGGAGGCGTAGCAAATGACCTCATCACCGCGAAATTGCAAATGCCTTGGAAAAAAAGAAACGTTTACAGTCCAAGTCGTTAACAATATATCTTTTTTCGAATATGTTATACTGCTATCGTCAAATACGCGAATTAAGAAATTAATGTTAATGACCTACTACTCAAAAATGATATTTCTGATAAAATTAGACTGTACCTATACACGATATTGCCTAGGAAATAACGGTAATACACACTGTTTTCGGCAAATGATGCATTATTAGCAATGTTTCCCAGTAATAATTCCGGTATTTTTCAGCCATAATTGATAAAAATGTCGAATTAGAAACGGGCCTGCGTTGTAAAATCAATTTATTCAATCGGTATGCATTGATATAACTATACAATATAGGAATTATTATTATTATTATTATTATGATACTATATAAATACTAACAATAACATACTTTTAGGCTCTATAATGTTTCGACGATCGCACAGTATTACGTAAAAGATAGCCATCCTCATTATGATTCTACATAGTACATAGTAGGCTTACAGTATAAATGGTGATAACGGAAAACTTATTTATTTATTATAATAATTTGTACTTGTATACAACACACACATACACACACACACCCGCGCGCGCACGCGCATACTGTAGTGCATTGCACAACATATATAGTACCAAATATATAGTCGACCGATTTTATATATTATTTTAAGGTATTTAAAATTATTAACATTGTCTAACAGTAGTCAACATCAAGGTGATTTTCTAGTCATAATATTGTAAACGTATTACCTAACAAAATGTTTGATTTTTACGAAATCGCCTATATTGTCTGCGTTAATGCTTATAGGTAATGACGATATCATCTACTAATTTTAGGTATTCATGATATAACAGACTAAATAATTACGTAATTGACGCGTTAACATAATACATATTATGTATATACAAAATTATACATTTCATTCATATAGATTAGGTAAATATATAATAATAGAAAAATAAACAAAGCGTTGACGAGGGTTGATATATTTTTTTAAAGGGGTCGAGCCAATGTGTCAGAACGGATTTTACCCGCTCAGCCATCCCTCTCGATATCTATCGCCGCGTATACGCGCCCACGTAAAAACAAACGGTCAACGGAAAGGCGACCGATATCACTCTGTATACAATAACATCTGCGGAATCCGTTTCCGTTTTTGAGAAATATATATATATATAGGTATATAGATCATATATACATTATAGAATATATATACGTTCTTCTCGTTACGTGTACGATATACGTCCTTTATGTATATATATATAGATATATATATACTCATATAGGTAGTTTGTAGGCTGTCATGTCGGTTTCGAACGAGTGAATCGGCGTGTACATAATATTGTATGCGTAACGCGCGAGAAGCTGCGGGCGTTCGCGTAGTTCTGTCTGAGGGGAAAAAAAACAAACGGCTGCCTCTTTTCTGTTACGTATAATAATATTATGGTATAGGTACGGCATAACATTATACCACGATATACCTACCGTACTGGTGGCAAAATTCTACGTCGAATCAAATATTTTTCTCGAGCTCGCGTGTGGAGGTCTACCGGAGTGCCGTCGGCGCCACGATGTCATCTGCAATGTCCGCGAGATTGATCCCGCCGATCGTCCCGGACTAACTAGGGCGGAACAGCATACAGTCACAAAATTCTATACAGATACCTACAAATAATAGAGCGCTATGGCAGGTGATAAATAACAATCAGAAAACCGGCGAAATGATTTGTTAATTTGCAGGCGTCGTATGCGGCCGTAACAAAATATTATTTCTGCAGTTGCATACCCACAAATATACAATATACTACCTATATATTATAGGTAGATATATTATAGCATAATATAGCTGCTGGCAGTAGACATATACATACAATTTAATCATTTTGTTCTAGCATAAATTATGTACCAAATGTGTGTTCCTCCGCCAATGTCTGATATTAATATATTCCTGTGGATAGCTGCAGCACTGCAGACGATGAAAATGACCGCCTGTTCTCTACAATAAATTATCAGACGGACACCATCTGGGTTAACATTTCTGTCGTACCGTCGTCGTCCTGAATAAATAGAATCTACATAATATGTGAACACATAAACAGTCGTAGTATGCGATACACCTGCAGAGTGTCGCACTGGTACAAATACGACGCATATAATAATGTGTACGGGGCACTCTGTCTGATATAGGTACGAACCGTTCTCGTTGTTTAAAAACGATTTAACGACCGTACCATAATGATACAATAATTACACGAAACGAATATGGGTATAATATATATGTATAGCAGAATGCCGTAACGCCGTTGAGCGTGGATTTCCAATTTTCCCTAGAAATTAATGGGAGATTGCCGAATCCGTTCGTTTAGCCTTTTATTCACTATGCCGGCGCCGCAATAGCAGCAACAGAAATAGCTGCAGCAGTTATTCCGCTCGTCTGTCGCCTGATCAAAGGCATCGTTGACTCTTTTATACCCAAACGACGACTCTGCACCCGTTTCCGATTTAAACATTATTTCGACGTTAAATTCAAAAGCTGTGTCCACTCTTGCGAGCGAATTTTTGAACAAATAGGTTATTTACAGTTGAAATCTGTTTTAACATTTCTTCGCCTGCAAACCGGGAACGTAAATCATAATAATTTATAGTGAATGCACTTTTTAAAATTATGTTTAAATGCAATCTGTCAAACAACGAAACAAAAAATGTAAAACGAGTCCGACATTAAGTAGCATTGTTGTATTTTTTAATTACTTATTTCTATTCGATAATATCACATTCGAGATTGTGACTTATAATTAAGCACTATAAGTATTGATAATGAAATGCTGATAATTTCCGCTCAGTATAGGTCTTTACTAAGAATGATTAATTAACAAATTACGACATTTTATTATTATAGAAGTAGTTTGGTAATAATGTAATCACTTAGAATAGTACTATAGACTATATATGAACAATTCATTTTCAAAACGATTATTAACAATATCTTTCTCTTATAGTTATTACATTTTGGAAATACCACCCCAGGACTAGATTTTAAAGTGATTCCATCGAGTTTTTGGGATGTAATCAGTATAGGTATGTACGAGCGATAGAAAATACGCGTAAAGAAAAAAAAAATATATAAATTAATAAGTAGTTCAAACTTTCAAACATAGGTACCACAAAAAAATCATTAAAATATTAGAACTCGGAAATTGTACGATTATCTTATTTGAATTCGGTATTAAAGTTTTTAGCGGACGTACCTATATAATATTATTGATATCAGTCGATGATAATAATTTATAATTTTCTTTTATCGTTATTATACTTTTATTATTAAAGTTTATATTATATTCGTATCCACAAGGGTATTTAAACGACATTCGTATAATATAATATAGCGTATATCATATTATTTATTTTGCGAGCAAGCGAAAAAAAAATAATAACAGCCTCCTATGAACGCGAACGGTTTTATGTTTTATGTTTCTCTGTTGATACAGTGGCGTCAAAACAGGCGGGCTGGGAATGATTTAATAACATTTATATATAATATATTTATTATAATAAAAGTAGAAATAATAGTATACATTCGAGCGCGATTGGCCGAATACGTAATAATGTAGCGAAACTCGCGAACATGTTTGTTTTTTTAAGCCGTTCATTTTTCCGTACATTTCCGAGCGTATTACCCGTGTATAAAGCAGTAACGGAATGCTCCTCCGGGATTTCGTCTCGTTACGATTAATAATAAACATAATACTAATACGGTTAAGCGACGTTATATTATTTTAATCCCTAAAAACGCCGCGACGCGAGCGTTGGCGGCCACATCATATTCCCTGGCGTGCTAGAATGTAGAAAAAATAAATAAAAATATTTTAGCAATATAGAATAATATCGTTCTATGTGTATTATTATCACAATAAATATTACTATTTTGAACTATTACAAAGTCACTGGGGAAAAAAAAACCGGCAAGATCGCAATCGTTTCGATCGTTCGTGTATACATGTATATAAGCAGGAATGGGAAATAAGATTATAGAGTTTATTGCACGGGTTGATTTTTTATTAACGTAAAACATTCGTATTTTATCGAACAATTTTATAGTACTTATATTATTTATAAGCTTTTAAAGTTTTTTTCTCGAAATAAGTGTAGAGCAAGTGCGGGGTATTATAATACCACACGAATTTCAGTTCCACTGCTCGGTTCATCCGTACTTTAAATGCCTATACAAGGCTATAAATAATAAAATAAAGCTGTCCAATATATTCAAAATTTATGAATCGTAAAATGTTCAGAAAAATGTTTTGCTTCAGACCACGGAATAAAAAATATTTAAAAAACGAATAAAACCTAAAGAATCACTATACATGAGAAAAAAAAATAGTAAAACGATTTTGAAAATACATTTAAAAGCTTGAGCGTATAAAACCGTTTTATTGAAACCACAATAATTGACTGAGTAGTCGAACGCATCTTATGCTGAAAAAAAACCTCCTTAGAATGTCATTTGAAACGACGTGTGTATACGTATATTGTAATATTGAACGATAAACTAGTGAAACAGTTGTTTTACTGAGTCTGTTATTAATGATGGTCCACGGTCGGGCGCCGATAGAATTCTGCAGGAGAACGTCGTTGTAGTCTAATCGATATCGACAATAGTAGCGTCGTTTTTCGAATTTTATTCGACATTTTCCAACCTCCCAAGATTGTCGGGACGTAATTGATTGACATCACCGGCGGCCTCGCGATTCGACGGCGTCGATCGGTACAACTATACAGCGGTCCGTTGCGGTACATCAAGTCCATCGGCGCGAAATAACGCGGAGAAATAAAGCGACCAAAATCGAATACGATTTGTGTGTTTGATATCCGGTGGTCTTTCGATTGGATTCTGTTGGATAAAAGTAGTAACCATAAAACAAGACTTGCATAAAAAGCTCGCTGTTCTTATATACATTATAGTTGTATAGGTATATAGGTTTTACGAATTATATTATAATTTTGTAGAAAAAAAGTTGTTTTTTTCTCTTTCTCGGTTTGAATCGCATAATACTTTATGATATTATGATATTTTTGCCATTTTAAATTTTTAATATATATGTATATTTGAGTGGGGTCACGTGTGGACGTAAGCACTAGTCCGCATTACGCTTTACCCGAGCACGTTGTACGTGACAGCATACTTTGAAGGGCCACAGATTTCGACAATTTTATTGATTTATACCGCACGTCATAATGTCATATTATAATAATATGTATTATTATTATAATTATTATTAGCATTACAAAAAGTGTACTTTTCTTTATAAAATACGTTTTTTTCGTTTTTACTTGTTGTGAAAGTTTCGTTTGTATAAAAGTCGTAGATAGGAGGTGTTGTATTATAATACATTGCAATGTTATGTTTTTTCGTTCGCATGGCGGAAAAATGTTTTGCGACAATTGCTGGAAATTACGACCTCACGTCATTATGACGCACGTAGTTATCGTTTATGGTAGGTATTTTAATATTTTATTCCTAGAACGTGGTTTTCTAATATTTATTCTCGACATCGGCGGTCTTTATAGTTGCGTATTCGGCATTCGCTATATACTTATCAATTAAACTCATCAGTATGGTTCGAGTGTCGTCTTGACTGCAATAATAACCTCTACTGTGTTATTCGTTCGATTCCATGTATTGAAATAATAATAATAAAAAAAAAATAATAACAATAATAGGTACGTGTGAATACTTAGTTTAATAATAATTGTACTCGACGGATTGCTAATACGATTCGATGCATTTTTTTTCGCTTTTTTGCACCCTCGTTCCGATCTGAGAGGTCTAACTGCGTTTTTTTTATTAAATTTTCTTTACGTAACATGATTTTTGTAATAGATATTCATTCCCACTTTCCACTCCCTCGTGGATCGCGAGATTTTTGTCAGCCTCAGGCCGGCTGCAAAACCTGCCATTTTTAAACTACACGAGGGGATAGTTGTCATGAATCTACTATATAGATTCACCCTCGACCCGGGCATAGAACAATACTACGAAAATGTTGGAACGGCGCTGGTAATAACGATT
This sequence comes from Rhopalosiphum padi, assembly GCF_020882245.1. Taxonomy (NCBI): domain Eukaryota; kingdom Metazoa; phylum Arthropoda; class Insecta; order Hemiptera; family Aphididae; genus Rhopalosiphum; species Rhopalosiphum padi. The sequence continues at coordinate 75,860,188 of NC_083597.1, forward strand.
TCGTGTTTTAATCTCGATTTGTTTGTTTGTTTTTGTGTGTTTGAGTGAAGGTTGAAACGAATTAAAGTGCCATAAATAGAATATTTGCGTAAATTAACATATTTCACTATTATAATTTTATTCCAGTCATCCGTGGATGCGCACCCTTAATAAGTATAATAACCTTTTGCAAGCGTACTTAATGAATATATAATATATATATTACATAATTATAATTTTTTTGTATCGAAGTATTCAAATTCAAAATGAGTTTCTCTGAAAACAATATTTTTTTTTATTAATTTAAAATCTAGACAAAAAAATTATTAACGTTAGTAAATTACTGACTTTTTCTACTCCGTACTCAGTTATATACATTGTATAACCCAAATCGTACTTTAATTTAATTAGATGAATTAAAAAATTATAAATAAACACGTGTTTTCACGGAAGTCTTATATTCATTTACAATTTAATATATTGATATGTAAAAAATGTGTAATTAATTAAAAAACAGTATAGTTATCAATAGCATACGTCGGGTCTCAGAGGTAAAAATAAGATAATAATGTTACTATGAATTTTAATAATGGGATTTTTTTTTTTATTTAAATTTTGTTTGACAATAAATTAGATTAAATAATTTAAAGTTTAAAATTGAATTATTTTCTTCGATAGCCATTAATAGATATTAAATTTAAATTTAAACAATAAATTGTTTTATTTTAGAATATAATGATACAACCATTTTTACTATTTTATGTGATACGAAAAATAAAAATAAATTTTAAATCCTGTTGTTTTTTTCTAGTTCTTTTTTAAAACATTGTGTAGATTTAAATTAATGTATTATGTTATATATTTCTTTAAACGATCAACATAAAATAAAAAAAATATAATTTACAGTGAAGTAATAATATTTAATATCTGCATTTTTGTTTTAAAGGAAATAAATAACAATTTGTTATGAAAAACACTAAGTTCTTACCTTGACAGTTGTCATAGTACTTTTAAGAATTTTATGTTATGCCATAAAAATTGTAACTATTACCTACTACCGTTGTAAATCAATAGGGTTGTATTCTTTTTCATAATGGAACCGAATATATCCTATACCCTCGAACTGGAAATAATTTAGAAATATAGATATTACATTTTATATTTTTAAATCTATTGAAGTTTATATTTAAAAATAATAAGTATTTTTTAAACTTAAATTTTAAGACTTACAGGACTTAATTTTTATATTAAATTACTAACAATAGAATAAAAGGGATAAACTTTTTCAAATAATTTGTCATTTTTAATTAAATATAAAAATAGGCACTTTGAGCCCATTAACCGTAATTAGTTAAAAAATAACGAAGTACACGCCTGCAGGTGTTCATTTGGAACAAAATTTGCTACAACAATTTAATATTCAACGTAATTACACTATAAATGCATGTTTAATATATATTTAAGGCAAGGGTTGAAAGTTTTTAACCCTTTTTGAAAGTTTAGAATATTAACGAAAATTATTTTAAAATGTATTTATTATTTTAAAGATTGTCAATGAATATTACTATATTAATAGAATAATATTTAAATTTGTATTGTCTATACATTTTTGAATTTTTACAATTATGTGTTTTTATACAATCACGCATATATTATGAGTAAGATAAATATATAATTAATTTTGAATACTGATATTCTACGAAAGAAGTAAATACAATGTGTATTCATAAGTATTATACAGTAGTAAGTAATATTTTGAAATTTCCAAAAATTGATTTTTCTTTTCTTTTTGATTTACCTATTGAGTTAATCGTATACGACAACGATAAACAAGGAACGATAATAAATAACTTTAAACAATTTTAAATCAAACACATAGTTAACGTGAAGTGAAAACAAATATTTAATATTTATCCGAAACAACTAGAATTTTTCTTTGAAATAGAATAATGTTTGATAATATATTTCGTATATCATATTATACATTATATTTTATTTTTAAGATAATTCCCCTGGTACCGTGTACCGTGGTCGCAGTGATGTAATTTAGTACCTATACATATAATAAGGTATGTAAAAACTTGGGTCAGAAGTACAGTGCATAGGACATAGGTAGATAGATTAGATGGATCATGTGTACTTATAGTGTCAAGAGTGGAAAAAAATACGAATAACTTATTGGAGAGTTCTTTTCACGATTCTGTGTAACTTAATAGAAAAAACATATAAGTTCTTAAAATCTATCTAAACATAAACTCATAGACGGAATATTGGTGTAATTACTGGTGGGATGGGGGTTGAGCTTATGATAGCCATTATACCTATAGTAAGTAGTATTGTACTATACTAAGTACTGAAACCATGTGCTTGGTTAGCAATTATTAATTAAAACTAGACAACTTATAAAGTCTTACAGGCTAAACAATTTAACCATAAAAATGCGCAAAAACAATTAGGTGCCTAATGTTGAACATTTTAAAAGTATTCCGTGCCAGAATTATTATAGGTCATTAGATTAATTAAATTACAACTAATTTAATATTTTTTCAAACAAAAAAGCCAAGTAAATAACATAATAAACGTATCGTAATAAGTTTATTTCAGTACAATATATTGATTTTTATTAGAAAGAGTCCAGCGTGGAGCTAAGACCCGTACTTAAAACTTCTGGGCAGCTTAGTTCCTTACACACCCCCATCCCCTGCTCGATTTTCGCCTATGACGGATACACAGATGCAATTTAACGTTGCGTGCCCTTTTTACGTTGCATATACGTAATTAATTAATCGTTTTAAAAATTGTGTTTCGTCTTTAGCGATGTTGTTCTTACTACCGCCGCCTTAAGGATTCTATCAGCGAACCGCTTTTTAATACACATTTACTAATACGCAATATATAAGCTCTGAGAATATTACACGTGCAATAATAAACTGAACTGATGATATTGTAGCGATTACCACACAAAATACCGAAACGCGATTCGAATGGTTACGTATACAGTGAAATGTGAATGTAAAAGTTAATTGGAAATTTATTGCGAATAAACATAAATCACCTTGGCGTTTAATTTTCTTAAACAAAAACAGAAAAAGTCAACGTGTGATAAATGCGTATCGTTTCGTATGCCCGACCGCAATGAACAATTATATTACATTTTGTTCCGTTTGTTGAAACATAAGTTTTTTTTTTTACGATTAAGGGCGCGAGGCGTGATAACTAATCTGTCGACTATATTATATTATACATACGCGCTTTTTCAATTCTATTCAATTTAAGTAACGTTCGAGAAATATAATCAATATGAAAGTCATCAGTATAAACTACAAACTCCGACTTTGCATAAGCTTTTATAATTTGATTCATTACATCCGTCATGTAGATTGTACTTTTTTTTTCCTACGTAGAGAGTGTGAAAAACGAGATGCAGTCGCTTTTCAAGTCACCAGCCGGAGGCGCAAAAGTACCGATTTTCCACCCGCGTTAACTGATTAAACAACGACTACTATTTTCTAGAAAGACGAATAGCGTCTTTTCCTTGTTCATTATTACGATATAATATTTTAGAAGCAGAAAAATCGAATTATTTGCCGTCAGTAGTGTATAGTCACTGTTTGAAAACAACTTTTAACAAAATTATAATTTTATATAATATTTTGTCGCCGTATAAAATCACCCATCATACGCGCGAATTCGTTCGGCAAATGGATATTCGCATATACAACCGCCGAGTGCGAAGGACGAGTAAAAAAAAAAAAAAAACCCAGCGAAGTATAATATACAGACCGAGACCCGCAGGAATAATTGTTTAATCGTCGTTTGCTATTAAATTGTCAGATTACCGCAAATGTCCAAAATATTTTACGTTGCCGCGATGTCGTTTGTTTTTTTAAAACCACTAAACAATATAATATCGAGTGGAAGCGAATTGTTTTTACGCATTATCGAATAATGTGTTATATAATACGGCGGCGTACGTGGAATATAATATATTTTATGTAACTCGTAATATATTACGTTACGCTGGTGGGTAAAAAAAAAAAAAAAAAAAAATAACAATATGACGATCGATTGGATTGACGTGGGTGGCGGGGCGCGGGCGTATCGGCGGTGAGCGTCGACGTGATATATTGAAACAATTATTATTATATTATTATCGGTGTACACCTGTATGGTATATAATAATACAGGTGGTGGGTTTTCGATTTTTCTAGTAACTGTTTGGGGCTGTTGTGCGCCTCGTCAACGGTCCGAGCGGAAATGCAATTCACAATTACTTCGGCCATTCGTCGCAGATAAACCGCACGGTAAAACAAAATGGACGAGAATAAGAAATTATCTCTTTTCCATAACGGGACGTCGTCGGTTCGCCGCGTTATTTGCGCGTAATAATATACGTACTTATATATAATACATTGGACGCAATATCATCGCGTCTATTGTTGCGAAACCCTCGAGTAAAATCATTCCACACAATAGCGCGCATTGTGAGGTACCCCAAGATTCCACCCGCGCACTCACACTGTATATATATATATATATATATATACACAATAACCCTAATTAAAAAATGACCGAAGGTTAAATCCTCTAACGCGAAATTCACCGCAAATCGAGTGATCATACTCGAACCTTTGGTAGCCTTTGCGTTTTTGCGCGGTGTATTTTATACGTCATGTTACGCGGCACGATGATAATACCTATACGTCGTACTATAATAGTATTATTGTTATTATACGACTGGTCGCGCTTTCATCTGTGCATGTGTATTAGGCACGTACGCTCGTGCGCAGGAAGGTGTTTTTGAAATGTCCCAAAATGTATCTGTTTGGGAGAATACGCGTATATGAATAGGTTAACATAGGCAAAACCAATTTAATTTGCTCAAACGGTATAAATGATATAGTCGTCCAAACGCACTATTATTTTTTTGGTCGACATTATCGCAATAGACAATCACCACTCGATTTTTGTTTGTCATTAATTACACGTAGTAATCAGTAGTTAAGATTTAATTCTGGTCATATTTTTATTTTTTATTATACTTATATTGCTTCATTACAAGAAAACAACTATATTGTAAGTAAATATTATTTCATATTTGTATTTTTTTTGATTAAATGTGTTATTAATTATTATATTATTATGTCTGTAATAATAATTATAATTATCAATATCTGATTTTCAAAAATTTAAAACAAACCCTTTCTCCATAAACACAATTTTTCGCATGAGTTTTTATGGCTATACTGATGCATAGAATAAATTGATGATTTTCTGTAGCGATGTTGGTATAGGTACTGTACGGTTATCTAATATGGTTTTTAATACCCTATAATCGCCGAAGTGTATATTTACTTTTGTAGTGATTTTGAATATTATTATTATTACGTTTTTTATTATTCTATATTATCGCCGTGGTCTGCACGACGCACAGCGACTTTTTATATAATTCGATCTATTTTTATTTTTATTTTGTGTATACGTTGTCGGCGTGCATCGGCTGAAGATTCGGACCGACCACGACGACAATTTTATTGACAATAGAGATCGATTAATAATTATATGTTTTTTAGTATGTCTTATGTCTATCAGTAGTCTGTCTGCACCCATACGCCGAGTTGGGCCGGACGCGCAGAATGGTTTTAAATATAGATTATTATTATTTTAATTTTATTGTTTAATTCTTTAAACAGTCTGGCAATAAATGAAGATGACCATTCTCCCATCAGTTTCAGAAGTGTACAGATCGTTGTATCTTGGTAACTTGAACACGAAGAGGAATTCGAACTATCATAGTATTGAGTCGTCGTTTTTTAGCCGGTACATATAAGCTCGTGCGAAACGTCACGGGTGTCGCCATATCCATAGACTCAATGATCACAATAAAGAAACCGAGCTGCAAGCGCAGGCGATGCGGACGTGTGTAATCATTATAATTATTTAGAAAATAAAAACGCCATTAATCATCAACGCGCGTAATAGATCTTTCGGGGACTTGTTATCGTTCTTCACACTTAACCAATTTCTTCTTTTGTTCTCGTTCACCACCCGGTCGAAATGGGAATTTTATTGATGAAAATTGCCAATTTAATAGGGTTTTCTTTTCTCTTTAAGGATTATTTTCGTGACAGTGAACGATGATGATAAATTGATTATTGTGCGTTGCGGTCTATTTACGCGGCTCATGTAAACATATTTTTTTGAAGTCGTTTGTTTTATACAACCGATTATCGATAAATAAAGGAATACAATAACTGTACGTTTCAAACTCTATATTATGATGTCTGTTTCGCTTGTACATACTTGGATTAATGAAAAGTTTTGAACTTAAAGTTCAGTTGGGTATAGAATTTAAAAAATATATATAATATAAGATATTAAAGAAATAGTCCAACAATGGATTATAATGACTTATCTTTCAACTATAAAAATATTGTGTTAAGAGACCGCGTCCAAATCTTCAAGATAAATAGGATTAGATCAGCCAAAAAATATCTAATCTAAGATATTTACTGATGGTTGAAATGTTCGAGTATAAAAAAAAAATAAACACAAGAAACCAAAAGGCGGGTGATATAGGTTAGATGTAGAGGATAAAAGAAGTTGAGGAAATGCCAGGAAACGAAAAAATACCAGAGGATAAATTTAGAAAAATATTTGTGAGCAATCCAAACATTTTTCTCCCCACGGGGTCATTATTTATCGTAATGGTACACTTCATTGTGTACATTATAATATATTGTATCAAGTACCTCTTACAAGTATACACTTCTTTCTTAATTAAATGTATTTATTTATTTTACCGTTGTTTTTAGTCATATTTTCGTTAATTTATTATTTACTTATTTTATCCGTTCGATGGTTAATAAATAATTATTAAATAATTTAATTAATCTATAATATTGGTAAGTATGAATAAATAAATAAATTTAAGATGAAATAAAAATAAAAAAACTGATGTGATAATATTTACATAATTATAACGCATTTTTCAAATTTATTTATATTATGGTTGCAGTATTATGCATTTTTAAAACATTTTTTTAACAAGCTGGAAATTTTACCTTGTTCTCTTCTATTACGCACAAGCGAACATATTTTATAATATAAATTGTTGATCGTTGTTGTATCTGAATTAAATTAAAACTGTTACATAAAAAATAAAACATTAAACACAAAGTAAAAATAAAATTTATTTATTATTTATCAATACGGGTTTTTAAAAATTATATTTAACCAAAACAAATATACAACAACATTTACATTATAGTAGTTATTAGTATTCATTATAAGAAATCATCCATGCTTGAGGATAGAGTCGTGTCAGTGTCTTCTGCCGAAGATATGGAACCCGGATAACGTCCTGGTCCCGAAATTTTACATCACAGTTCAATGGTCTCTGGACCTTTCCACGTTACTCCCAATCGCACCATATTGTAAAACTTTATCACGCTTAATAGACTCAACACCTGCACAAAAAAAAAAAAAATTAAAAATATATATTTATGTAGATATTATTATAATATACATTTCAATTGAAAACTACAATTTAAACAAAAACGATTTATCGTTGAACTGGATTTTATAACTAATATAATTTCGTGCATAGTTTTTTTATGTTGAATAAAATAACATATCTACCAAAAATATTTGTCTGTATTATTCTGAGTATAATTTATAGCATTATAACGTTATACGAGTCTAACACTTAAATGCAATGTTCAATATTATAATAGGTTATTGGTACCGTTTGGTCTTTATTAAATAACAAATGTATGGCTTTGTATTATTTTTCGGTCAATTGTTTTGGAAAATCGAAAATTCTGGTCAATCGACGAGATAAATTATTAAATTAAAGTCGATTTTTAGTGATTTGTATTTTTCGTAAATATTTCACAAATTTTCGATTATTAACATTGAATTATTGTTATCGTTAGCTTGGTGAAAATGTGCAGTTAGTGAAACTTTAATCGGCCAATATCTACCGACGTACAGAAACGATACATTCTTTATGAACATTTTTGAAAACGATATCACATCAATTTATTATATAGTTTCGTCAGTCGTTAGTGACACCACCAAAAACAATAAACGTACGTCAATTATTTTTTAAAAAAAAGAGCTTAAATCGAATACCAGGTGTCAGCGGGTTTTTGTATGCTGGTTTTGACTCTGGCTATTTATTTATGGTTTTAGGGCGAATTTCCCTTAAATGTGTTTCCAATGTTACGGCGAATATTAAATGAACTATGAATTCTCTTGGGATTTTTTTCATATTAAATGATTATTTGTCGATCATTCGATCAGTGGAATTTTTTTATTTTTGAAATTATTTTATTTAAACATTGTTGTTTTGTGTGTAATTTCAAAGTCATGAAAATGTATCCCTTAAACGAATAATATTTTATCCCTAGCTGTCAATATTGTATTATATTTTTGTTGAACCATTGATAATATTTTATTTTGCGTTGTTCATGACCTGGCATATTAAATCGAACATTGGAGGTGAAAGGGCGTGATTGTGTGTATATATTATAGTCTGTGAGTATGTGTGTATCAGCGAGCAAAATCTACCTACATAAATCTCCCATCATAGCAAAGGCTCTGCAGAATAAAGGATTTTACTACATGTTTATTAAAACGAGTCATCCATACCGAGGAACTTTTTGTTGACACACATATTAAAGTGAAGAAGTCAAGTTGATTTATTGCATCGAACAAAAATGTTGTTAAAAAAATTAAAAGTTTTTGATAGGTGAGATGGAGCAATGAGGGTTTAAAAAAAATGTAATTAGTTTATAATTTTTTTTTTATGTTTTAAGCGAATTTCTGATCATTATCAAAACTTATAAACACTAAAATTAAAGCACGAAAGACGTATGTATAATGTAGATACTTAGGTCATTAAAAATTCTACTTATTTATTATCTATTACGATATGATTGTAAAATAGTTTAATTATTATTTAAAGTACTTTATAGTATAATTCCAAATTATAAATTTCAAATAAATTTGAACACAAATATTTTGTGCATGATAAGAATAAGAACATAATATTTAAGTTACCCATAAAATCGAGTAAAATCTATTGCAATCCTATTCTGCTCTGTTGTCAGTCCGATTTCAGCCTTGGTGGCTTCGCCTTTCAGGATACTAATATACCATATACATGTGTATGGTATAATATGATATCTTTAATGTCTCTAACACGAATGAAAATACTGACAAAGTTGTCCGTATCAATGTAGAGCAGCGTATAAAATAGAGTTTCAGCATTACTCTTTTATCCATCCTGATTTATAAACCTCGTAATTTATTGGAGCTGGTATATATATATATATATATGGCTCTAGTAGTCTAGTATATTCGCGTACGCGCACACACACACACACATACACACATATATATTATATACATATACAATACACATAAACATCACAATGTGCGTGCGTAGGCCATCCATTATTTTTGAGTGTACTGGGTATATTGTATAATAATGTGTAGACTTTGCATCTTGCAACGGTCAATATTATGATAAATATCTTATTTCAATTTTTAATTAAATATGTAAAATAGCTCTGGTGTGCAGATTTCATAAACAGATTTAATAACGAAAAACCGTATAAACAATATCTACACAGGTAATGGAAAAAGTTGTATGATTTGATTTTTTAATAATGAATTCGATTCGAGTAAAAAAAAACTATGTTCTGAGTTTCAATGTATATCATTATGCTGGTGGTAAGCATATTTTTTGTAAGTAGTATAGGTATTTATGCAGTGTCAGAAGAGAACCCTAGCTCAAGTATGTTTGTTTGTACTGTAGAATTTTGAATTCGCGTAATACAAACAGATTTAACTTGATTTTGTGGGTAACTTAAATATATTCTTTTTTATGCTTAAAATATTTGTGTATTTGTTTATTTGATATTTATAGTGGCAATTATTATACCATAAAACACTTTAAATAATATTAAATTATTTTACAACTGTTTCATAACAGACTATAAATTAGTCGGATTGTTAATGGAATTATTGTATTCATTATTATGTGTACATAGTTATACTCAATTTTTGTTATTAATCTAAGTATTATTTTTTTTGGCATTTTTAAGTTATAAAAACAAAAATGTATTTTTTAAATGGTCTTTATTTTCTGACGTTAAATATTAAAGATATATATTAATGTTTCGTGTTTGCGGTGAAAACTATTTTACTGACGTTTGAATTATTTCGAGAATCATTCTTTTAGTATTCAACAAAAATAATGTTCTTTTGTATAGGTATATTTATCAAATTTAAGTAGGAAAATTTTTGTTGACATGAAAACCGAGTGTGCAACTTTCGTATTTTTTGTTCAATATTTTACTTAGTTCACGCTTTGTCATAATTCATGAACAATAAACTATAAAGTCTACTCTGTTGTTGCGTAACTGAAATACAGCTTCTATTTGTTTACGTCTGAATGATGGAACAAAATTTATATGAAAAATAAAATAAAAACTAAGGTATTACCAATAACTTTTAGCATCCTCGTTGTGTATAGGGTACTTACACGAAGAATAAAATGTCGTACGCAAAAATGCACTTCAAGGTACAATAAAAACTTGTCTAATTATAAGGGGAATAATAATGAAAAAAACACAACAAACGATTTCGTAGAACTTAAAATAATCCACGAAATCCTTTATACTTCCCAACCCCACTTGCGATTTTGAAAAGCAGCGTTCTGTGTCTTACGACAAGAAGTATTTAATTAACGACGTACATATACTTTTTTTCTCCTTCTATAGTAAAAGTTTGTTATTGTTTTACCAAATGGGATTAATGCGCGCTGTTTACGTTATTCAATGTAGGCCAAGAGATGCCAACGAAAATTTCCTTGCACGTACAAGTTCGTTAAGAAAAACAATTTCAGGAATCGTAACAACTAAATTGTGGCTAAAATCCGCTGTAATTGTGCACATCAGTCGACGAAAGTCATATTATTATAAACTAATGAGCCAATACAATGCTTGTATGATGGAAACAGTCGAAGATTATTACACACAATAATATTGTTATACATAAGTATTAAGATAGAATAATAAAATAAAGATAGACAAAAGCCGATAACAAAAATTGGGATAATAAAGAAAAAAATAAGAAAAATAGTCAATTGAAAAACCATACTGTTAGCAGTGTTAGCAAAGATCACCTGCACGTTACAGTGAGCTTAACTTCAGTTTAGTTTATCCATAGAAAAACATTTATTTTTAAAATAATTATACGAATGCACTGTAAAACTTTATATTATGTATATGTGTGTGTATGTGTGTCTGGGCAATAGGTATTAATAGCATTTATTAAAATATTTTAAAATCCGACGATGAACGGTAATTACTAGCTTATCGTTTATACATTATATATGTATAAAACGTATAAACGATGCACAAATACGTGCGTGCTACGTACTAGTGGCGCATCTATCATTTTATTAAAGGGTGTGTCACCAAAATATAAATTATATTACTACGAGTATATGCGGATTAAAATATAGTCAATGTAATAAATATATATATGAAAAAAAAACGATCTCATAAAAACAATCAGTCAATTGAGAAAATCATATTAAATATATTATATACGCATGAAAAAAATAATAGTAATAATAGTAATCTATTTGTACTTAGTTACAACAAATTAATTAATATATAACACATGTTATGGTGGGGGGGGGGAGTTAAGGGAGAGTCGTAATATTCCCCAAATACCCCTTGGTACACGCTACCACTGCAGCACATATTATACCGTGCGAGTACCTATACGCCGCGGCCGATTAGAAATTTAGTCGGTTTGATTAATAGCAGAGTCTGGTGTAGACATGATGTTTGCCGGCGCCGCTGTTTAGCTCTGCAAGTTAAATCTCACGTATTTTCATTCCACCGCCATATAATAATATTATAATATTTGCGACTTTATTGTTCTTTTCGGGTGATTTCCGCGTACACTCAACAATATTATCCGCCGCAATTCTCGCGCGATTCACCGTCGATTAGTGCACTGAATATTGCTCCTTCGGCAAGCCCCGCCGTTCATTAGGAGCGTGCATCGCACACACACGGAACACATAACATCTCAGCCGTTCATTCCGTCGCCACATTGTTTCTACTAATGATTTCATCTCAGTGTGTTTTTTACAGAACGTTTTTGGCGTAAGCGCCCAGATTATTTATAATTAAAATGTACGCCGTCGACGTGCAATAAATTAACGGAGACGTAACAATACAATATTATAATATGAACGCGTGAGCTCTTATACATACTCTCGACAACTCAAACACTTACGTACGCTGCGCAGGGTGATAAATTTAAAATCCTACAAATGTTCTTTCTTTCAGAATATTATTTATTATATAATGTGCCCTTAGTTGGGCGGCTTAATCACTCGAATTTATTTTCAATAATCGCCCCCGTAATTTTGTATACGTACGTTTCGTTTCAGTTTATTTTGACATCTGCAGTTTATCTGACCGTTTTATTAGTGAATATCATCGACCAGAAATTAGAGACTTAAGAGTTTAATTATAAATTTAAATACGTGAGTTAAAAAAGTAAAATCAAAGCTCAATTTAATTTATAATGCAGGTATGTATTATTATTTATTAATAACTAGAATATTTCAAATAAAAATTAGTCATTTTTAGTGATAGTATACATTTTTTCTGACTAAGTTGCCATGGGAACCTAATAATAACAAAGTTGATATATTGATTAGTTATAATATTAGTTATATCGAATAATCGATTAAATTGATTATATTCTTAAGGATTTCGTGTTACAGTTGTAATAGCAAACAAATATTAATAAATAGATAAATAATATTATCGATCGATTTCACGTTATGCGATAAACGAAAACCACTGAATCATAAAAATATGCTTCAAATAACAACGATCGCCAATGTAATATTATGTCATTATTATATTATAATATATACAGTGTACATAATATCAAGATTTTTAAATTAAAAATTTGGTAGCTATTTTAGTGACTTATAAATTATATTGAATAATAATACACAATAAAATATGTACAAGTTATACAAAGAAAATTAACCAGTGGGGAATTCAGGAGGTTGTGTACAGATAGAATATGATGAATTCCCATTCGAATTCGAGTTCACCCCTATCTCTATGACTACTGGATCTGAAAAGTCCTTCAAGAGGAATTATATATTTGGATTTATAAGCTTTAAATCAATAATAAAAAGATCTGATAATAAAATATTATAACGGAGTGCATACCTATGTATACGATACGCTTTGTTTGGGGTAGCACACTATCTCAATAAGTTTAAATATTATCAGTTTAACGTGTTATGTGTGTCGATGTTTTTAAGCGATGAAAAAACGATTAGTTGAATGAAAAAATATCCATTCTTCGTGTTGCATATTGTCTTGGATCGGTGGTGGACTAAGTACACATATAGGTAAGTTGATGACAGTGGTGCGAATAACGACGAACAACAAACTAATGTTGTAGGTAATGTATGACTATATGATTACGCGCATAACTACACGGGGACGAATCTATTGTTTTGAAAAATGGATATTTTTCTTCGTAGCCCAAGAGATTTGGACCAAAGTTATTTATCGTTCTCATGAAGAATACAAAATTTTCTTTTTGGAATTATCCCTATTTCTTAACTGTCATGAAAACAGAAAACCCAACATTTATCTTTATCTCGTATATTTTTCTTTCAGAATTATCCGGCGTATGTACGTATGCGAAAAATGTGCGGGCGCGTTCACAAATATTGTTATTATTTTTTACCGCGTTGGCAGTAATGGAGGCAGTGGTGATTGCATTAAATTAATATTATTTTTCTATGTTTAAATTTGTCTTCATTATGTAATAGGGTCACGGAGAATCGTATATGCAACTTGACAATAATACATTGAATTTTGCTTACACTCACCGCTGTTTTCACTTTTCACTTTTTCTGACACGTCATTTTCTGATCCAGAGTTATATTTTTTGACAACAGTATAATTTTTATAAATAGGGTTGAGACGCATCTTAGTTACAAGCTATGGAAAGTATGTAACTAGCCAAACCAATGTATTGAGTCTTTCATAACATTTTTCCATCAAAAAATACTTGTTACATTTAAAATGTTCTTTAAAATTTGAATTGGTTCTAAAGACTTACAATTTGTATAACTAGGAATAACAGCATTTAGTTTAGGCATATTTTTATATTCATTATTGTTTGGGTGATGATTAGTATTAATATTTTCAGTCGGTTCTATGCGATTTATATAGTCGTCGAATATTCATAATCGTTTTGCTTTACGAATCTTATAATTATTTACGAGATATAGGAGGTCTTTAATCGCATTATTTTTACTCGCAGAGTAATTCGTGATTTTGTATTTATTGTAGCAATTTATATTACCGAGTCCGTATATTTTCAACACACACACAGTTCGTGAATAGTCTAGTATCTAGTGTTACGATATTCTAAAAAAAAGTATTTAGTATCACGATATTGATTTTTAAGTATCTTGCTCATATCTTTGCTTATAAACAACAACTTATTACGGACAAATTAATTATATATTATATAAATAAAAAATAACAAAGTACTACCAATCTAATAACACTTATATAAAATTATTTAATAAAAATAAATAAATGTTTGATGTTGAAAAAATGAATTTCTAATATAATTAGAAAACAAGCTCAGATCATACAACAGGAGTTAATTAATAATTATTTTACGCATACAAAATGCGTCACCATTATAAAAGCACCACCCAAGGTGATCGACCCACACTTTTATCATCGTAATACTTTACTGTATGAAGCATAATAGTCCGTATACAGTACAGTTTCATAGCTTAAATAAAAATCACTTACAAAAAATAAGCTGAGATTAAAATGTATGAAATTTATATTAATAGTTTATATTATAATGCACTTGACGAAAAAATTAATTCTTACGAATGCATTATATGAGCATGATTAACACATTTTTAAACATTCAAAAAGGTACATAATATAATAAAATATAAATAAAGTAGTTATAAATATTATTGCATTAGAATAGATTTACGATTTTAATGAAAAAACTGTCAAAGTCTAATGAAATATTCGTTCAACTATCCTCTTTTACTACTCTTCGCAAACCATTTAAAAATTAATAGAAAACTTATTGAGTTCAATCAATAATAGTCAGATATAAATTATTTTTCTTTTTATTAATTTATGAGTAGGTTTACTGTAAAGTGATAGATATAGTGCGTCGGAATGGTGAACTGAAATTTATTACTATTGTCGGGGTTATGAAGGTAATTTGGTGGTTTTTCGAGAAAAAAAATGCAGTTATATTCATGTATGAACGTATCATAAACAGTGTCCGGGTTCCTGTAAATTACTACTTTGGGAGAGTCATTATTTTGCGTTATGTGTGAACATTATTGTTTAAAGTAATAAAAAATACATTTATTGCGAAGTACTATTGTATTTGAGATAAAGCCAAATGTGAAATGACAATTATTGTAGCGATGGTGAATGTCTGAGGGAAAGCATATTAATAAAATTCATGAGTTTAAGTACTTCTTTTTTATTCATAAGTATTTTTCCGAGAATATTACTATGGAATATTTAGCGTATGCATTATTTTTGAATGGTATAAACATAAATCTATATTTGTCTTTCTCAACATTAACAAACTTCATTTTTGAAACAAATTTTTTTTTGTTTGTGTATTTTTAGTACAAAAATAATAACAATAAATACGTATTTTCCAAAATACGAATTTATCATGCGAATAATTTTAGTATTTCAAACTACAATTATTATTATTGTTTTATGATTATTAATCCAGGATATTAATATTTTATTTTTGTTATCTAAATACTACAACAATAGTAAAATGACTGTGAACTCACACCGGCATAATATTATTATAGTTATGTAGTTTCATAGCTTAGATAGTTTCTTATTTGTCTTATATCCCCCTCATATCTAACCTTGCCACTCTTACGGTTTCTGGGAATTCTCCAAGAAGGCTTAAATAGAACTAGTGTCGTGTCGTGACTTACTTAATGTTTAAAGACTAAACATTTAAATTAGCAAAAAAAAATTATTTAGTCATTCTAGCTATTTTAGTTGTACGAAAACGGAAAGTGGTGATATGTAATGGTTATACGTATTTATTTTATATGATAATGAAATAATTAATATTTTGTAAATTAACTTTTCACAAATATTAAATGCGTTTACTTACATTTAGTACTGCCCGTATCAAGTAAAACGTTACTTCAATTTTGCAGAACGAGTCAAATTTCTAGAAACAATAAATTATTTAATGTTTGATTAATACATCAATATATTATTTTGTGCAGAACTCAAGTAATCCGTAAGATATTACTTCTGATATTATGATATTATTTTATTGTATATAATATATATATGAACATGTTTATGTTTACAACTCACCTTATTTACATGGTCTCTGAGTACGTTCGAGTAAACAATGGCAACCGCTTCGAGTGCCATAAAAGTTATGAGACCGACAATCCATGGTACGATTAGGGATACTCGTTCCTGAAACCAGAATATAAATTTATTTAAATATTCTTGGTTTTACAATGATGTGTATTTAAACATTAATTAAAAAAAAAAAAAATTATAAACATCTTTATAGTTAGATGCACTGCTCAGAAAGTTCCATACACGCCTTTGTAGGTCATATACATTATTCATACATAGTAATAATTATAACATTTTTATTGTTATTTTAAATTTTAAAATATCATACATTAAACTGAATAATTGTTTTCCAAATATGTTAGCATTCATATTTCAAAGTACAACATACAAAACGGCATTGGGCCGATATTAGCAGTGGAGCGATACGAGAGTTCTAACATCCAGTCATCACTATACTTTCAGTATCTTTTATGTAATTTGAATTTTGTTTTTATTTTACAGAAAAAAAAAATTAAATTTACTTTTTATTTAAAATTTCACGAAAATATTAAGGTGTTTTAGAAGCTCACGTTTTGGTTTCGTGTATTTATGATTGGTTTAAAAGTTATGTCACGTGCTCACAGAAGACGTGCTGGGCGGTCCACACGTTCAAAATCAACGTTCCTTTGTTTTTGGGAAGTGGATAATTAACTAATAATATTATGTATATTGTATAGTGTGTACCTGTAGAAAAACGTAATTATCGCTATTTGGTTTTAACGAAATATAATTTCATCTCTATGAAACCGTTTTTACTTTAATATACATACGGTCACTACTTACATATATGTCGTTATGATGAATGGTTCAGAATTTTGTGGTTTGCAAATATAAACGTTCGAATCACTTAATCGATTAAACGGCGTATTAAATAAAGAATTCACGTTTATGTCGCTTTTTTTTAAATATAAGTTTTAATAAAAGTGAATTTACGGCCGTATGCGTGATTAGTTTTGAAAATAAATTTAATTTAATTTATGAACTGCTTAATAAAATATACCGTAACTATGAAGTATCCCAATTAGTAAAGTGGCTTATAAAATGTTGAATGTCTGTAAGCTTATATTAATTATTTATTTACCATAAATATTTTAAAATGTATAAGTTATATTATACAATAATAAAAATAGCTTTTATATTAAAAGGACATACTCAAACATTTTCAGACATAATAATTAATAGGATTAGGATAAACAATTTTAGAGCCTCAGAATAATTGTATAAAATGTATATATTTTGTATATATAGGACATAGGTGTATTAAACATATTATGGTAAATAATGCATAGTATACACTTTGTTTTGCCATGTTAGCTTTACAACGGGAGTTAGGAGAGTACGGCAGCTCAGACTATAAATACATATGTAGCATGTTTTGCTTAGAATACACACGTCCCCCTTTTGTCATTTTTTAATACATTTATTTAAATTTTGATTTTCAGGATTTTTAAGTACACTTATTGACCATATTTTCAAATATTTGTAATTTTGTACCATTAAAGGAGCATATATTATAAATTTATAACCATATTTTTTAACTGTAAATTGTTAATCGATTGATTTTTTCAAAACGTTAATGCATCTATATTTGTTAATTTATTATAAATCTTATAGTTATAGTTTTACACAAAGTTTAAAATATGATTAAGGTTTATTTTATATTTTTTTAACAAACTTATAATTATTTCTAAAGTTTTTAAATTATTTAAATTACCCATATATTATACGTAAACCTATTATAATTGATTATTAGGTATTATCCTCAGTAATAACCTAAGCTGTATTAATCAGAAAATACCCGTTATAAGATCACCTTATTAATAATTTAAGTAAAAAAGGTTGCCTATAAAATAGGATCATTTACCATTGACTTATCTTCCGTACCACCCTGCCTTTCGAATCGTTTTTCTTTAACATATATGATTTTTAATAAGTTACGATTACAAAATATATTTTACATAGTATTATACCTATAATTAAAATAGTATGATTTATGATATATGATACCACATACTTTCCACCAAGTTCTTTCCCGTGGGTCTGTACTGGGTTAATGTATAACAATACTGAAAATAGTGATATCATATTATTATGTTAAAGTTTCTATGTAGGACGAAAGCAAGTCACGAAAGCTAGTGGAGCGCATAATCGTTTTTAGTTATAACTGAAAATGTATAGCTGTAGAAATTATATTTTATGTATTATAATATTTATTATGTGGTAATATTATTTTATTTTTATTATTTTGCTTTATAGAAAATTATTATGTTAATATTTCAATTTCGCAGGTTATTAAAAAAAAACTACAACATTTGTTTTGTGTTGATATTAAAATATTACATGAAATTAAGAATAATATTTTGCTAATATAATATTGTACAAGATAAACACGCGAATGCTGGAAGTTTCGTCCGCAATAATGTCAATGTGTAATAATATATATATTAATAAATTGTCATCGTCAGTTTTGAACCGAAACACTACGAGTACGTTTCATTGTGATTGTATCCATTTATTATGTTGACACGTTAGTAGTCATTAAAATACCGTGTACCCTTTTAATTACCTACTGTGACCAATATTTGAGTATGTAATCGACGCGCATAATATTGATTTAGTCGTTTCGAGTTCGGATAATATTATATAGGCACGTGTAATTGTAAATTTATTTATTGTCTTCTTTACTTTTCTCGTGTACTAATTACTGCTTTGTTCTGTCGTGTTATTTATGCTCGACGTTATGTGTAAATCTAATTTACCGACTACGTTACGGGTCAATACATTAATACATAGTAAATAAACGAAAGAGATGGCTCATTTATTTTGTTTTTTACATTTAATTTCTTAAATGGAAATACGTTAAACATTTACGTAGGGCATATATACAATACACTGTACAAAATGTATACATATACTGAGTGATCGTTTAACAGTGAACAGTCATTACTCATTACTCATTAGGCATGTCAAAAAGTATTAACAAATATTTTTCTTACATAATTTTAAATCTTTTACTGCAGTTTACACCTTATTTCGTAATATTTTTAAAGTTTTTACCTATTTAGATTGAAAATTTACATTTTCAATTTCATGTTCTGCTAATATTAGTAGAACCTAATATAATAACTATCGATACAATAGTATTAATATTTAGTACATACTATACATACAAATTTTGAAACTCTCATGGCACTTTATGATAATCATCATTCGTCAAAATAATAAATGCTTATAAATAATTAATTACTGGTTAAAAATAATTCTCAGAAAAATGTTCTGCTTTGAAATATAAAATTCAAAATGTAAATTGTCATTTAAATATAAAAAATAAGATAAAGATACAAAATAGTAAAATTAAATAATTTTAAAAATGCAGTTTTGTAATGAATTCAAATTTTGTAAAAAAAATATTTTTAAAATAAATTGTTTGTACATTTTGAGAAAATGAATGTCGATTGTTAAAAGAATCACTTTGTATATATTTACGTTTCATTATTTTGGTATGATTAAAAGCCGGTCTAAAAGCTTTGTGAATTTTTTTTCTATAAAATATATGTTTTATTGAACTTAAAAGTTTACACAGTTATTAAGATGTTTTTGCTTTATTCATACAAATTGATTGTATTTTAATTGCATATTTTATTTTGATCTACCAACTAATAATAACTTACAAAGTATTTTTAAGGTTTCACCATTATATTTATTACTTACTTCGAAACGTGTAAAAGAAAGTTAGTTTTTATACTTTCATTATTTTATGAGCTTTTATGATGAACACTGTTTGATCAAGAAGAGAGATAAAATAAATATAAATTTGAATTTATAATTCGTATACAATGTTAATTTAGATAGGTATTTGAAAAGAGAATACTAGATTTTAGTAAGATTTGAATAAATAAGAAGAATCAAAATTGTAACACTTATCAAGTACAGTTAGAATAAATTAAACATTTAAGAAAATTATAGAAGAGAAAAAATCGAACCACGTAGAATAACTTTTACGATAATTTATCAATTAAATTTCTGTTGTGAATATTGTCAATTATAAATATTAAAAAAACTATGAAGACGTTAAAAGTACTAGCTGTATGCTAAATTTTATTTGACGTTAGTATATACTTATTATTATTCTTTAAGCTATATTTCTTAATTTTCATACTTTTTTGTATAATTTATGTTACTTAACGATCAAATAATGTTTTTGTTTGTAATCAACTGGGATATAATGACTATTGACTTTAAATAAAATTATATAATTATTATTATATTCTAATTTAAATACTAATTAAAAATGTGATTTTATTTGTTTATTCATACTTACCCATTTTTGTTGTATTAATAGCTTTTCAATTTTCAGTAGTTCCAACGTTACATGAGAGGTTTTTAAGCCTTTGTACTTGTTTTTCTATAACGTTGGAACTACTGAAAATTGAAAAGCTATTAATACAACAAAAATGGCTAAGTATGAATAAACAAATAAAATCACATTTTTTAATTAGGATTTAAATTAGATTATAATATATAAAGTTATTTAAAGTCAATTATATTTAAAGTACAAAGGCTTAAAAACCTCTCATGGTTTGTGGTTAATACATTAACACTATTTGTGAATTTCTAACTTCTAACTTGTTTTGATTTAGTTTTATACAGCACAACAGAAAATGACATTTTATGTATCTGATAGTTGATACTATTCTAGATTGTCATTAGCAATTATTTTATTCTTAGGATTACTTCAATTGTTTCAATTCTATTATAATTATTCAAAAAAGTTTAAATAAGTGACTTATTATTCTTTACATATTAATATATGTATTTACTTTTATTGTTATTGCCTTACCTATTCGTTAATTAAATGTTTTTGGGTTTTATGTGGATTTGAGAGGATAAAATAAATTTATCTATATATTTAAAAATGTATTATGCTATTAATAATATAAACAATAAATACAAGAATATTATAAAATTGATTGTCAATGGAAATTTAATCTTATAACGATAATTGACGAACTGATGAATTACTATTATTGATAATTTTTAGAAATAATTATCTATTTTACGGACCATCACAATAGTTTACCTATTTTATATATTTTATGTTTATAAGAACATTAATGAGTAACATTTTTTAGCGATATTTTTGTTAATGGTATTATTAAACATTTAAAAGTCAATGATGCCGAAAGATAAAAACAAGAAAATAACTTAGACAAGTTTGTACCTGATTTCCATTAATTATAAGTACCTATAATTATGTTAGTGGTTTTATAATAATTGTATTGTTCCTATATTGGATCAACATTTTTCCATGCAACTTTTATATAAAAAAATAATAATTATAATGTATTAAATTTAAATTTGAATTCAAGATAACATGGTCCTAATATGATATTTGTGAATTATAATATGTAATGTTTTAGATAACACAGATGATTAATAAGAATTAACACATACTTTTATTTGAAATATACATTAAACTAAATGTAAATTACCTAGTTAAGTACCTAATGTGAATAATAATTAATTTTTATAAATGAAAACTATGATGTTTCATGGTTAAAAATCTTATAATCGTGTCATCATTCTACCTGAATAATGAACAATAGGGTTTAAATTTTGAACCACTGAAGAATGTTATTTTTGAAAATGTAAAACTAAATGTTTACATAATATTTTGTTTATGAGTTGTTTAATTTTATAAAAGAGTATACAATTTATATTTGTTTTACTTATTTGTAAATCTCTTTGTTTGTAGGATGAATATATTGTTAAAATATTATATTTCCAAAGTGACTTTATTTGAATTAATGTAGACGAATGTTTATAATATTTATAGCTCTTTGGTATTCATAAAGTGAATAATATTTTATTATAGTACATGTACATGTATATTATTAATTTATCATAATCATATAGCCATATAGGTAAATAAAATATATTCGTACGTTGTTAATACATATTCAGTGTTTGTGAAAAAGAGAATCATAACAATGACCTTGGTTTTGTGTACCATGTTAAACTTTTTATTTAAAAATAATGATTTATTTTTCGACAGCTAAATTATTGATTTAATTTTATGAATACAACTTAAAAATGAACTATCGTGTACTTATTTTATTTGTGTTTCAAAATACTACGTGGATATTATGTTTTAAGTATTTAAAATGTTGCATTTTTCGTTATGAATACTATTTTAAGTTAAGAATAAAATATCATTAGATTTTTTTTTAGTTGGAAGAGTTTGGATAAATAGGTAAATCCATAATATTGAAATAAAATAAAAGGAGACAGAAATAGAGAGTGAAATAAAGTTATTTTCCTTCTTCTTTTCCTTAATTTACACCTGCTACCAATATTTAGTAACTTTATATTATATTATTAATAACTATAAATTAAATGTGAAGAGTTATTTTGTTGTTTAAAGTAGTTTATATATATTTTTGAAAAAAAATTGTTTTTAGAAGTAGTGAGTAATAATAAATAATTAATACTCTTATGTTATGATTGGAATTGATGTTATTATTGTTGCTTAAAAAAAATACAAAATTTATTTAATTTTAAATCAGTTATGTGGATAATTCGTGTTATGTTTATAATATATAATATTTGTATTTTTATAATACAATATATTGATGGACTCTATTGGTTTATTTTATATACATTGTGTATTAAAAAGAAAAAAATAGTAAAATACACTAAGATTATAAAACCACTGATCTTAAATTTTCACTTGGAAAATGTTATTTCCTTTTACAAACTGAATAATAATATTTAGAGATAAATCAAAATACAATTATTCTGATGAATGGATAGTTCGAAAAATTTAATATTTTAATTTTAACATTGGTAACATGGCACATGATATACTTTTATATATTTCCTTTAAACCGTTCACACGAACACACTCATAAAATATAAAATGCTAAAATTAAAAATTTTTTTTGAAATTCTATACAAGTTTAATAAAACAAATGTAATTGTTATTACTGCATACTATTACCCAGATGAGAATATGAGTTTTTTGTTTGTTGGGCTGAGAAAAGGGGTGCCTTGATGACATGAAAATAATTAACGTCAAGATTTTGTCACGAAACCTATTATAGCACGTTGAAACCTCTGATGTGACATTAACTTATCAAAATATAATTAACGACCAGTGGAAAACATTAAAAAAAAGAAATTGAAAATATAGCAAAACTTTAGTAACAAATTATACTTAAAGCATTATCATCGACCGGATATTCTATTTTGACTCTGCTAATTACGGTTACTTTTAACTTTCTCATAATTTTAAAAAATGATGTAATATTGTACAAGCCATTTGGATTCAAATAAAATTAAATGCGATCAAAATCATATTTTTTTTCATAAGAACAGTATCAAGTACCTAATGTCTGTAATTGGAATTGTAAGCATACTGTTAAAAAAAACAAGAGCTCATAGGCGTCATTTTGACGAAATATTATACATTTTAAACATTTATATAAAAATCAATTAAGAATAATAAGCATTTTACTGAAAATAAGTATGGTTTTCACACCACCAACATTTTTAATATTATATCGTATAATAAATAAAATGGAGAAATTTTTAAGATTTTTAAACGATTAGATTTGAAATTAAATTTAACTAATTACTTTACTTTTTATAGGTAATAAATTACGAAGTTATATATACATAGTATATTGGAAATAACTGAAGATATCGGAGAATAATTTGAATTAAATCAGTTAGTATCCAATATAATAAACTAAAAATATATCAAATATCTATTTTAGATATCAAAATAGATTGCTTGGTAGAAATGTGGTCAAATAAATTTAGTATTAAAATAGTATTTCATTTAATGTAAACAGTTGTTGTTTATTGAATAATCAAAACATTTTTAATTTTGAATAATTTAATAACGCATTAGTAATTATTATTTAGTATACTTCTAAATACTTTTTATATTTATGGGTTTTACTGGCTTAAGATCTTAGCAAAATTGTTTTTAGATTTTGATTAAGAATATATCTGGGTAAAGTAAGCAATGTATGATGAATTCTTAACCACTTGGTTTTTGTGTCTGGTTTAACTTGTTAATTTAATATTTTAGTACTGTGTCATATGTAGTTAGAATTAATTTATGTATAATAATTTTCTTGTTTATTATAATTTAATAAAATAATATATTTTTTTAAATATTAGACAGGGCTATATCTTATTATTGTTGTTAAGTAAAATAATTTAATATATCTTGAATCTTGATATAGCTAGCTTAAATTAAATCGTAGCAAATTCTATTGATGTAATGAAAACTCTGATTTGGAAAATTAACATAAAATTTAAAACAAGCGTTAAGTTTTACAGTTTTTTTTATGATTGATTATCGTCTTGTAAATGAAAGAAGAACGAATAATGTCTTACATAAGTGTGGAAAGCATGACACAGATTGATTGTATCTTTATGAGGAATTTTTAGTTAAAATAATGCAGTTTATTATATACGTAGTACATTGATACGATATAAGAGTAGGAATGTATCATTGTGACGTAGACTGATGTATGAAGGGACTCATTTACGAAAAATAAAATAAAAAGCGAACATAACACAGATCCAGGTAAGGCACAAGCTGATATATCACTGGGGTCGTTGCGTTGGATGTGGACGAAGACGAGATAGTAATGTTGGGGTTAGTACTAAAGTTAAACCATGTCGAAGTAGTAACGGCGTAGCGACAAAGGTAGTGATATGTAAACTCAATGTTATTAATTACAATAAGTACTTAAGGCTATGATGATTATTTGGCCGTACCTAATACAATAATATTGAGCATTAATAGAACATCAGCTTTGTGATAAATTTAATCAATATAGAGACTTAAGTTAATAAAGGTAACGTTACTCTTGAAATTTTATTTCTATAAGATATTTCGTAATTTACTACGTTGGATATGAAATAATCTAAAAGTAGTATTCTAGATTATGTATTTTTGAAGACGTAACTATATAAATATTTTAAATCATTTTTAGTGGAAATTTATATTTTATGTACAGATATTTGAAATTACATTAATAATAAAAATAAACGACGTAATAATAAATATTTAAATGATTAATTTTTGAAAATATTTACTGCATTTTGTATTGTTTTATTGTGAATATTATATTATATTAAGTTAAACGCCTATTTTTTTTGTTACTAAAGTAGTAATTGAATTTAATATAATATCTAGTAGACCGAGTTAAATTTTAATAAGAAATCGAATTACAAAATTTTTGAAGAAATATATAATATTTGAATCATCATTAGTAGGTACTTCAATTATAAAATTATACCCTATATTATATAATATTGTTACACTCTCTATCTCTAACTCGAGCTTTGCTTAAAAAGGGATGGATAACCATTGTATTGTAATAATTATAAACTTGTGTATTGTAAATTTTAGATTATCATTGTTTTAAAAAAAAAAAAATTATTTTTTATAACAGTAATATTTAAAATTCTACCAAATAATCAAGGAATATATGACATGGAGATGAATCAATAAAAAAAATATTTATAATAATAATATTATTATATTATATTATATACATAATATATTCATTGTAATAATAAATTATATATGGACATTTAAATTACTATTATTAGGCTATTGGAGTATTGACAAGGTGATGCAAAACAGAGCTTAGAAATCAATAATTGGTAGCACATCTAATATTTAAACAGCTAAACATATGTCGACATAAAGAGATACTTGAATATTATGTAATTACTTTTTTGCTCATTAATCTGTCGTTAAAAGAGTTGAGCTATTCCTGGGAACATAAATTGGCAGGAATTTTCAATAATATTTTAGGTTGGCTGAGAATATAAGAATATAAAAAAATCAAGCATATCATCAATTAATATGTTATCTAACGACGTATTTAAATTTTTTATTAAAATATGAACACATAGTTAACTCACATGTGTAAAACAAAAAAAGATTAAATTTATTCTAATTGTTTAATTTTTAAATGTAAGAATAAAATGATTCTAAAAACGTATTTAAAACAGCTAAATTTAAAAAGTCATTATACTCCTATTATTTATGTTTGTTAATCATTACAAACTACTTATGCTTAAATATTTAAAAATAAAATGAAAATAACCAATTAATTTAAATCCATTGTTGTACAGGTTTTAACAAAAAACACATCCAAATTTATATTGCAGCGTTAGCCAACATCAAAAAACAACTCTTCTATTGAATTTCCGAAAACTCATATCAATTTGATCAAATTTAAACAATATTTTGCATACTTCTATTGTTACAGATAGCTTAATTATATTGAAAAAAGAGTAAGTTATATTAAATGCCATAAACATGAACTTGTCATATAAAGACAAAATACGCTCTATTGGTTACAATGGTTACATACCTAGTTTAACATTCAGATTTTATACTTGCATCGCAAATATTTAAATTATTTATATTTATATTACTCTCAAGCAAACCATTAGTTGATAATTTTATTGATACATACCCAATAACTACAATTCTAGAAAAACCTAGAAAAACTTAATAGTTATTCTGTGGTTCTATAGCAATAGTGTCATTGTTACTGCTTATTATAAAAATTAAATACGTTTGAGTGTAAGAGACTAAGAACTCGGTTTAATAAACATTGATAAATTATTTAACCCCAGAACAATTCGCATTTATTTGATTTTTTACTTGTATTTATTATTTCGGTGGTACGGGTTACCAGTTCAAATATGGTTTGTGACGTTTGTGCAAAGGCCATGTGTTTGAATGTAAACTGGCCAGTATGGTCAGAAACGTCTTGTGTACGAAAGATTGAGCGTTCAAACATTTAACGATGTTATTGTATAATTGCGATAATATATGACATAAATATTTGTATCACACATAAAAAACTTATTAAACAAATATTTCTAAGAAATATATGCCATAGATAAGACTGAAATGAGGTTGAAAGTAAAACTTATATGAGAAAATTACAACCCACAACTCATCCTTCCAGAAATGTCAAAACGACTAATACGTCATGGCACAGAATAATAGAATAGGTAATATCGCCTTATCCTGGTACGAATATTAAGTAACTATTATTTAGATGCATGCGATTTCCTAACTGTTTTTGTTTTACAAAAACGTTTTAACAATTATAAAAATATTGAAAAGACTTGTTAGTTTGTAGACGATCATCGAAAAAATTATATATCAAATTTTAAATTAAAAAAATATTACTTCTACAAATATATGTTTTATTTTTTTTGTTTTTCCACGAACGAGTCTGTTCCCATGGACCATGACTGAGAATTTCCTGGAATTTCTGAGGGTACCAACTGTAATTGTTAGAATTATAATTTTATTTAATATCTAAAAATTAAGACTTCTGACTTAAGAAGTGTTTCACCCATGGGTTTAAATACGTTGAATCCGGCCATACGTAAATGTATGTAACCTTTAATTTAGAATTTAATTGGACTTTTTAAACTGAAGAACGGGTGAATGATATGTTATGGCAATGTGTTTAAATAATATTGACTGTTACATGTAAAAATTTAGTGATGATCTCTGTTAATATGTATATAATTATAATTCTATATAAATTATGTTGTGCATGTAACATTTAATATTTTGGACCACTTAATACAGAATTGAGTAACTGAATAAACATGGTTTTTATCATTATTGACATAAGTAAGTAAATGTCATTGGATAATTGGATAAATTCCATTCAAATTACATATTATTTACTTGGGTTGAGACACGTATATAACCATAAATGTCTTAGTAATAAGCCATACGTCATTTTGTACAGTTATTTGAAAAACAATTTAAAATATTTGAATTTTAGCTAATGAGATATACCTTGAGCTGAAACATTTGAAAATATGTTTTATATATTATGGGTACAGTATGATATGTTTTCGATACGGTCATGAAATATTTCAAGGAGGGTTAGTAATATGGCATATAAATTGTATAATTATGTATTTACTCATTTGGAATCATTAAAATAAACATGATATTGTTAATATTTCAGTTTAAGAATAACAAAAATTATTTGTTATTTTAATATTTTAATAATTGTATTAGATATTTAAATGTATTTTATTTAAGTTAATGTTTAAATTGTGGTTAATTTAAACATGATGTTCAAATTTGTATAAAAGATAAATATAATCTATATGTGTTTTCAACATTTTTGTTTGAGTTGTTTAATATTTTATGAGTATTTATATAGTTGTGTATTAAATAATAAGTAATAAATGTTTTATTCAATCGTCCGCTCAATAAAAACGAATCGGAATACGTTTTTAATTCAATACGTCTTCACACATACAGTGTAGCTTACTACTTCTTTCGAAATAAAAGTAAATAAAATGGATGTTGCCTTTAGTATTCGGTCTTGATTTTATTTGTAATGGAAACGAAAATAATAAATAAAAAAAACCAAAATGAAAATAAGAAAAAGATACCGAAGGGAAAAGAAAAGTTCAGCATTGTAAAAGTCATGTTGAATTGTTGATAATGGCGTCTGTAAGTTATATGGATTGTTTGCCTTCGAAATAAAACGTTCTGAGTATAAATGAGTAATATTTACTTTGACGATCCCAAGGAGTAATATGACACTGGCAGCGAAGATGAACAAATTTGTTCCAATTACGGCAGAGTATGCGATTTGAACACCTGTAATAAATTAAAAAAAAATGTCGTTAGTTTAATTTAATAATAATTATAATAGTAACACATTTGTATCATTAGCTTTAAAATACTTTAAAATATGTAATAATTATTATTTTCCCAGGATTAATCAAGCTTCAAATTCAAGACAATTGTGAATACAGCGAACGACTTTAAAAGAAAAATAAACCAACACTGAGTGTGAGAATATTCTTCCCTCCACATAGAAATTATTTTCGAATATTAATTTAGATATATTATAGCTTTTACATTCAAAGGTATTTGTGTAATTTTTTATTATTACATTTTAAATGTGTTAAAATATGACATTTATTTGTTTTGTAAACAAAAATTAGTTTCATTAAAATTAAAATTATTTTTATTTTTTGTTCCCAATAATGTAAATCTATTTTTAATATTTTTTTTCAGAGGAAATACATAAATTTTCTTTTATTTGAATTCGTTTGTAATTTATGAACAATAAATATCAGATTAAGACATTTTCGACTGAAACATATTATAAAATATTAATGTTTAAACAGATAAAAACTTATGAATAAAAGCAATTAATTTCAAATGGAGACCGAATTGTTATATAGAGTGTATCACGAATTTCTGACAAATGAAATAACTTGTGTTATAATCAATATATTTTTATTTTTATTTTTTTATATAATATAAAAATAAAAAATTATAAATTTAATTTAAATATTTTTAAAAAACTCAAAATTGCCAATTTATTAACCAATTTAAAAAATATTTTTAATGTTTACGGTATTTAATTTGAGTTAAATCCATTTGTGATGAACGTTTAAATATTCGTTAACTTTCTGCTACTGTATAGTTTATTAAAAACAAAAGTAAAAACCAGTAGTCAAAACGAATACGATTACCATATTCTTTATTCTCTATGACCTTTCAGTCATATCGCCACCAAAGATTTATCTAAATAATTATACACATTATCAGTATTCGGATAAGGTTATCGTTAGATCCAGATAAAAAATTCGTTTTGACTACTGGTTTTTGCTATTTTGGTTTTGATGAATTGCACAGTAACAGAAAGTTTAATGAATATTTAAACGTTTATAAATCGCAAACAGATGACTTAAATCAGTAAAATCAAATACTGTAAATGTTAAAACTATTTTTTTCAATATATATTAATAAAATGGCTATTTTGAAATTTTTATTCTCTATAAAAAAAAAAAATAAAAAGTTTATATTATTTGTGTAATATAAGCGTCAATTTAATGAAAAAAAAAAATTTTAAATATTGATTAGAACACAAATTATACCATTTGTCAGAACTTCATAATACACCCTACATATATTTTTATAATAATTTTTATCAAATTAAGTATTTTTGTATAAAAATATTGTAAATAAAATTATTATTATATATTCACTAGGACGTGTATTAAAATAGTCTTATTTGGCTAATATTATATAATATATTATAATTTATAATGTCATAATGACGTATAGTATTGTTATCCATATCATGCATATAAATAAAAATTAAGTGTTAACAAATTAAGCCTAAGAATAATAATATTAATAATTTGGAATTAATTTTTTTCCATGATGAAGTATTAATATTGAATTAATTTGAATGAAGACTATTTGAATACCAAAAAATAATTTTTCAAAATTGCATTATAAAAAAAACATGTACATAAATAATATAATTTATATGTAATACGTATAATATAGTAAGATTGTACGTATATAATTATACAATTTTAATTTTTAAAAGTGTATTATGGTTGATAATTATTGAATTAAATACACGCAATCTTATAATTCATGGTATCCCTATATTATTTTTTTTATGTATAAAGTATTGTATAGTGTAAAGTAGAAATATGGTAAATTTAATAGGAATTATTCGGCTATTATTATTATAATATAGAAACGATTTATGATAAGGACATTTTGAAATGAATGTATTATTTTATTTTATTGTTCATGCTATTACATAAAATGTCTAGTACAAATTAAACTCTTGTCATTATATTTGTATTTAAAATAAAAGTACAAAATTAATGACACGGGATTACCTAAAGTTAGAAAGTCTGTAATAAAATTCGTAAAAACATGTTTTCCTTTAAAGTAAATTGAATTTTTATTGGTGATTAGTAGGTGATTATTCTACTGTGTTTTACTAGTATTACAATTACATTTTTCTAAAACATCCCATGAAGAAAAAGGCATGTAGTAAATCTTAAAACGTACGTGTTACGGTCGAAAAAATAAGAAATATTAGTTCGAAACAATAGAAAAGGGCCCATTGATAAGTAATGTTTCGATCGTGTCATCCATTTACTGCATATAGGAGGTCAGGCTATTGTATTATTATTTTTTTTTAACTTGACGCAAATTTAGTTATAACATTAATACCTACATAAGTGATTCCCAAGCTTTTTTATTCTACGCCCCCATTATAGATTTTCAAAAATCTCGTGTTCCCCCTCTTATAAATTGAAAAAATCGTTCACCTTTTTTTTGTGTTCTTTAAAAATAAACTATACAATATTCGGAATGACTACTTTTTTTATTAATGATAATAATTATAAAATATAAATAATAGTAAATAATAAAATGTTACAATCAATTAAGGTGAAATATAATAGTAATAAATTAGTATAAAATATTAATTATAGTAAATTAAAAAAATACATAACGAAATTAATAATTGATGTTAATGCTGACAACACTTTTCTTTAGCCCGTTTCGTAATAACTGCTTGCGCCTCCCCAGCAATGTGTACCTACACGCTCCCCAGTTTGGGAACCAGTGAGTCCTACATGGAATACATACTTTTATTTTTTTATTATTTTCTGATGTTAAATCGAAAGAAACCTCATCATAAATTATTATTAAAGTTAACTTTTTTTTGTAAATTAAAAATATAATGTATTATGATATGTAACACAGTTATTTTTAATTCATACGATTAAATTAATTGATTATACATAATTTAAATTACATATTTTCATAGTTTCTGTTTATTTCATACGTTCATGTTATTCAATTCAACCATGAATACTTTTTCAGATCATCTCATATTTAATATCTCTAAGATGAGATTAATAAAAAGAGTTATACTATCTTGAAAATAATATTGTTCAAACTGTTTGAATGAAACTGTAGTGTTGGTGCCGTATTTCCTATTTAAGCAGTGCTAAGAACGAGGAGATTTAAACGAATATTTGTTTTTTTTGGTCGATTGAATGTCGCAATTCCGATCAATTTAAGATGTATACTCTAAAGAATTTTGAATTTTTATAATAAAATGTCAAGCATTTTTGTTGCGAGATTCTAAGATATTATTATATCTTATTGTAAATCCTATGTTGAAGGTTTAAAAAGATAGTAAGTATATTAAGTAAAATAAATAGTAAGTAATAGTTTGCAAAGATAGTTAACAGTCATGTAATTGTGAACTTTCCATATAACAGAATAAGCGTTTATAAAATAGCAATCTGAATAATTTTATTGTAGGTCTCGGCGTATAAGATGAGTTAGTTATCTAAAGGGTTAGACGACAGAAGTTGATCATGACGTAATACAAAGGTTATATAATATTGTATAGATACAGTTCCATTACCTACAGTATACGTCAATGAAAATACTATGGTGACAAGAGATCAATATTAATTTAAAATTACATTATACAATTTTTATTTATTTTCAAATAAAAATCGTTCAAAGACTGCCTAAATATTTTTAAGTTACAGAATATTGAATAATGAAAGTTCTGCATTTTTAAAACAATTCAGATTTTAAAATATTACTAAACTCATAAGAATAAAATATTGTTGAGCTTATATTAATAAATCGCTCAGTGAATTGGAATCATATTATTTTTAAATTGAAGTTTAAGCGATAAAATAATAATAAAAAATTACGCAGTGGGTACCACTTAAATAACAATTGGAGATTCAAGTTCTAAACAGCGGTTGAGTAGTAAATTATTCAAATCTGCTGGGTATTGGTTACAGAAATTCATTAATAATTATGCAGATTACTTAGCAGATAAAATGGAAACAAGATATTAATTATAACCAGCATACATTATGGATAAGTGTCTTAACATAATTATGTAATATAGCAATTCATCTAATTCCATTTATCTAATATATATTAAATTAAGTATAGACTATAGATATATGTATGAATAGGAACGATTAATGAATTTTGACCACTTTTAAATAAAAGTGTATTATTATTTTTTAAATTATAAACAAATGAACATTTTATAATAATAAAAAAAAATATTTGATAGCTATCATGAGGTATTTGACATTTTTTGTACGGTTTAAGAATCAAATTATAGTGCTGACAGTTGACAATTATTTGATTGATTTGAAAATAAAAATTAATCGAGAAATAATATAAATCAATGTTAGATTTTTTAAACATTTTATCTTAAGTGATTTTTTTTTATGAAATACCAGTGCAAGCCATAAAAAATACTCAACACATTTTTATAAGTTTATATAGTTTGTCCCGACGTTTATATTAAATTGTGTCGAAAACTTCAACTTTTATGCCATGTTGCGATTTTTCTCGAAAGTTATTCTTCGGACCAAGGTTTGGGTGATGAATCGAAGTGGTGGCGGATAACTTTTAATAGTGTTCGATTTAATTACTGTGTGAAAGAACACGTACACGTTAACACATTAAAAAAAAAATTGAAACGAAAATACGCATTTAGCCGCTCTTGTGGCGACTACTTATCATCGGAGTGTAAAAAAGTTTACCGAACAACTTGCGGCGGCTGCGGTGTCGATCATGTCCAAAAAAAAAATAGTGAGAGAGTTCCACATAGCCACATAGGCTTGGGTTTGGTTGAAGTATATGTATATGTGATGTGTATGATATAGACAGAGATGTCGTGGCGTTTAGATGGGGAGGGGAAGAAAGATTGGGGGAGAGTTCATAGTGATACGATCTTATAACACAGAAGCGGCTGGCTGGCTGATGGAAGGTGGGTTGTAGCGGGGGTGGAAGTGATTGTATAGTGTGTACTATACGTGTCATGTGTATAATACATATATTATGTGTGTACACTGTACATATATAATATTATACGAAACGCGGTCCGGCGAATTTAATCAATTAGTTTCGTTGCTTCCGCCGATACGTCAGCAGGATAAACTGCACCGTATATTACACGGTTTAAGCAATTCATTCATTAAAGACGAACCGACAAATATTTCGCGCGCCTTACATATCCTGTAATTGATATACGTCGCACTAATGGCGAGCATTACCTGTTTTATCCATAATAAATAATTATTAAACACTGTATTATCAAGCTTGTGGTCATGAGGTATGGAGGGGAGCAAGGGGCATTACAGTCCCTTTAGATCCAACCGTTGCACTTACCTATTATACACTTATATAGCACATTTTCAACTTGTTATAATAAAATACGTAATATACATTGTGTGATCGAATAATAATGATGTGATAAAATGTTTAAAATAAAGAAATATTACGTTGTACCAGACCTGTTATTCTAAATTTTTATTGATCTGATAACTTAATTTTATCGATTGTCTCTGTAATATTGAAATGCGTGCAGTAAAATTAGACAAAATATACGCTTCAGCTAGAATAAAATTGTTGAAAGCCGAATTGTTGCATAAAACCTGTACTACATAATCATTATGAAAAACACAAGAAATGTTCCTATCGATACCATGTGAGTTCAAAGGTTATGTAAAAGTGAAAACGATATAGTTGTTTGAAAAATCTTGCATTCTTTTAGTTAAAAGATTACAAAAATCGTAAAAAGAAAAAATTATTTACTAAAAAGGTTACATTTAATTATGTTTTTTATTTTATGCGGCAGGTATTTTAACAGAATCCAAAATGTTTTATCAAAATCTAGCAACTTCTGTTGAATAATTTTACATATTTTTTTTTTAATTCGTGTAATGTGTTGGCGCGTCCATGAATATGACACCGGCATATTTGTCTGTGGATTTGCAAAGTGTAGTGGCTTTAGCAAAATCTAGTGAGTTTTAACAAATTGTTGATATCAATTACATAGCCCTAATATAATGTGCCAGGCCAACTTGATGGACATATGCATAAACTATTTTTTCATGATTAAGTGTCAACTATTCAAAATGTATGATAATGATCTAATCGTAAATATTTTGCTTGTATGGTTGTACACATAATATAAAAAATATATTGTACAAAAATTGTAAAAGAGAAAATTCTGTATTACATTAATGTATTGTTTATTAATTTATCATGAACAAATAACCATTCTTGTGATTGCTTATGATTTATAATGTCGAATATAAACATTTCAAAAGTATGAGATAATACAAATAATACGAATACAATCTTTTCATACTTCTAATAAGTTAGAAATAAAATACGTTTATTTTGCATGGTTTACACAGTAAGCCTAGCCAATTGTTGATATTTTAAAATTAATAATCACTTAAATACCTATTTAAAAATAATATAATATTTTTAATTATTTTAAATTATTAGTGGTCTTGTTTCCGGCTCAATTCATTCACCAGTCACCAACATCCATTATTAAGTCATAAACTCATAACTGCGATTTTAAATAAAATTACATATTTCATTATCTTGAATGTATTTATTATATCATTAAAATGAAGAAATTAAAAAAAAAAAATTCAGTCTTAATACATTTTATACACTTTGATGTTTTGAATAAATTGCTTATTTATTCATCATAACCAAATAACAATTAATCCTTTAATTTAAGGACATATCACTCTTGTTCGGGGAGATAAACCTTTTCTTATTCCACGATGACAACAACTGTAAGCTAATTTAACTTTCTTTGAAAGCCAAAGCATATATTACTGACACATATCAGCCAAGTCCCCAACATCTAAATACTCGGGTTTGGTGCTTTTCAACTTTTCTGTTTTGCTTTTTTTAATGATAAGTTAAGCGATTTTGTGAAGCTTTATTTGCTTAAATAATGGTGTATTATTATTATTTTTGTCCTGAGTAATTAAATATAAACTCAATACAATTTAATTTATTTTTCGTATTTGTGTTCATTTTATTTTACCGATAATTGACGTACTGGTTAACGGTATGAATAATTTTTTTGTATAAATAGCTTACAATTTAATAACGTTTAGAAGGATAATATTATTCATTGTATATTTTTAATTTGTATGTCCCCTACGAATATTATTTTTCATTTACAATTAATTTAAATATTTATTTTTGTCAACATTTGAAATTCTAAATCTTATAAATTTAACTGTGAACACAAGTTTTTGAAATTTTTTGATTGTTGTGAAAAAATTACACAAGGAATTTTGTATCTCATTTACAATGTTTTTGCCTAATAATTAAAAAAATGTATCATAAATTAGTCGAAACGTTTTAAAATGTTTGTAAATTCAACAAAAAATTGAGCTTTAATTAAAAAATTATATATCGTCTAGAAAATGCTTATATAATTACTAATCTTAAATTTCGAAATAATTTTGGAAAATTCTATAATTTTGTTATAGGGTCTGAAATAGTATTATTAATCACCACTCCCTATGTCATCAATCAAATTTATTGCTTAACTAAGTTTGTATTCCTGTTTTAGTAGTAAATCCTATTGGCGGCACTAGTTGTCAGTGAAAATAACAATTTCTTCAGATAAACATTGATAATTGTTAACGAATACCTACATCTTGTTTTAATTTACCATAATATAAAATCGCTAAAATAAATCGTATCCTTATTCTACGACTTCACGAGTAACCATTTCTTTTGCGGTAAAATTTTCTTTATTTATGTAATGCCGTTACGTTTTGAAAATATTAGACATTTTTTAAAATAACTTCAAAACTTTGGATTAAAAAATGTAGAAGTCTTATTATATGAAATGATAGCATGTAAAAACGAAATTTTTTCTTACAATAATAATTTTAGTGGTCCAGATTTATACTGATGAATATATTTTCGATTCAACTTTTCTCTTTCCAAGGTTTAGTTCAAAAATTCAGTGAACACGTGTATTGCTTAGATTTAGCAACGAAGAAACCATTTGATAATATAAAACATGCAGTTCGCATAAAATTAATGCATTCGCACTATTTTGATATTCTCGTATGAGTTGACATTATAAATTATACTATACTGTAATAAGAGTTACTTGAACATAACACAAAATGCGTTAATTTTGTAGAGAAGAATATTTTTTCAATAATTTTATTTCAATGTACGATAAAAAATCAAAATATTATCAAAACAGTAATTTATTTTTATTAAAAACCAATTTTTTGAATAACAGGTGGTCGAATACACAATTTAAATAATAGCTCGAAAAGATAGATCTTTTTTGTAGAAAATGGAAGTTTTTGTTTTTATTGTAAAATCATTAGTAAACGATATATTCACTACAGTGATGTTTTTATCATCTTTGATTTTAAATAATCTTCGAATATCGAATATTGGTACTTAACGCATGTTATTCATAACTGTAAAATTATAAATATATGTGCAAACATTTAGCGTGAATTTTTTTCTAGGTAAGATCCTAATTTGACCTTGCAAATCATACTACACTATAATAATTATTTCAAACTAGAGACATAATTATCAATACTATATTATAATTATTAAATCGTAAGGTAAGCAAATTGTATATGATATAATATATAAAAATAATAAATTAAAAAAATAGCACTATAATGATTTACTTTTATATTCGTTTATCATAAATTAAAGAAGATAAGATAAAAATTACTGTTTGAGATAAGTGTTTCCGTGTTTTTGAATAGATGTTTTCACGATAATGATCTATAAAACGTCTAGCAGAATAATGCTATTTATGATAAAATTATTATTATTAATAGTAAACTCTGTAAATGAAAAATTGACGCGTTTATATTCGTTTAATCTTTATATAGTTGCGTAGTATTTACTATTTAGAAGTCGGTTAATAAACCGAATTAGCGTAATTAAAGTAGATACATACTGTATATTATAAATCTATGTTTATGTATAATTTGTAATATCATTATGAATTACAACAAGCTAATAAACAGTTTCCAATGAAACTACATTGAGTTTAATCTTTTTCTAAGATTTCCTGGCAAAGACGGAGCAATGCTTCCGCGACTAACAAGTTTTCGCTCCGGTGCTAAAAGTTCTCAAGCAATTTTAGGTTTTAAATATTTTATCATGCCATTTAATTCACTTCGCATTAAGAGTTCACCCTCAGTTTATCACACGGCTTCACTATATTACAATCTGAATAATTTAATTCATTTCTGCTTGATACAGTATTAAATACAGTAGGTACCACTGAGGCGTTTTTATGATACTGGTGTAGCAGACGACGAGGTATTTTAGTTGATTGAAAATTAGAGCAAAAAGATGCTCTCCATTTTCGTTATAACTAATGTTATAACCCATCCATGTTTATAAAATATAAATGAGCAAGAAAATGTATAGTAATGCAACGCCAACATAAATTAAAAAAAAATTATTATTTGATTGAGTTTAGTTACAAAACGAAAAATAAATCGTTGAAAATAAATAACGATGTCTGATAAAGGCTCAAACTAAGTTATAAACAAATAAATCTAAAATTAAATTATAATATCACTTCATTACATTATATTATGCAGTTTGCTTTTAGTTATTTATGATGATCAGTTTATGGTTGTATTTTATTAAATAATGTAGCGAATTATTATATGATAAAAAAGTAGGTATTATTTTTAAATAAGAAAATAATATGGGAAAATTTTAAATAGTGGCAAATATTTGCAAATTTATAATCTTATAGTATCAGATTTTACTACTAATTACATATGTTATAAATGGAGATTTATTTATTTTGTTGTAAATAATATTTAGAATGTATGTATGTATATATATCATTTTATTAAGTGAATTACGTTTACTCACCATAAAATACATCTTGAAGCAGAAGTGCATTTTTCATGTTTGAACTTATCATCCAACTGTATATTAGTACAACTAATACAGAAATATTCTGAAACATACCAGATTTATAAACATAAAATAAATGTATATTTAAATATTTATTATAAATAATATAATTTCATACTCAAAGATAAAATATTAATATTATTTAATAAAGTACCACGGGCGTAGGTAAGGGGGGTTTTGGGTGTTCAAACACCCCCCGAAATTAAATAAAACAATTGTATTATTTAATACATACAAATAAATTATTCATAATTTTATAATATTAATATAGATTTAGACAAAAACCCCCTCCAAAAATATTTCCTATATACGCCCATGAAAGTACAATGTCCTATTTAATAGTAATTTTAATTATATATATCTATGTATGTGTGTGTGAGATAATATGTATTGTGCATATAGATTATATAAATATTGTATCATTGTTTTTAT
This sequence comes from Rhopalosiphum padi, assembly GCF_020882245.1. Lineage (NCBI taxonomy): Eukaryota > Metazoa > Arthropoda > Insecta > Hemiptera > Aphididae > Rhopalosiphum > Rhopalosiphum padi. Next base: position 75,899,785 of record NC_083597.1, read on the forward strand.
AAATTCTCACTTATACCTAATATGTACGAAAAAAATGTAAATTGATGTAATAAATATAACTTGTAAAGCTTTATTGAATTCGTTGAAACATACTATATAGATAAAACTAAAATAAATCAATTAGTTTTAAAATAATTTCAAATAGAAGTTTTGAAAGAGTTACTATGTTTTGGTCGTCTTTTCAGAAGTGGAAACCTTTATAAGCCTATATGACATTAAAATTTATAAGCAGAGTTTTGAATTTGGGAAAAAGGAGTAATCGCATTATAAGTTCCTTTGTAAAGGAAATTATTACAATCATCAATAATCTTAGTATTAAATATATCTTCTTATATTCTGATCCAAATAACATAAAATTACTTTTATTCCAACTATAAGAAAAGTTATTTAAATGTTAACTCCTTGTATTAACTACATAAGTATTGTGATTATAATATATAAAATACAATATTTTAAGTGCATTACCAAACAAAATAATTTTTTTTTTTTTAGTTTATTAATATTCAAAATATGTTTACGATCTAGAATATAATTATGAAAAAAAAACAATTATTAGCAGACTTATGAATCATATATATATATATATATATATATATATACGATAGTATCTCATGGATTTTTAATGACCACAGACCAATTATTATCAAATAAACTTGTTGGATGATACTTTAGTCAAACAATTTATAACAGAATACCGCTAATAACCTCTCGCCATCTTAAATACGAGTATATCAGGCAACATGAATGCAACACTATGACCAAAAAATCCATTCTCGTTACAATATAATTATAATTGAAAAAAGTTTGTACAATAAAGTATAACCAAGTTAAAATGTATAATTGTAACAATAGTTCAAAAATTACGCCAATTACTATCTAAATGTTTTACAAATCTGCTTATAACTAATGGCCTTTGAAGTAAATATTACTTATAATATAAAAAAGGGAAATATTTGTACGATACGCTTTTGCTACTTATAAAGTGAAAAAGAGTGCATAAATCTAAATTCTGACGAAAGTATTAATTTTGTTACTTTTCAGTCATTTTACTTTATTGATAGTTGGAAAATAAGTGTCCTTAAAATATTTTTCTTGTTAAAATTAAACAGATAGTTTTTTTTATCTTAGGATTCACTAAAAAAAAACAACAGTATTTTGATGAATGTATAGGCATAATGTTACGTATTACGTATTGTATGTTGCTATTCGAGAGATTATTTTTTATGAATATGAAATTAATTTTAGGATTTAGCTAATATTAATAAAATTATTGTGATTTATATTGTTGGAAAATATTGAAAAATGGATTAACTTTAAGTATTAAAAATATTACATGATATTTTATTTATATAACCTAAGAAGTAAGATCCAATTAAGTAATACAAATGTCTGGCCAATATTAAAATGTTAATTACTTCATAAATATTTTCAACTTTGCCTATTTTGACATGGTATTTTTAAATTAACAAATAAATTTTACGATTACCTAAGAACAGATTATGTATTGTTTTTAATATCTAGTACAACACAATAATAAAAACAGACTTTTACCACACATCATATGATATAAGTGTAATATTTATTGAAATGTTTGAAATATGGATTCATAAAACTATTAATATCTAAAAAAGAATGTAGCTGATACTAATTTGATAGGTATATATATATAACCACACTTTATAAAATCAACTACTTCGTCTTACATTTTAAAATTAATGTTTTTGTCGTTGCTAGATTTTTCTTAAGTCATTTTTGGGTACTATAGGTGTGAAAAGCACTACACTGCTCATATAATTTATGTGTTGAGCAGTGTTTAATACTCCACGTTACTCAATTTTGTCACGATGTGCAATTCAATTTTTCTCTTATGTACAATAAATTAATAACCAAACAGGCACATCAATATTATACGTGTGCTGTATCAATATACGAATGCAGGCAATACGAGTACGTGTTTTGACGTTTTCGATTTGTGTAGATGATGTTAAGATGTAACTAACGTAACCACAAACGCATGATGACCCACGCGGAGTTCTAGAGAACATTTTCCAAATATCACTGCGAGGAAATGGAGTTTCCAAAGTCTTGGAAGTTATTTGTTGAATACAAACTTTTGTCTAACGTTGACACGGTACATAACATTATTATTATTATTATCTAATTTTTTTTTGTTACTACCGGGTAAACTGTGGCGTGAACTGTTTCGTTCAGCCAGTGATGTCTACAACGTGAGATTCATAACGTGCACCCATACATTATATAGTTTTGCAAGTGCTTTGGCCATACTACCGATTGTAGTATTTGTTAATCGAAAAGAAATTTATGTCAATAATTATGAAAAAAATAAGCAAAATATAATTTCCATCTTGGTTTTGGAATAATTGAAATGTGGACCAAAATTAAGTTATGTTTTTAATTTGACAGTTTATCATTAGTGTGATATATTCCCACCGATTAAATTTTCCTCAAGTCACGGTTTCCGTACACTATGGTGTTATTTATGTCCATCTAACTACGCACATATTTTATATCTCTATAAACAGAAATATTATACGAACGATAATTATGTTACATTATGAATTTTAATACATATAATATTTCATCATTTATTCTGCGTGGAACATTATTATTCTCGATTAATCTTTGTGGTATAAGTAAAATAAATACGAATTTTAAAAGACATTTTTTTTTATATAATTGTACTGTCAAAGGATTACTTTTTTCAGTAATCACAATTGTATGATACTGTTAATGCAATATCCATGACGTATTTTATATACATTACTGATCCAAGTATCATCATAGTTTATTTGGATAGATCATGTATTATTTTATAAATATTATTGTGTACCAATAACTGAGAATACTATCAATATTTGGAGATTATATGTTGTACAACATAGATATCATAATAACTTTGATTAACATAAATGTGTAAATTATCATGAATTTTTTGGTGTTAAGCTAAGTATTTTTTTTGTATATATATAGTATTATAGAAAGGATCATTATTATTTCAACCACTCACAAAATAGACTTGATATCGCTATTAATTTTTCGTTTTGTCAATGAATAATATAATTAGCTGTAAAATAACTAGAGGAATTTATAGTAGGTATAATACCCTAGTATTAAGGTACTTTACTTTAGTTTTAGTGCCTTGAAATTTGATATAATTACTAATTATACAGTTTTAATTACACTATTGCCAGTTGAATACTTAGTTCTTTATATTTTTGACGTCTGAACTAGATTACTAGAGTATAGGATATTATAATTATAATAATCGTAAAATATTCATTGTCACAAACACATTGTGAAATATGTCATAATTTTAACTTTGATGTAGAATACATCTATTTAAACAACTAGAATGATAAACTACAGTCTAAATTATTTTAGATAATTTTAGATTACAGCGTTGTAACCTAGTTATAAAGTTGGTCGACACGGACCGCATAGATTATAAATCTATAGCATAATATTTGTTTGTTTATTTTAAATATTTTCTAGTCTTGGTTTTGTAAATTAAAATGTTGACATAATTTAACATTACGTGGTTGAAACAAAAACACTGTGTGTTAAAATCCAAATATAGATCACACGATAACATAAAAAAAAATTTCAATAATCTACAGAAACAAATTTTAAAATTTTAAAATATTATAAAATCTTACATATTATAAGGTAAATAATATCACATAGCTAGGAGTTATTTTTGAATGATAGTGGTATCACATTATAAATGTTTAATCGCATAGAAGGTATTTCATAAGTTTCATAAGCAATCTTTTGTAGGTAACACATACGAGGTTTTATTTACTATTTTTCATTAATTATACGATAGAGATAGCCTATAGGCGATACTACATAATATGATATAATAGTAGGTATCAAATGATAGCTTCTAAATCCAAGGAGACCAAAATCACAATATTTTACATTTGATACATCGGAGATTTTTTAGTTTCAATGACGATTATTTGTATATGGAATTTGAAAAATGTTCGTTAGATTGCACATTAGAAGTATAATTTTTTTATTTGTTTATGGGTCTTTAATTATGTCACAACATTGTAAAAGTATTAATGGTCGTAATTAATTTTAATCAAAAGTTTGAAATATAATTTTGTTCTCCTTCATTTTATTAACTCGAGTTTAAATTTAGTTTTAGGATTCTCGGTTATTGTATATTTTTTAGTACATGATTTATAACATATTAACATCTGAATGTTAATATACCATTTTATTATTTTCATGGTCTTACATACGTACATAATTAGTGTAATACAGTCTATTGATTGGCTTAATAAATAATAATTTACAAAGACATATTATTGCAGTATATAAATATTAGTGCTCTTCGTCATGAAAAAATTAATTTAATTTAAAATAATTTCGAGTTTTGTTGTAATTTGATTTTGAACTACCTATAATAAATATAATCAGTTTGTTTATTATAATGTATTCGTGTTTATTATATTATGTAATAGGTAATGAAATAATATTCCCAATGTTTTATTTAAAAAAATGTTTATTATGCGTATCTATTTTTCCACGAATTTGTCTATTCAATGTCTATTTATGAATAATGGATTAATTTCTTCTAAATAATACTAGAATGTCTGTTATTATCATATAATATCATTCAATAAAAATATATAAAATAGTTTTGCTGTGAATATTTATGATAGTATATTGTGTGGAATCATATTATTCTATATATTTTTATAATTTGGTGTAAAAAGTATTATTATAATATAGTATTTCAAAGCAAAATATTTTTCGATTATTATTATTTTTAGGGTTTCAATATTTATTAATTTTATTTGAAGTATTATGACATCTGATAGCTGTATTTCGTTTTTATACTATTGTAGGTATATAAACTATGTAGTATTCTTATATATAATATTATACGCAATGCATTATCAATATTTCCAATAACTTCAAATTTTCAACAATTCAAAAAAATATTTACTCTCTTCGAAACTCTTATTTCATTTAATGTATTATTAATATCAATATTTTGAAATGAAATAACTTATTTTCTTGGTAACTTTAATGTTGGATTCTGATCGTATCGAGGAAATTATTTTATTTTTTATTTTTATATATTATACTTACTGTCTTGTTTTTATATAAAAAAATTCAGTTTTCATAAAGGTTTTATTTTATTTATGTTTTTTATAAATTTAAAAAATCGGTTATGTTTTGATAAAATTCATTTTTTCTTGTGGAATAAAAATGAAAAAATATGAATACTTTTAAAAAAAAAATTATTAAATTACTTTTATTTGAAAATATAAGGAGTGGAGTATTTTTTTTTAGTCTCATATTACTTTTTTACTATAATATTTACGAGAATAACGGAAATAGATTAATAATTTTTGATAATAGTTTAGTTTAGAATAATTTTGTAAATGGAAATTTACTTTTTTAAAAAGGTACCCTTTATTTTCTCTTTATCATCTTTGAATTTTGAATAATTTACAATTTACTGCATTAAAATAAGAGCACCATTTTGATAAATGCCTCTATATTCATTACGTATAGCCATGGTTAATGATTATTAATATTATCCTAAGTCATTTTTAGGAATATTATTAATTAATTTTTGTTAAAAGTATCTTCTGAAAATATCTAAATTGTCACTAATATTTAAAAAACATATTGAGAATAACATTTATTAAATTTTAGTGGGTATGTGAACAATTTTAAATAAATTCAATGCCAGTAATACATTATAATTTAAATTCTTAAGTAAAAATAGACATATTTTATGGATATCCTAATCGTTAGTAGACGCTTCTGTGTTTCAACAAAAAATATTTACGGAAAATTCGAATGAAATTATTTAAATCGGAATACATTTCACTTACACTGTTAACCATATGCAGTACTAATCATATCAATTCAAAACAATATGTAATCGATAGAAGCCAAAAATATGACTAGAATATTTATTTCATAGTGTAATGTTTATTATATGTGTATTGTGTTTTGTTCACGCGTGTGATAGGTAACACGTGTAAGGTGTTCGGGAATTATATATTATGTGATAAATTTTACGGTTCATGACATTATTATTACGACGGTAATGATTACCCGTCGAACGTACCAAGGACGGTAATACAGGCGGCGCGTTGGGTAGTAAATTTGTCTATACATCTATACACAGACGCACTCTGTAGAGTGTTTTTAATTATGCATAATCACGGATTAAAGAATATTGGTCGATGAAGTAGTGAAGTACTTACTGAGTGCTTGTGCGCTTACGTGTGCATGTCTAGTCTCGTCCACATATTATTATATGGTAGTATGTATTACTACTACTACTATATCAATGGGTCTCCTATGTTTTATTTTCTCGCTGCGTGAATAATTTAGCGATTTAAGAAAATCCAGCTCAAGGAATTTGCATGTACATGACTCACGCATTTAAATGAGTTACACAAGAGACATTGGGCTCATGAGATTTTCATAAGCTGGCAAAAGCAAAATTGTTTAAATAGCATTAAAATATTATTGTACTATATTTTTGCCAGCATAACGTTCTTCTCGGTGTGGATAAAAAGGAGAATATATTTTCATACACTTTTTTTAATTTGGCATGTGAGTTATCAAAGTCTTATAAATTACAAATAATACGTATAAGTGACAAAACAATATTCTATTTAAATATATTGTTTTAAATTATGTAATATAGTTATTGCATTAATTCAAATTACAGAATTTATTTTACTTGTTTTTGTTTTTAAACATGCAATAAGTATACATAATGTAATAATTAGTTGAAGTAAGTATTTATGGATTCATTCAATACTTAACTGAAATTACCCGTAATTCTATAAAATAATTAGCTATTTTATAGAATTAGGTACAGAATTTCGTACATTAACGCTAACATATAAAAGTAATGCAAGTTATGAAAAATAATTTAAGATCATCAATTGATATTAAATTCTACAGTTCTTCAAAGTTGCCCATAATGTTGCTATTTTGTGTATACATAATTGTTCACCCACATCTTTTTCCACATTAAAATCATACAGGAATCCAATCTATCATCACCTATAGATGATCTTAAATTATTTTTAATAAAACGTAGTCATCAGGAGCCCTGGTAATCATTATCAAATGTCTTATCACATTCTAAGCACTCTAATTTAATCTGCTTTCGTTTGCTGGAATATATTTCATTTTTATGGTCAATATTCATGAATCATGATTATTAAAATAGCATAAATATGAAAAAATAATAACATTATATTAAAATTATAGAAAACAGTTCATTTCTAGTAGCTACAGAATACAATGTTACCCCTTTAAGACGAATAATCGAATAGACGTCAGACGACAATAATTTACTATCGACTAAAAAAGCGCACTTTGCCACAATAATAAAATAATATTTTATAATATTAAGAATAAGTGAACAGAAAACCCGTAGATTGTACAGTCACGAAAAACTGATAGTAGATCCTCCATTTTTAGAATTCGATGTTATCGTAATGTTATTATCGTCGTCGACATTTTTTACATATACTTTTTGAAAATAATAAAAATACAATTAAAATACTGATTAAGCCAAAAATGACCAATAATCAAATTTGCCGACTAAATATTGAAAAATCATGAGTGGGAGGGGGGTAGACACCCCCACACACACCTCAAAGGACGACCCCGAATTAACATTTAATATAGTTAAATAGAGATGAAAGCTTTTAATTTGATTGAATTGTATTTTGTCAACAATTAGTGATTATAGAATAAGGGTGAACAACATGCATTGATGCTTAGAATTTAAAATTAATGTTAAAACATTTTTTAGTATTGTAAAAAATTAATTAAAAACAAGTAATTTTTTGCATATTTTTTATTATTTTTAATTTTGTACATTTTTGAAATCATGAAGTCCTTAATTATAAACACAATGTATGATATATTATGTATCTACCACAGTGATTTCTAATAACTTTTTTTATTCTACACACTGTTATAGAAAGTTATCAAACATTCTAACCCTAATTAATAAAAAAAATTGACTGTATACATTGATTAAGTATTATATATATTATATATTTAATCAATGCTGTATATTTTTATTAAACTGAAAATGATATAGAATGATAATTAAAGATAAAACATAAATTAGTTATTGTTATAAAATAAAATAAAATTTGAGTATTATTTGGTCCGTTGGGGGTTGTTTGATTTAATGTGTTAAGTCTTACAATAGGAAATACTGTTCTAATACATACAACCTGAACTCTAAGTTAAATACAAAAAAGGACTTGCGGTTATTTTAATAACTTTGTCTGCCCTTTAAAAGTGTTTTCCAAAAGAACAATAAGCAATTGTTATAAAACCTTTGGTAACAATCTAAAATATAAAACATTTTTCTAATGTATAATTGATAAAAATAATTGTATTAATCACTTTTATAGTACTATAATATGATAAGTGTTTTTGTTATGATACACAATGTATAAATGTACTATTAATAGTTAATATTATACGAAATAAAATAAAGTTTTACGTTTTAATAAATTTAAGATATATAAAAAAAATAATATTTTATTATGTCAATTTGTTTTTTTCTATAACTAAGTTATAGTATAATATGCATTTTTTTGTTACAACTACTATATAAAAAAAAAATCAAGACTATCTAATAAAATTGACAGGTTTGCTCATGAAAGATCCGAAATCGGCTCTGAGTAAATTCTAAAGATTTCATAGTATTGAATCTTGTCGAAGGTGATTGATAACATTAAATATATTACTTGAATCGATCTCAATGTCACTGTATATATCTTACACGACACTATGTTACGTCTAACACCTTCAATATATGTCAACTAAGAGATTTTGATTTATGAGCACTTATTGAATTTCTTCTTCTTGACTAACAAGTACAGTTTTAACTGTAAGAAAAATTGCATTTCTATTTGCATTTGAGTTTGACGTAAAATTCAAAATTATTTTTTAGTTTAACCTGTGTTTTTTATTTTTAAAATAGTTTTAATATGTTAAGATACTCATTATGTACTTATCATATAATAACTAGAAATAAAAATATTATTACCTATAAATAAAACACAGCATTGGTTATTATAAGTCATATTATTTACAGCTATCGAATAATTTAATGTAAAGAATGCTATTGAACATAATTATGTAAGTTAACAAATGTAATGTAATATTCATAAGTATATCACTATTTTTTTTAGACTCTAAGTAAAGTGACTAATGTATTGCATTTTTTACCTTGGCGTTATAATTTTTTTTTTTATAGCGCATTATTTTATTTTCATATAATACGCCACCCATTCATACATAACTATGGTTATGACAGAGTGGAAAATATACATTTTAATAACACGAAGAAAAAACGACTAAAATCAATAACAGAATGAAATGTCATTTAAATGTCTGTTTTTAATGGACACATTATAATATATCTTTGAATAGCCAATATTCTACACGTAATACATTATTATAAATTTCATTGTTAAACGTTTTATTAAAACGTCAAATATATTCATCCAAATGGTTTTATGTATTATAATATACGTTAATTAATTAAATAAAGAGTACACATTGATGTTTCGGTAACTTTAACCGATTATTCAATATGCTAATATAAATGTTAATATAAATATGTTTTATGTGCATAGCACATACACACTTTATTATTATAGTTATGTAATATTTGAAATAAAATTGGATATGTTTTATTTGAGAATTAAATTATATAATTTAAGTTTAGACAGTATAATTAAAAATAAATAAAATAAAAAGTAAAACATTACTTACTGTAAAAAATTAAGCTGCTTGTTAAAGAATTAAATAATTCAGCAAGCTGTAGAGAGACTAAAGTACTCATATTATCAGTTGTTTTATTTATTTAATTCATTTAAATATAATACTTTAGATAATTCTATTTATTATTTTATTATTCAAAGCAATAATAAGTCATCGAATTTATTTTTCAAAATATTCCAAAATAACTTCTTCAAAAATAAAAATTCTTAGTATTTCTCGAAATTGCTGGGGAAAAGAATACACAAAACACGAGAAATTTTATTCAAAACCAGTATTTAAAAAAATTCTGTTTATAGCAATGTTGTTTTCTCGGTATAACACAAAAATAAATAGTTCCTTATACTTCGTTGTAATTGTTGAATTTTTAAAAAAAAAGGTGGAGAGTAATTACATAAATATTTTATATGAGCATATTTTGAAGTTTAAATTTTTACGAAATTGGATATACCCTTGTAGAAAAATGATTTTTCAACAACTATTTTCTTATTTTGTTTTGCAATTCAAAAACGTATAGTTGTAGATGATTGAAATTCTCACCACATGTTTATATTACAATTTCCTACACATTGTATTTTACAGATTTAAGGAAAATCTCTAAAAATTTAGGAGTAACAGTTAATTTAGAATACAGACTATATTTTATGGATATAATGTTTAAATTTATTAATGGGTTTTTGAGACCGAAAATACTGATGAAATGGAAACAAGTCATTGTTTTTTAATAAAATTTTGATTATTTTTGATTATACTAGACACCATTCGGATTAGTTTTTTTCAATGTGACAAAAGTTGTGTTTTAAATTAAAACAATTTCATAACATTACGTAGTGTTTGGTGTTAGTTTATCAGTCTTATAATATTATTTCAAAATAATTTTTTTTATCACTATCGTTATTAAAAAATAAAATAGCTGTCCATCAGCTTTTATTTTTGTTAAAAAAGATTACTATATGTCAAAGGCATCCTAGGGGTTTGTTGATAATTTTTATGTCTTATTTTTTTCTGGGTTCTACTCTGCTCTTAATAGCTATTTCTCTCGATGTGATGTTGCATGATTTACCATGGACTCCCACTGAGCTAATCTTCGTTGAACTAAATATTAAAGTACTTTGAAGTTCCATAATGAAATGACATAGTCAGGAATCTTTCGCCTTTTAAATTTATATAAGCACATTAATGTGAATAAATTAAATCTACAAGCAATGTTTGAAAATCAAAATTTAAAAATATATAATATATTATGTATAAAGCATATCTAAATATTAGTTAATGCATTTAAACTATGGTTAACTATCATAATTTAAAAAAAAACTAGGTAAGTATAATATATTTTTTTTAAAAATGTGAACAACGGAAGCTTGTAACAACATTTTCAACAACATTTTGAAATTTAATATTATATGTTAGTATATGTTACATCTAAGAATTTATGGAGATAAATTCACATAATATTTACTGGCATATGTTAAAAGTATATTTATTTATCTATTAAATAATAGAAAGTTGATTCCAATTTTTGTTTAATATTTTTTTACATGTTTTAAATTATAGAGTTCAATATATATTTGAAAATATAATTGTATATGGTATTTGGCTTTTTGTTCATTTAAAAAATGAATAATTTTTCTGTAAGAATTAGGGAATTCTCTCAGATATTTAAATTAGCTGAAGAACAATTGAAACTTAAATACGAAATGCATGTTCCTTCTAATAAATATAGGCATGAATAGAGGTTTGCATATTTAATTATTTCAAATATGTTTTTTTAATTTGATGAAGTTCTATAATACATTACAGAGATTATATTAGGCTAGGTAATTAAATGTTAAGATTTTTGATTTTCTTGAGATCTGAAAAACGTAAGATTACCTATGTTTATAGCTATTGTTTTGTGGTGCTTGTTGTGTTGAGACATCAAGGTCAACGTCATTGAAAACGAAGTCACTTGAATCACTTTGTGTATAATCTTGTTTTATTTTTAAATAAATAATGGTTGGATAGTTTTAGTGATAAATTTAGTACATTTTGGCAGCACAATAGATTATTTAGTTTTACGTACCTAATACTTGAAGTAATTATAAAAAATAGATATAAGTGATAATTGTAAACGCTGTTCTATCAATCTATTTATTTTTTAAAAGTTTCTAATCGTTAAATTAAGATTATTGAAATCTTGAAACTACGTAGAGGTTTTAGCATCTATCCAATTTTGTGCTAAATATTCGTATAAACAAGGGTTAACTGGAGATTTTACTAACAATAAAAATGATATGAAGACTGTACACCAATCATTTAACATATTTATTTCAAATCATTCTTTTTTTCATTTAAATCCACGCAATATTATGTGGTACCTATAGTCGAATTTATAACACATTTGAATTATAAGTTTTGTAAAATATTGTAGCATTTTAAGTTAACATATTATAACTATAAAAAATGATAACACTATCAATTAAAACATACGTATTAATTATCAATTATATTTTTTAGTTTTACTATTTAGAATTTATTTTATTTTATTAAACAAATAAACCAAATCAAATACCTAAATACCTGTAACAACCATGGAAATCCAGTAGCCTCGAAATTCAAATGACGAGTTTCTATGGGATATTATCATAAACTATTTTAGTATTATATAAGCTTTGAAGATTACTCGACGGACAATGATTAGACTGTGCTTGAACTACTCATACGTTGTAAACACGTATAATATGACAACATAATACTATAATATCGTTTAATGCGCGTTACACATAATACATTAACATTCAATAGTTCAACTAACTAGGCTTAGTTATGGACAATCGTTTTATATATAATTATTATATTACAGTATGGTTTCATCAAAAGCTACGTTGACTAGACAGGGAATTAATAATATTAGCGATAAATATTTTCCCCATTGGATTTTATTATTGAATTACTAAATTACACGTCTATATATATATAATACTTTGGCATGTACACTATTAGGTACAATCGAAATATCTACTCGGGTAAATGGTGATACGTAAATTATACGCTTGTCAGTGGTAACTTAGTGTACACATTAACGAACCAGTATAGGCATTATATTTGAAAAAAATATGATATTAGACAAACCACGGAGTATTAATCGTGATTTAAACAGTTTTATGTCGAGTATAGGAAAATACAAATAAAAATGAAAATATATTAAGTTAAAAAATAGTGCGAGTAGCTAAAATTTAATATCATACTATATGTTTATTATTTTTGAGCGTGAATGATAGAATAATAAATCTTGGTTTTTATGATGTGCAATACGGAAATGTCGTTCGTTGCGTCCGACACAATGTTCGTGTTAAATGACCTGTAGTCTGGTGGCCTCTTATATGATCCACTTTTATGGCGGTATTATGTGTCAGGTTAATACGTTCTTACTAATTCTACTACTGTTCGTGGTGTATTTTATTACACGTGTAGACGAATGTTATATTATGTGACTGTATATAATATTGTGTACATTTATGCAAAAGGTGCACGTGTACAATCAACATTTTGACTAAATAATACAATGCCAATTTAGACAAAATAGTTTCTATTAAAAAAAATTATTCTTGATTCGAGAGACGTCTATTATAAAAAGTAAAGTTCGATAATTGAAATTACTGTATATTTTGAACATTTTGGTTTATGTGATGATTCAGTAACACATTTTATTTATAAAACCAAAGTCTTATGCTGACAATTTAAAGTAACTTTTAGAGAGAGTTATGATATTCATAGAATACATCAAGTTTTGTTCAAAAGAGTAGTTATATTTAGATCCAGTTTAACCGAGTCAACTAGTTGAACTAATTAGCAACTAAGATTTATGTTTATAATTGATATTTAATTGCTGTCATATAGTAGTGTTTGTTTCACGTAGGAATACTATATTGAGATTGAAATAAGATGAATGTTTATCAAATGAATATACTCAGAACTCAGAGTACAGAGTGGTTTTCTTATAGTCAATAAAGCGTGGGATGAAAATATGTTTGGAATGGTAAAAATGAATTCATGTGCAAGCATCATTATATGAGATATAGTATAATATATCTAATATATATATTATTATTATATATATATATTGTATAAAGTGTACCACATGGTACAGATGCATATTAGTTAGTTTATCATGGGGATCATCGTAGTGACTATGATAAAGTACTCTGTTTCTTTATTCTAGTATTGATATTATTAAGTGCACACTAGAGGGTAGCTATTATAATTAAATTAAAATTCTATTGTAATACTATGTTCTGTACTAATATAATATAATGTCTTGAGGTATCTGTAGTTTTATAGTTTTATTATTATTCTATATTAAATGGTAGAAAAGTCTTACACTATATTATACTTATTATTCGAAAATATTTTTAGTGGTTTAATCTTCTAAATGTTTCATAGTTAACAATATCCTAAATCGTCTTTTAATTAATTGCCATTTGAATTCAATACATTTTTTGTTACAAATTAATTTTGATTACCTGTAAATACTAACAATTTTTTTACCCTGTAGGTCAAACAAACTGAAGTACGTATAGCCCACAGCCGATAAACTCGCAACTCCTGATTATCACAAAAGGCGATTAAAAGGATATGACTAGGAAGGTAGAACTGCTATTACTGGCCATGGGTTATTTTCGAATTGGAGATAATGACCATACTCCGGATTATGTCCGGTCTGTATTTCGTGTATCGACTTAACAACTACGATGTAGATTATATAATATAAGTGAAAGCCTATACTTCCACATTCTCGGTTTCCTATCAACAGAATAACCAATCGAAATGTTAAACTATTATGGATTGAAAAATTGATATATATTTTTCTTATTTTTATTTAAATTAATTTGTATTTTATCATAACTTAGTATGGGATGTAGTAACATTTTATTATACTTAATTTATTATTAGGTAGGTATTCATTAAAATTAAAAGTTTATATCAAAAAGATAAAACGATATAATTTGTATAAAATATATTCTCGTTTAATGTTATAAAATAAATATTATTAACTGTTTTTCAAGATTATACATTAATATAGTGACATATTTAGGGCCCTTCAACATAAATATGTCTTAATATTTCCCCAAGTGTGGAAATATTTGCAATTTTATTTAATATAATATAATAATTATTTAACACTTATTATGATTGTAGGCTGTAGATAATATTAAAATCATACGATTTAACTTTGAATTAATTTTCTACCTTTATATGTTAAATATATATATATATATATATATATTATGTATTAAATATTTATTGCTTATTTAAAATAAATAAGTAACTGTTTTATTTTATTTTTTGAATTTGTTTATAGTATTAATAATATAATATTTATAAAAATAGTTTTTATAATAGACCTATAGTTACTGTAAGTATTTTTTTATGCATAAGTATTCTATTTGCAAAATTCCATAATCAAACTTGTTTTGAATTTTTCTTTCATTTCAGTTCTTAAATCATACATATTTTATTGAATTGTATATTATAATATAAGTTGATATTATATTCATTGAATATCAATGGATAACCACAACACATAACGTAACTATTCCGCTTTGGTTAAGCTTAGCCTTACAAACTTATATGTAGTGTATGTTGTATAGGGTATGACTGTATGAGTATAACGTTATATTATTGTTATCATAAATGCGTTAATACAATAAACAAATCGACGATAATCCATAGTTATATTTCTATTTATATAATATTGTATTGTTCTTAAAATCGTGATACCTACAGGGCGTAACATGGTTATTTTACCAAGTTTTAACTTGAAAACTACAAATGAATCTAATGATACACTGATACGCTGTTAACAATACCAATAATCGCCGTAAAAGCATACAAATAACTGTTTATCCCTACAAAGAACAAGTGAATAGTATAAGTGGCATTATGCATGTAGCGTGTCTTTACCTTACCTTTATCCGCTACCCTTGACGGCTTGACTTGTATCCTCTGGAAACGAGTAACGCGTTTCGTCCGATCAGAAATTACATTGCTCCACTGATAATGTAAATAACATATAGTATATTATACCATTGTTTATAAATACCATAGTAGGTATGATACAACACTTGTTCCATCGGAATTTGGTGTAGGCATTGCACAATATCACCATTAATAATACGCACTCGCGAACACAGGTCGATCGCGGGAATCGTTGAAAATTAGACGGCATGGCGGAAAGAGAACGATCGGTGGAACCTTTTTCTATTAATAATAGCCGATGATGGAAAATATCGTGGTTACCCGCGCTCCAAAGTATATACCATGTACAATTTGGATCGCGGTCACCGAATTTAAACCGTGGTCGAGGTAGCAGACTTTATACCACGACCGCCGTCCACGTGGTTTACGTTACTCACGAACTGATAAACGCGATATATTCCGTTGGTCTAACTTGATGGAAAACGGTGACAGTCGACCCTTTTATCCGCGTCATTCCTCACTATAGTGAATGGTTCGTCACAGTTCACGAGTGCGTAAAGTTGTGTTGCAACGCGTATGCGTTAACATAACGGCAAAATGGGTTTTGCATAATATTAAGATACATGTATATTTGTGACCAGTATTACTTCCGCGTCACCCGTTTACGGAGGATTACGACCCAATCATGTATATGAGGTTGGTGGATTTATTGTTTACACTCTATGTTCGATAGTGTCATTTTAAAATAGGTACACAAGAATATTCATTTATTGTAAAATGTATTGATTTAAGAAATAGATAAACACCTGCATCATTCGATTCAAACTGGTAATTCAAATAATTAATGTATAATTTAACAATAGGTAGGTACTTATTGTTCTAGGTTTATAGCTTTTTAAAAATAACGAAGAAACTGAAATATGGTATTGTAACAATACATTGGTACATACCATGTAAATATTAAATTTTAATTCAGTAATAAGTGGGTATAAGGTATTACAAAAAATAGACAGGTACACGAATAATTTTTTATTTTTATTTGGTTTGTTACTGATATGGTATTGTCAATGAAATGTAATAATACTTGATTTTTATTAAAATTTAAAATTTAAAGACGTTGGGACCACTAAATTGATTTGAAATTAGTTTAAATTCTAAGGTAATTTAGGTACAAATAAATTCTTGAAGAAGTTTATTAAATATATTTTGTACTTATTTTGTATTATGTATATGTATTGTTCATAAAAGATTTAATTTTTTTTTATTGTAATCTATAAATATATTTATTTTTAGATATTAAATATATTGTTGTTGTTGTTCCTAATAGGAGCAAATATTTATGAGCTATTAGCTAATAAATAAAAAAAATGTTTAAACGCTGGAAATAATATGAGTTTTTAAATAAAAATAACTTTTAAAAGTGACCAAATCAAAATTAAAACATTTACAAAATAAAATGTAAAAATGTATTTTAAATTTCATTAATAGGTTAAATGAATTAAAATTAGTTAATTAAAATAGGTTAAGAAACTTTAAAACTTACTTTAATTCAATTTTCGAGGAATTGATCATAAAACAATATAATAATTATTCATGAGATAAATGTCCTATAAAAGAACATCCGATTTAAAATTTAACAATATGGCGTATACTATATTATAAACAGTAAATAATACATTAATACATTTTAATAAATTCAATAAAAAATGTTGGAAATAAATATACCTATTCATTTTTAAACAAATTTAATGCGAGCAATAAAACTGAATATTGTGTATGTTTAATATTAAAAAAAGACTAAAAATATGGTACTTACTTATATTAAGATCATCTGTCGTCACCATATAAAAAAAATACCAAATAATTTCTGATTTTGTAAGCATCTTATAAAAACAAAAATATCAACTTGTGAGACATTAGTAAATACACACTTTTTCTTTCTATATATAAGAATATTACATAATATTACGTTAACGATTATTGTAATAATACAAATGAAATGTAAATATCATTGATTTTATACTAGTATATTATTATAAAATCAATGGTAAACATAAATAAACGATTCCAAAAATATGTCTATTTTTATTAATTAAATTTCCGATTGGATCACGATCGCCGTTTAACATGAAGCTATAACAACCAACTTATTTTCACTGATATCGATTTTCGTGATTATTTTTGTACGCTGTTATAATATTTTTGTTGACTATATTATTTTATTAAAAATAAAAATAAAATATGTGTATACGTATAATGCATATTGTTTATATTTATAATTATATAATATACAGATAGTTGGATAATATTATTAAAAATGTATTAATACGGTAATATAAAATCTTGAATCAGCGTTATTATTAGTCCTCATATTTTTGAAGAGAACAAAAGCCAAATGGACAGTTACAGTCGATTTTTAACGTTATGTAAGCATGGTTGAGGAGTTATTTTTACCTACATTCGAAGAAATGAATGTGTGCGATATGTGGTTGCAACGGCATGGCGCTACGGTGAACACGGCACGAACTTCTACGAATCTCTTACGGAAACAATAATTCCTAGAATGGCACATCTCTCGTAGGGGCGATTTTCAGTAATCATTGCAATCGCCAGTTTAACTCTCTTTAACGGCTTCAACTATTTCTATTGGGACTGTTTTAAAACTTTGGTTTAAATGAATCGTTCAAAAACTCTTGGTCAGGCGGAGGACAATATTCGTGTTGATATTCTCGACATAGGCACAGATATGATGAAAAAAGTGGACAGAAATTTAAATTCGGCTATCTCAGTGTATTAATGAGAACGGTGGTCACTTTCGAGATGTTTTTAAAATGAATATTGCCAAATTATTGCCAAAACGTTTTGTGCTATATTTTTTTATATTTGGATAGAATATAGTAAAAATTGTAAATTGTAAATTATTATTTAAAGATAATTCATACAGTATTTTTTTCCATTAGCTAAATATAACTAATTTGAGATTTGCTTTAGTTTAAAATAAATTAAATGACTATATACGTCGAGATATGATTTTACGCTTATGCGTAATATCGATTATGCGCCCCTCGACAATAATGCCATAAAATGTAATACATATATTCATCAATCGACCAAATCGACGTTGACCAAGACAACGAAAAAATACTTAAATTCAATCTAATAAATTCATGGGAACATGTGCGAAGATTGACACGGACACATGGTTCTGTTGACCGGACTCCCGCGGTCTGCGTCGGCATAACTGAAAGGTTAATCGGAAAGTGTGTAGCTACCTGGTATGCAAAGTAAGAACATAATAGGTATGTAAACTAAAATTCAAAATATTATTATAATACTATACGATTGATGATCTGTAACATTATTGTACAAATATTTTTGAACAATTATAATTTATTTACACATTAAAATATTAATAGTTAATTAAATGTATATTTTTTTAAAATTACAATTAACTTATATTCAAAAAAATGCTAGCAGCATCATATTCATGGTACTAAGTTAAATAATTTACAAAATTAAGTTTAAATATATTGTTCAACACGTTTCTTCAAAATAGAAATTATAAAATCAATGTATGTGAGATTTTATCAGTTTTAATGATAATGATAATTAGCACTATTCTTAAAATATAACAAAAAATGTTAGAGTATCCTCCTGAATTCAAGCGTTACATTTACTTATACTTCAATCAATAACTAATAGAGTAATAGACAACCTTTGTTCATTTTTTATTTTCTTGATTTTTATACAATTAGCATTTATATTTATTTTTATTTTTACTCTGATAATACTATTTACTTTATTTATTTTTAATATATTCTATTTTGTGACTTGCTTTTAAAAGAATTCTCAATGACTTTAATGAAACAAAGGAACAATAGAATATTATTGAAAAGAAATCTTTCTTTGGTTGACATTTTTTACAACTAATTAAATTTTTAATATTTTAGAAAATAATACCCATAATAATATAATAATTTAATAAATTATGTGTTGAAGAATTACTCTTTGAACGCGATTTTCATATATTATTAATCGCCACTAATTTTATATAATATTATGTATTTCAGATGAAATGGTACAAACTATGTCTATTATTGTTTCTAATGATTTTATAATTAAAATAAATTAAATAAATTGGTTATTATTAAAATTGTTTCTAATGGTAGTTCGGGGGGGGTTGTAAGTGAATGGTATTCGTGTTCTGTTAATCGTCTAAATTTTAGATAAAAATGTTAGACTCTAAAACATTAGCAACATTATGCATTTAGATGTGTTATAATATTGATGATATATCGATTGATCGAGTGTAGCAATAATTATTCTGAAAATAGATTTGAATTTGTCGCTTGAGATAGACTTTTAAAATTTTTAATTATGTGTTCCTAAGTTCTAAAAAGTCATAGTATATAATAGTCATATCTCAATTTAAATTCTCTTGTTTTAAAATTATGTAAGAATTGTTTTACAAAAAATTAATGGTTTTTGAGATAATGAATATATACCGTTCATAAAATCACTCTTTATTTTTTATTATGTGTATTGTTAACAATAAATATATATATTATTCAATGTTTAAGATATTATATGTTTAAATTTATTTGTATACTATACAAAATAATGAATGTGAACTGTGAAGTATGTACCTACATTGAATAGTTGTATAAATATCGTATATGTATTTTGCACATATATACATTTTTTAAATCGTAAATGATATATTTTTCGTGTTTTATAAATCAATGATGGGAAATTATGATAAGGTGGTTGATGTATAAAATAATGTGGAATGTAGAGGGGATCCAATTATAAAGTCTTTGTATTGCGTGGTCAGATCCAAAGGAAATATGTATAAAAGAGGGTCGCCTGTATTGATGATAAGCGTTCATAGAATTTATTTGATTCCCAATCTCAACGGAAACCTATTACACTTTGGCAAATGGATTTTTTCGCTATACGTATAGCCTTACGAATTTTGTCTACTCTTTTCTTATAGATATTGCATTTTGTGATCACTTCAGCTGTATGAAATGAAAATACATTTCTCAATAACAGATATAATGTCGAAAATATATTTATAAATACAATTATAGAGTATTGTTTTTTCGTATAGTTATTGTAGTTATTACTTACAGTATTTTTTTTTTTTAATGTGAAATTATTTTTAAATCAAATTGAAGAAAAATATTCTATTAAGTAATTTAATTTTTTTGGTTTGAAAACTGTATGGAATTACAATTATAATTTTATAAATTTATAGAGTCTCTTATTTTAATTAATAAGCTGACATTTCAACACAAAATTTATATTATCAAGTAGTGGAAATTTAAAACCGATGCCATGAATAATATAACAAATTTTAGTAACGTAATATAATTGATTTTACCGGTTTTACAACTTTAGTTTCAAAGATTTTTTTCATTTTAATACATCTGTAGAATTTCAAACATCTGAATATTCAG
Source organism: Rhopalosiphum padi (assembly GCF_020882245.1). Classification (NCBI taxonomy): domain Eukaryota; kingdom Metazoa; phylum Arthropoda; class Insecta; order Hemiptera; family Aphididae; genus Rhopalosiphum; species Rhopalosiphum padi. The sequence continues at coordinate 75,921,033 of NC_083597.1, forward strand.
CAAGACAAGTAGGTACATTTTATTTTTGTAAGTACCTATTTAAAATTGTAAATACTACAAACGCTATAGTGGTGTGAAGTAGTGAATTTCACTCAGAATATATTGTTGTTCAAATATTGATATTTATTTAACTGCTTTTATGTTCAAATTATCAAATTATAATATAACATTATGGTGAGTTGAGGTATGTGTAGCAAAATAAGATCCTAACATGTGGCATACCTGTAGAGTAGAACTTATACTGTAAACATGTTACTGTAATCTTGGACTGTCGTATAACTCAATATTTTAATTTGTATCTTTTTTTTCAATTACGCTTGGTAGTCTAAAAGTAACACAGTAACACGTCGTGTTTAATTTTTGTACAATATATAAATTTTCTAATTATTTTTATAAATGGATATAAAATATCATTGTCTTATTGCGATTGCAACATCGATAAAAAAATACAGCTTATGGTCATCTGTCGTTTAAAGGGTTAAACCATAAAATAAAATAAATCTTTAACTTCTTGATGTATGTAGGTATCATATTATCATATTATACCGCCAACTAATTTAAGTTGAATATAGAGGTTGTATTAATTATTTTTGATTCACTATAAAGGTATCATATTATGGATACACTTGATAATAACCGTATCGTAATATTCATTACTATGTTCATATCATATAAATAATAAGTGATTAAATTTGATAACGTCTAGTATTGATTATACCAATATGAAAATCTCATGCATGAATGATTGATTTGATTGTTTGGTTAATTTTAAGTTTATTATATTATTAAGACAGATAATTATATTTGAATCACAAGTCATTCAGCCATCTGATCTTTCATAATTATATTTATCACATTTTGATAGTAGTCGCATGTACAAAGGTATGTTTCTAAGACACTAATATAACACCACCACTCCTACAAGCTACGAGAATAATTACTGGAATTCAATTTAAGCAAAAATACACTATTTATTCTATTAAAATATAGAATTCCAACTAGTACTCATATCAATAATCAACTGAACAAAACAAAAACAAATAACCGTTTTACCACGCATTTATTTACGATGTGTAACAAACTACATCCGCTTCCATAATAAACTTAAATAGGTAAGTAATTGAATCAGATATTTTTTCTACAAATTCTCTTAAAAATAAACTTAAAATAAATAAACATTCATCATTAATCATGCATATTGTCCAATTATAACATTTATAAATGTTACTACCTTGTTTTGTTGACATTAAAAATTCACATCTAATAATAAATACATGCTTGAAATATCCAAAATAATACACCCAAAAATATAGAAGTAAAAGAACTTTGCATATTGCCCGTCATTATCGTTCAATATAAAAATTGCCAATTTTATGGGTATAATAATATGTAATGCGTCTTTTTCATGTATTAAATCCAGAAGAGAAACCCTCAAAATAATATGTGACATATGTAATGACAATGCCAACGGTTATTACAAAAAAAGTCAACATATAAATGTATTGTGTATGCTAAAAATTAACTAAGAACAATAGATAGCTGACATGCACTTATAACAACCAGAAGAAGTTTATATAATTGTAAAATCAGATTTTTTTATGATTTAATCAGAATACATTAATTCCACAGTGGTACGTATCAAATCTTAAAACTATTATTACGTACACATTAATAACAAAACTACTAAAAATTTTCAAGTTAATTTTATTGTTGTTAAATTATATAGTACAATACTAGTGTAATATTATGATAATATGTTGATCCATACTATATTACAAAAACCTTGTTTTAAGTAAAGCTAATCGTGTATTGTATGATATATTGTAATCATAATTTTGTCAAATTATTTTAAATTTCTAATTCATTCTATCATTTTATTTGTTTTAAAGTTTTCGTTTTGATTTTATTATTTTATAACGTAATACTATGTGTATTTTAGATATAACAAGTAATGTATGCAATTTGCTAATATTATAATGACGATTTAGAGTAATAATAAATATATTTTTTTGTATACTTTTTTTAGCGCAGGAGTTTCAGAATCAAGCAACGTTTTTTATTAGGAACTCGGTGAAACCTATTGGAACTTGAGCCTATTTAGTATATTTAAAAGATCTTTGTTAATAGATACATATTAATTTTAATCGTAAAAAAAAATCAGTGTGGAAAATATGATAACAAATAAGCAAGTATGGTTTGTTCAACTAATATATATTATTGGTTTATAATTGTAATATCTATACAAAAATTATATAATATGATATGGTAATTTATTTGTGGCCTGCCTTAAACCTACATATTAGAAAATTTTATTATTGCAAATATTATTGTGGTTATTCTGAAAGAACGTAATTGGATTAAAATGTTTTACATTGTGCATAGTACGTAATTACAATTTAATGGCCTTAGATTTTCTTCTAAATTGGCAGAATGCCAAGGTATTAAAAAAATATTACAAGAAGTTGCATTTTACATAGTAAAATACGATTATATAAATATATAATACCGTGTGTCCCAGAAAACAGGGTACACTTTATCATTCATTACCCTTTAAGTATTTTTAAATTCTGTTTGCGGGACGTTAAAATTGTAATGTAATTTCTATAATTTTATAATACGTATAATAATAAAATAAAATAATAATTCATAGATAATAAATAGTTTATTACTCTAATAATAAATGTATAATGTATCAAATGGTGTTTAAAACGAAAAATACGTTAACTAAAAAAAAAAATTAATTTAAAAATTTTTTTTAAAACTAAATCTATCTCTAACTTTGTCAATTATGGGTGTAAAATACACGTTGATAAATAAAAATTGCTTGAAAAAGATTGATTAATTCTAAATTGATATTCAAATTAGGGGTTGTCATTTAAAAAATAAATTAAGTTGTGTTGCGCATGCGCAAAATACACGAGTAAAAAAATTGTAAGTCATAAGAATTAAGATCCATTAATCTATTCTAACGTCCTGCAAACAAAACTGAAAAATATTTAAAGGGAAATGAGTGATTAAGTGTACCCTGTTTTTTGAAACACGTGGTATATATATTAGTAATACACGATTTATTATTATAAACAATTGTATATTGGAGGACTGTGTGTTTCTATGTTTACATAATATGTAGATTTATATCCAAAGGAAACCGTCTGGAGATTACATTACACATCAGTTCAGAGTTTTATATAATTTTGATTGTACGTATGGTACTAAGGTTGACCTGAGGTAAAATGTTTGTTGAAACTTGAATTTATTCTATTTTATAAAATATCATAATGTTATAATATAATATGACATTGTGGGCTACATAATACTCATATAGATAAACTGCTTATTTATCTTTCTGTACTATATTCAACTGCACTTAACCTTAAACTGATTAGTCAAAGGAAAATATATAACTCATTAAAATAAAACATAAATAATTGCTGACAGGTGACAATGTTATGAGTAGAATACTTTTCTATTAAATAATTTCTATTTTAAATATCTAAGGTTAAAGTAAATGTTATAAATAAAATAACATAAAATAATATAATACAATATAATAAATATTATTATAACTTATAATAGTGTTTCTTTGTGAATTTATAAAATATAAGCAATTTATTGGTGGAATCCAAAAATGTAAGTTATGTAGTGAAAACAAGATATTGTGGTAAAATCGTATATTTTTTTTTCTAAATCGGTGTACACCTAACCTTTACCATAAAAAAGGTACCTACAACATTTTGATATAGATCTTTTTTCGTATAAAACTCCATAACTAAGTGTATATTTGTACTCACCAATGTGTAAATAGCTCCGGTAATCGCCGCATGTCTTATGTTGAGACTGTAAAAACCGTTTTTACGACTGATATCATTGTATCTGTAAAGCACGGTTGTCGATTTCATCTGTAAAAAAAAAAACATAAAAATAAGAAGGAGTACATATAATATTCTCAAATAGTTTTGATGGTACAAAGAAAATATTTGTACGTATATTAATATTTGAATAAAAACTTTTTTAAAAAGCCAGTACCATGGTAGAAAAAGGTAATTTAAAGTAATGGTATAATATATAATAGATTATATTTGACTATATAATTAAAGTGAGTGTACAACATATAGCACTAAAAGTAAAACAGTATTTGCTGAAGACATATTAATTAAAATTTATCAATTTATGAGGGCTATAATAATTTGAATTTGATGTTACAATTTGTAAAAATTGCCTAAGTATAATAAATATTGGATTAAATATTATATCTACTTTTTATTTTATTAATTATTATCTATCCATTAGTAAAAAAAACTGCGGAACTACCTACATCATATAAATCGATAAATCACCTATCACCTACAAAATGTTTAAATATTTATCCTAATTATTAAATTTAAGACACAATATATACACAATATATAATATAATATTACGATTATATTACCATTTTTAATTTAAAATATTTATATATATTTGCAGAATTTAAATTATTATTTTGTATTTAGTTATATGTAAAAACTATAAAATAATAATATACATTTGTATACACATTTTAATAAGTAAAAATTGCTTTGAAGTTCGTGTTACCAGTCACAAAAGAAAAGTTCTTAATTGGTATGAATAATCTTGATATTTATACATACTTAAAATTACCAAAAAAATCAGAATTCAAATAAATTCATTAATACAACTTAAAAAGGGACTGAGCATGCTTGATAAATTACCTTGTATAATGTATATACTAGGTATATGTTTATGTCGTTAACTTTTGTCGAGCTTGTGGAATGAAGGATGAGTTTGTAGTTGTAAATAATATATTACCCGAATAATATTATTAATAGTGAATATTTTATACGTATTACTAAGCATGTATATTATATTGTCCTTAAATAATAATACCGATAGCATTATAAATATATTCTATATTCAAGATTTATAGAAATTTTAATGTTTCATTGGAATTTTGATTTGTTTAATCAAAATATTAGATATAATTAACTAAAACATAAAATTACGAAAATCAAGAATAATACTTAATAGGTATATTGTTATCAAAGTAAAACAAAATTTACTGACGTAAACGGTAAACGCCATTGAATTTATAGAATTGAGAACATAGAATACCAAAACAATTGGTTCTCTTGACCCCACTATAGTATTCATTAGATAAATAATCAGTACTTGTCTATTCATGTATTGATTATTTTATATTAATATAATTCACTGATGAATAATCATATTTCCAAATTTAACTTTACTAAAATACATTTCACATTGAGAATGATTCAATATGAGTTTACCATTTTTATATTTTATTAATTATAAATAAGGGTTAATGTTATTTTAATATCTATATGTATAATGTATATTATAGTTTTCATGTAGTTAAATGTAAAATATATTTTTACTGTTTATTATTTGCAAATATTTTTTTTTGAATAAGAATATTATAAACATAATATATATGTATATCATGTATATAATTAGGTTATAATCATGAATTCATAAAATACTGTGTCTTATAATTTTAATCACTAGGAAAAATATTTTAATCATTTAGATATATATTATGACATGATTGGATGGTTTATTTGATGTAGTGTTCATAATGTTTTTCAATTACTTATACATATTTATTCTTGAATTCATATGAGTTTAAATTTTCTTTATACTCTTATCATCGTTATTTGCCGTACTTAGTCTTACCCATTTAGAATATTATAAAAGTAATTTTAAGCGCACAAAATTATAAATATTTAAGTTAATTGTACTTGTGTATTTTTGTAACATTAAATTATTTTAAAACATTATAAGTAATCCAATACTATAAATTAGGTATGATTTATATAATAGTTATCAATCTGAAGCAACATATTATTATGTACAACTTCTAAGATTTCTCTTAGTTTTAATTTTGATTTTATTTTAAACTTATTACCTGTTCAGAAATAAATTATGATTATTGTACTTTGGTAATAATATCTTGTAATATTCAAGCTAAAATGATGTATCCATTGAAGTCATTTGAAATAAAAATGAAAAAAATGTTATAAAGAAATTATTTTAGTTTAAATAAATAATTGTTTGTTTTTGTATATAATTATTCTAATATTTGTATCGTATTCATTTATAATAAAAAGCATATATTTTAAATTTGTATTTTCCACCATAGAGTGAAATACTAAAGATAATATTTTTAGAATCTTGAAAATATACAATACATAAAATGATTTAATGGATTACAATAGTTTGCTCATATTGTACGGTTATACATAATTAAATTGTAATTAAACTTTATTAATTATCATTTAATAAAAATATAAGGATGTTATACCTCAAAAATACCAAATATTAATATAATTTAAAATTACATTCGTTGTTTGTTTAAATTAAAATAGAAATTAAGATATGAGGTATTATAGGTATACTCGCGTATAACTTGATTATTGGTATGTGGAATTATTATAAAAACTATTACTGATTAATAGATAAATCAAAGAAATTGAGACATAAATAAAAAGCTTAATTGTGTTCGATTTTATTTATGTAGCGAAAATGAGTTCAAGAATATGGAAATTAACATGTAAATCACAAAATCTACATAATCTGATAATCTGCATGCGTCCAATGAATTCATAATATGACATGTATATATATTATAAAATTTTGTTTTAATTATCAATTAATTTTGTCCTTTATTTTCAACCAGTAGTAATAATAATTTATTTTGTATGATAATGCACGCGCTACTTGAAATTTCATTATAACCCAGAAATATGATAAGATTTTATTTTATTTAATCAATCTACGCTTAAAATAATAAAGTATTTTATTTTGTTAAAGTATAGGTATTATAGCACTAGCGAATAGCGATATAATATATGTTTGAATTTTTGGATGTTGGTTTTCCATTGACGTGTGTATAGTTTTTTTTCAGATAATAATTTCATAGTGATAAAATATAAAATAGCCCAACATAATATTTTAAGTTGCAAACGAGCCTGAATGGCATCGTACAAAATATATATATATCAGTGATTCATTTAAGTATCTAAATTTATTATTTTGAAAATGTTTAGTTTGTTTGAGAATATATTGTTTATATAATTTGATGCCATTAACAAAGTTTTAAAAAAAAAATTAATATATTTTTATATTTTTTATAGTTATAATTTTTAAAATTTTTCCTTTTTTGAATAATGGTGCAATTTGTAATTTCATATTCCAGGGAAAAATACTCTTGGAGTATTTCTAGGAATAAAAATCGAATTTCGAATCATAAGTTAATTTGTTAGTATAAGTAATTCATATTTTAAGTTTAGATGAAAAAAGTAAAGTACGTACATAAAAAAAATGATAATAACATACATTTTTTGCGGTACCCCTATCCAACTACTACATTTATTAAAACTTTAAATTCTTATAACTAATTAACTACTCATTTGAAATTCAATTTTAATTCATATAAATACTCCAAAAAATATTTTGCTTTGGAATATGAAATAAAAAATTTAAGTTATCAATCAAAATAGTAAAGGACTTAAAAAATTAAAATGATAAAAAATACTGTTTTCAAATGATTTAAAATTATGTATAAAAAATATTTTCAAAAAGTTAAGAAGTATAGATATTAAAATTATGATAATAAGATTTTTAAAAACAAATTTTCAAAAGTTTTAATAATATTATAAACATTTTGGAAAAATTGAAAATCCTTAGTAAATATTTTAAATTTTCTTTGCTTCATACATTCATGGTCGTGAATTATGAGTTCAAATTCAATTTATTTCAAGGTAAAATGTTGTATAAATTGAAAGCCAAATTTAAATATTTGTACTTGATTAAATATTTCCATAATTTACCTTTATTCAATAGTTTAGATTTTATGACTAGTTAAAAAGGTTACTCTTGTGGTTGTTTATATGGGGTTAGAGAGAAAGAAATTAAAATATCTTATTAAAATAATTTGCTATCAAAATAATGAGCTTTTTTCCCATTAACCATTATGAAAAAATAATCCAAATAATTTTTGAATTTATTCTTTATTCATCCTTATCCATCCCAGAGTCTTACATTTGTTTTTAAATTTCGATTAGATTAGACAATATTTTTTTCTTTATTCATTTAAAAGTCTATCATATACTCAATGCTTTTAAATGATTGAAATTAGAAAAAATTAAGTCACGTGCTAAGAGTTCTAAAAGAATAGTATGTGTTCAATATTTTATACCTACATAAAGTTTATTTTTAAAATATATCTTTATCCATAGTTTGCTACTTTGAAAAACAGCTAAAATTAGACATCATGATAAAACAAAACAACTACTAGTTACATTTGAACTAATTTTAAAATTTTCATCTTTTTTTAAAAACTAATTATAGATGATTTATTTTAAGAACGTGAAGTGTATTCTGGTGTACCTATATTATGTTTAGTCTATTATATTAATGTGTTAAAATGTGTTAAAATTATTAATTTTTTTTCTCATGAATGAAAAAAGTTAGTTTTTAATTTTTATAAAAGTTTTATGTTATCATACGAGAAACATACGTGAGAATAACAATTTATATTAGGCATGTTTTTATAAACTAAAAACTAACAATTGTTGATATTCAATTTTCGCAAATTATATGTATATTAATTATATGTAATGCAAATAATAAGTTATATTCGAAATAACATTACCTTATTATATTTTTTTTTGTATAAAAATATTTTAAATCGTAAATATCATTAATTATTAACAACTTGAGTATTCAATACCTAACCTGATATTATTAATATAATATGTTGGGATTTTAAAACAAATATTAATCACATTCGTTTTGATTAAGATTTTTAATAGTCATGAATATCTAATAATGTACATTAACCTTTTAATATTGAATGAAATCGAATTAATTTTTAATTTTTTTAGTACAGTAAGTTATTGTACTCGATATACTTATTATAAAATATATTATTATTATATTCTACATGTTATAATGGTATTAAACGGAGCATTGTGTATGCAATTTCAGTACATTGGCGTGTTGGTGCATGCTAAACAACGAATTTAATATGAGAATATTATATTACTTTCTGAAGAAAACGTGATATATATGACTTAAAATTTATATTTTCGGCGCCTTTTAACGGATTTAGATAAAAACGGTTTATAAAAGGCTTCAGTGAATATTTAAAACATCTAAGTACTCATTAAATTGTTTTCAGCGGGTTTGTAATTAAAAGTGCATTTACAATAGTATTATAATTGATAGTCTATTAAAATTTCTAGAATAATATTCACGATGGTTTTTAAATTATCAAACAAATGTAAATTCAATTATTTTGAAAACTATCATGAAAAATATAATACAAAAATAATAATATATTAGATACAATATAGTAATATACGTAGAATTTAATAAATTTTCAGAAAAAGCAGCAACTTCACCAACACGTGGTGATTAAAATCGTAATAGTTTATTTAAATATAAAATATTGTTAAAGTACATTTTAATTTACATTGAAATAATTATAAAATTGTTTTTATAATCATTTATTAAAATATTGTAAAAAAAATTATATTTAATTACAATGATTTTCTGTTAAAATAAATGTACATTATAAAAGTTTACTTTTATTATTTAAATTTTATTGCAACGCCCTCGTATTAATTGCATAGATATATTTAGCCCGTTAAATAGTTTATAATTTTTTTTTTAGAAATTATAATAGCTATAAAAATAAGTTTAATTACATTAGTAGTAATTAACTTTTCCATAATTTAAACAAAAATATACATTATTGATGTTTATTTTGTAATGCATTTTTTCTATTGTATTCCATGAGTTTTACAATTTTAATCATATAACATCAATAAAATGAATATTTTTTATTTCTGCTTTTTATATTTTAATTTAGTATCAAAAAGTTTTTTTTAAATTATACAATTTGTATAGCTCTTGAACTGCATACTATACCTACAATGTAGGTTCTACGTTTTACTTATATTGCAATTTACAATAAAATGTTATGCAAATTATCTAGAACAACCTTCGTACTATACATAACCTTATATTTTCAAAAAATAATAACTACACACTAATTGTGTATTAGCATGCAATATACTCAGTTTATGTTAAAATGAAAATACCGATAATATCTCGTGCTATTTTATGCTTGTATGTATTGCAGAACTTTGTATAACAGCCAAGTTAAATATCTTAAGATAAATTAGAAACATGAATATAAACATTAAGAAATTAAAATTAATTATCTATGACAAAAATTACATAAAAAAAAGTATCTTATTATTTAATGGTTAAACAATGTACCAAATACTAATACAATTAAAAATGTAATGTATTTAATACAATTATTTCAAAATGAAGATAATTATCTTAGTTATATCTTGAATATTTTTGTTTAGCAAAAAGTGTTAAAAAATAAATAATTAATAAATAAAATTACATAATTATGTGTGTAATACCATAATTTTCAGGTCACGTATGATGTTCAACCTAATATCAGTTTTACTTAATTAGTTTGAAAGTGCTCCGCTGATAACACTACGAATACGATAAAACTGGGCTAATAGGTATGTACACAATAATAAAATAATAACATTTACACTAACAAAATGTACACAGGGAAGAAATCCTCTCACCCGGGGCCACGAAATCTCAACCCAAAAACACCTTCCAAGACATCTCTGCTCACCAATTAAAAATATGCGAAACCACTGAATCAACTTTTTCCGCTATCAATCAATAATAAAAAACTCCCGAAAGTTAGAGCATGTGTTTTAAACGCACCTCTACTGAAAAAATACCCCCTCCCCCCAAACACAAAAATCATTCACAATAACGGTAGAAAATAGTAGTTTTCCGAAAAAGACCAAGCCATAATCATTGATATAATTGATTAGACAAACCAAAAAGAATATGTGTTTGTCATCACCAAAATTGTAAAACTATCAAGTATTATAATATTTAACTCTCACCTTTCCAACGACCGCTATCGCATATTCTTCTTCTTAAGAAACATAGCCAACAAAATTATCAACCTCTCTGTACCAATATTGATGCAACAACATACCAATAAAAATTAGACCCCGACAAAATAGTTATTATATCAAACGTATGCCCCTCTATACCTCATGACATCATTACAAACAAAACATAAAATATTATACCTACCAGTAACATTACTTGTCTCAGGTTAGGTATCTTAATAGAAAGTTTCAACCTCACATTCAGTTTTTAACGTCAAATGTATAATAGGAACCGAAAATCTAAATAAATTACACGATTCAATGTTGATCAACTATGACAATACAAATCACAGAGTATTCTATTCTGATGACTCAGTAGTATTTTTTATATGCAAAGCAACCTCGGATCTATATTTGCAAACTACCATAAAAAACCAGCCGGAAATCTAAAAGAAACTCGACACAAAAACCCCTACGAATTCCTTTCTGATCAAATAAACAATACTCAACATTCCGAACAACCACATAACAATACAGAACATAATAATATTATAGATCTAATATACGAAAATAGTGCAGTATCAAACAACGCAACAAATCAATTGAATTTATCTACAGAACTAAATAGTGACAACACGATAACTAACGATAAAAATAATTATGCAATTCAAAGAGCAGAATCATCAATCATATCACCCTCTTCACTGACAACACCTTATCCTTCAGAAACAAATAAACCATATTTGTAACAAAAATAAAAGAAAAAATATCATAAAAACAACCCCACCACAAATTATACATGATGTCCATAACAAGGAACAAAACTTCATGTCCACAAAGACCTCAAAAGATGTAATCGTAGAGAAATCTAAAACAAGTAGAAACATAAATAAATTCATAGAAAACATAGATGAATATTTAAAAATATGCAAAAACTTTTTCGAAAATAATATTGAATAGAACAATTAAAAAACATTTTAATATTAAATACACAAGAAAACACGAATGCAACCGATATATGTGAAACACGTAATATTAATGCTTAGAAACTCTTAATTTTTATAGAACAGATAATACCTTTCATTACATAACAAAGCATGAAAAATCGATTAACTCGATTATCTAACTCATTACCATTCAATAGATAAGTAGGTAAACGAAAGAATCGACACTGATACTAGTGATACTGAAATAAATTAAACCTAAATAATCACACACATTCGCTCGCCCGCACATTCACTTGCACAAATACCCTACTCCAATACCCATACAATATACATAACAACAACCTACACGGAAAATCAATTAAAACGAAAAATTTTACACAAAATAACATTAACACTAAACACAGTATAACACAATAAAACATAAATGGCCTTTATTAAAAAATTGATGACTTGAAGAGACTCGTTCACAAATGTGTTCATATTGCTGTACGAGTATGTCTATAAAAAATAAATATCATTGTTGACCATATGGGAGTTCTAAAAAATTACAAAGGTCACACAAAAAACCGAACAATAAAGGAAAGAGCCAGCAGAGGCATAACAATATAAATAGATAATTCTTACCCAACCAACATATTAAACATTACGTTCACTTTCGAAGTAGTTGTGATAACAATACATTTAAAAGAAAAATTTACAATCTGTTATAATATGTATTATATATTATATAATATATAATAGATATTGAATCATTTGAACCAACAACAATTTGGCACAGATTAATTATTAGCAAATATAATTGAACAACTATCGCATCCATTTATCTTATTACGTGATTTTAATAGGCATAATTTATTATGAGAATGTGAACGTACAGAAGAGAGAGACAATAAATAGAAAAACTGTTGGAAATGGATGATATATTCCTCCTAAACGACAACATTCTAATACACATCAGTACAAAAATGGATCACTATTAGCCATTGATTTAACTATAGCTTCAACAACACTATCGACCAAGCTGGAACGGAACTATACAATAGTGATCACTGACTGAATACATATACTGCGCTTAAGAATAGACCATATCCGACTCACTTATGGATATCTAATGAGCAAAGTGGAATATGTCATTTGCATAACCTGTGGAGTACTGTGTATAGTGAAACACCTACTCATTGAATGTATACAAGTAAGAGCAGACAAAAATATGCATAACATTACTGAGTTGCTCTACCAATCCCTAAGCTAAGACAAGACATCTCCATAAAAAATACACTTCCATTTATAAAAGAAATTAATATTGATAAAATCTCGTAAACAAATATTTAGTAGAAATTAAGTAATAATTTTAGTAATACACACTACATGTAAATATAAATAAAATTCCAGGCAATGAATAAGCAGCCAATGCTTAATTTTTAATAATAAAAAAAAAAAATTAAAAATTGATTAAATAATCAATAAGCTACCTTATGGTAATATTTGACACAAAAATCATAAAATATCTTTAAATACAACCATGAAGGTAGTTATTGGTTTTTATTGGATTGGGTGTTTATGAATTATAGTGTACAAATTAAACTTGGGATTAGGAATAATATATAATACAAATTGAGAAAAATATTTACTTAGTTTACGTATGCAACGCATGAAATAGTATAAATATTATATCATGAACTCCAATTAAATTAACTATCATAGTATTATATTGAAAAAAATTGAATAAGATAATAGCATAAAGATTTTTAAATTTAAAAAAATGAAAAAAAAAAAGATAAAATAATATATATATATTATAAATATACTATTTTTATTGATATTAAAGAATATCAGTTTTAAAGACCAATAGTTACCATTTTATTTCATAACAATGTTGATTAGGAAAATTTAAAACTAAATTATTTCTTATATTGTTGTCACATATTAAATTATTATAATATATGTATTCTTAATTTTTTGTTTTTATAGTTATAGTTCAGATATTAAGTTTTAATTTATTTTATGAACCTTTATACATTTTTTATAATGACGTGATGAGAATAATAAATGTTGAATAATTTAGAAGCAGATAAATAGGTGTATGACGTAAATTAAATTAAAAGTTCTGCCTAAAGGCATTTGAAATCACATTATGGTTTTCCAAAAGTTCTGTAGGTCCAATTTCTCGATAGATTGTCCCACGAGATTAAGCAAGCAATATGGAATACGATTCGATTCAATGTCACTTGACTTGATTGATACCGGAATAGTATAACATTTATTTTTCTTATACATTTGTATTGGATGAATTTTATAAAAAGGGTTGAAAAATAATTATAAAATTGAAGAAAAAAATTAATTAATAATAAAAAATATTTCTTTTTAAAAGAGTCAATAATAATAAAGGTTTTAATTTGAATAATTAATTATTTTTGTAAATTTTTTTTATAGTTTATAAATAAAAATATTTGAGTAGGTATATAATACATTTTTCTCTGCGAATTTATTTTTTTTCTTTAATATATATTTAATTTAGAATTGACTAAAAACCAAAACATAATTTTGTGTATTTATTTTATTCTATAGGAATACAATTTATTTCTGTAACGTACTTTGATAGTTATTATTTTAACTATCTGGAATTATAATATGAATTATGAATACATTTTAATTTTTAGTATTTTGATGAGATAATACTTTAATATTTGAGCCTGTATGACAGTTACATACAATGTTAAAAGTAATATTATTGGCATATTCATCATGATACCCTCTCATTACAGAAGTTAAATAATAGCTGTTTAATTATATATTTTACATAAAGATGACACAACATATAATTTTTAACTTGAGGTTATAAAATTAGTGTAATAGTGTAGACATTATTCTTGACGATCAAAATTAGTCAATATTAATATTTGCCGTTTAGTACCAGTTACGAATTATATTATAATAGAGATGTTTTGAGTGATTGAAAGATGGTATAACCATGTAAAAAAATGTATGACAGAAAACCCACGTCAGGTCTTCAGAGAAAGTGTGTTTGTGCGTGTTATTAGTTGTGTCTATAATATGTAGATAGATTAACCATTTACTTTGTATTTAATTATGTTAAAAATGCATTTTATTGAAAATAAAAAGTTTGTAAGATGAACTAATATTTTGTAGATGTATAAAATAGCGGCTTTTCGTTATCGAATCCTGAAACACGGCAATTATATAGTGAAGGTTGTATAGGATTTAGAAGGACTAAAGTATCTTAACAAGGCAATTAGAAATTAAGTTTCGCCGAAAAATTTTTATTTTAAATCATCACATTGCATATAAACAACCTTACCTATATTCAAACACAAGTAAATAAAAATAAATTCTTAAGTTACCTAATAACCTTAATTCAATAAAAATAATGCAAAATGACTTATTTTAATAATAGAATCAATAATCAATAAAAAATACGAACTTGAAATAAAATAAAATAATATAATCGAAATATTTCACGATAACCATTGAACCTACTATTCAACCAATAAATGCAAAAATGCATTTATTAAAATTATAGTTATAAACAAAACCGAATAATGCAGATAGATAAATGTTTATTGATATTACAACTACTATAGTTTAAACTTAAAAACTTTTTACTTTATGAATTAGATTATCGTCTTCATTTTTTAAGAAGCAATCTAAATTAAAAGCAAAAAAAAAAATAATACAATTGTAAATTAAGTAAATTATAAAACTAGATATTTCATACACAGTCAAATAATAGATTTATTTTTTAATTTGGAGAGTTCATTATAACAATATTTTTTAACATTCCAGATTAAAATGTTTATAATACATAATTTAACCTTGTGTCCAATGTATAATTATTATAATTATTGTAATCCAAACTCAGAAATTAATTAAAATGTTGTACATATAAAATTAATTAAAGTATTCTATTCTTAATTTAAAATAAAAGGTTTAATTATCTTATAAGATATAACAGTTTACAAAAAGTTTATCTGTTATTGTTTTAAAGTGTTATAATCTTATAAAATATATCTCGTAAATAAAATGCAATTTGGTAACTGTTTTAAATATATAGTAGGTATATAAATAAGTACATTGAAAATGATTATTTTAAAAGTAAACACTGATTTTTCAAAAACACATATGTATTATATTCCATTATTCATAAAGTAAAAATCTTAAGAATGATAATGAAAAAAATTGTGAAAAAATGAAATTTTTTTTCATAAAACGTATAGTATATTAAGTTATAAAAGTTAATATTTTTCAAGAAATGTATTTTTAAAAAATTGTCATATTATATAAATATAAATTTAAATTGTTAATTTGTGTTAGATAAATAAAATATTATAAAAAAATATAGCCAATTAATTTATTTATCAAATAACATTTTTCGTATTTTAAATACGAATAAAATAATGTGAATGTAATGAGATAAGAAAATAAATTTTGAGCATGTTTAAAAAAAAATAAATAGAAAATTTGATTTTTAAAACAATTATTTTAAAGCATTATTTTAATTGTTCTTTGAAAAACTTGGGTGACCTATGGTTTTACGATATTGTTACCTAAAATAATTAAAAATATATACTAACTATACTAACTAAAAGGTTTAAACTAATTAAATTTAATAATTAGATCTGCAAAAGAGTTTTCAATTGTATATATAAATAAAATGTTTATAAGATACAACATACCTATTTATTGAAGTAAAATATAAACAGAATTTTGGATGGTTATAATACCATTATGAGAGTGACGAGTTTTTATTACTCTAAGAGACGGCAAAAACGTATAATAGCTCACTTTAATGTATTCATAAGATTTTATCGTTTTAAAGTAAAATCTAAAACTTTTCTACGCATTTTGTTTTTATTTATGGTTTTTTTTTACACTTTATTAAAAAAAAAAAAATAATAATAGTTTTACAATCCCTTTTAACCAAATACATTATCATTTTTTATTTTAAACATGCACAGTATATTTATAAATATGTAGCTATATATTATTTTTAATGTGAATAAAAATTAATATTTTCTTTTAGAATTTCAAAGTTCACTAATGTTTTTGATATTGATACTTTAGTAACTTATTATTAAATAAATAAAAAAAAAAACATACAAATATAATTTAACATTCATTATGTTGTAGTTGATTGTTTTTTTTTATGTAAATACAACATGAAATTGAAAAATATTTTTACAATAGTTAAATGCAAATCATATTTCTTTAAATACATTTTTTATGGATGCGATTATTTAATATTAAATATAACAACGTCACTGCCTTTTTACACTGTTGTAGTGAGTAGTAGACACACAAACACACACACGTCACATAATATTGGTTTCAGGATTCGTATTTATTTTCATACCTCACCTGGGTGTTGGTCAATTGACGTATGCAACTTTACTCACTATGAATGCCAAGGATTAACTACGACATTTTCTATATAGGCACTTGGAGAGCAAGGAAAAGTTTGGTTCGTTAAGTTGATATAATTAAAGTCCCTATAGTTAATTTATAACCAGCACATACACGTTATGTCCAAAATGTATAACTTGGTAATTTTACGTTCATGAAAGATCTGAATTACATTTCCAGTAATATATAAAAATTAGTTATGTACCTATTTATTTTACTGCTTTTATAGACAGACCGACAACTATTTTGATACACATATGATTTAAACATATGTATTGAATTTTTATTCGACTCCATCATTGAATATCATTATTTAAAAATATTTTAAAAGCAATTTTATGACCACCAATAACATATAATTGTTAATTTTTTCCATTTAAAATGTTATTAACTTTTATTATTAATTAGTTATTTTTCATTTTAAAAGTTTAAATATCGCTGTCACTATGTGGCTTTAGCTTTTTAAAACGCAAGAACAAAATTAATTTTAACTATATCGGTTATGTTTATATTGCTTAGTATATCTATATCTAAGGGTAAAGTATCCAAAAGATAGTTATAAAACATAAATGGTTTCTAATTATTTATAACCACAATAATTATTTATTTTGGACTTAGACCTATATCTAACAGATTTAAACTAGGTTTCTGAAGTTCTAATAAACGTTCTAAAAATAAACAAAGAAAATTAAGTGGCAAGCACATTAAATATAATGTTTTTAAAAAGCTTATTGATATTATTAATACATCGTTTATATAATTAATAAATATTTTATTTGTGAAGACTGTTTTCGTTTTCTGATCTAACATAGATCTAATACATACTTCTTTTAAGGTCTATGCGGTTTACTAATTTTACAACAACAATAATCATAAAAAGTATCTCATCAGTGGAAATACTGCCTCAACTGTTAACCAACATTGTATTTCGTATCGTTACCATGCATAAGGTTATTACAGGGGTTTTTATTTTCTAGTATGTATTGTATATGTGGATAAAAAAATGGTTTAACAAAAAATCTACATTTATAATATTACTAAATATAAATATAATGTAATATACGAGTAATATAAAATGTTTTTCTTTTCAAGGCACCTTGTCATCGCAAGTCACAACAATAGCAGTGGGCTGTTATGTTATTCGGAATTTTACTACCGTGTATTGATTTTTATAATAATTTTTCATAAACTAAACTAAAAATTCAATGTGCACATAATGCCATTATACATTGTTTATACAGTTGTTTTTCTTAGATTTCAAAACTATTAAATTAAATAATAAAAGTGTTATGGATGTGATAATTGCATTCCACTTCATATGATCTACTCAAAAAAAAAAAAAAAACAGTAAATAATTAGCAAATAATAACAAATTGGTTTTTAAATAATGTATACATTTAATATAATTAATTTTCAATTAGGTGGATGAAGTATAGGTAACCCATCCATTACACAAAATCAACTCATTAATTTGTACATAACAAATACCTGCCAAAACAGAATTTATTGTAATAGAAAAAATGTGCTTAACATAAATCGGTATTATCATTATAATATTATTTTGTTTTGAAAAATATGCGTAAATTGTTATGTTAGAATTCATAGTTTAAAGATCTACAATTGTATTTAATCGGTTAATTAACCAAAACTTATTTTTTTGATAGTGCGATATTGGTATATGATAAAATAGATAAGCTTTGAGTAGAATCTCGAATATTCAACACCAGCAACAATAACGCCTCGATTACTAGGTATATCAGCGGAAGCCCCTAGTTGTCACATCGATTCCAAGTCAGTATTAATATTTTTTAAATTATTCGTAATGTTTTATTATCTATTTCTTGTATACTCATCAGTTTCATGATTATTTATATTGTACTTATAATTTGAAAATTAATAAAAAAAATAATGTAATACATAATCTAAAATTGGTGGGCATTTACATCTACCAACATACAGATTAAAATTTAATAGAACAATGATGTATTACATTTTATTAAACATTTGAAATTATTTGATATTTTTTAGCATACATTTTTATTTGATCGAATGATGTGATAATACGAGTAGTGCGTGGGCATTAAATTCGTATACGTAAAAATCATCTTATTTATTTCTTATCTATTAAAAACCAATTGTTACTAACCATTTTTGTCTTCAATAATACAATATTATATGGAATAAAGCAGGACTTAGAGAAACTAGGGATACCGGATTGAGAAGAAAAAAGTACAAAATCGAGAAGAGTGGAAAGAGGTGTCGGGTGGCAGAAAAAACTCTTGAAAAGTTGTGATGCCAATGAAGAAGAAGAAAGGTACAATATAATATATTGATTAATATAAAATAATCACTATAATTTATAACTAATATATTTTTGTGTTAGAAATGAAGTGTATGGAAATCGGAAAATAATTGATATTCATTTAATAACGTAGTATCGATATCAAATAATTCTTTTGTTAGACCTATAAAAAGTTATTAATTTTGTTTATTTATTTTATTATGTAATACATATTATACAAATGTTAAAATATTATTTGTAATTTTTACGAAACATTTTCTTTACAATATTCTTAAATGTGTTTTTATCGTTTGATTGGACTTCATGTTGTGTATCACAAGATATTCGTTTATTGTTTATAATTGTTATACGAACGTTTCGTTTTCTTTGAAGGGACAATAAACGGAAAAGCGAGAAAAAAAAAGTTTCCGATCAAAAAATACATCTCCCATCGACAACCATCATTAGACGATAATGACCGTATCGTATCATATTATTTGTCGAACAATAAAATCCACTGGGACCAATATTCGCTTGTATAACATGGATAGAACTCTCAAAAAATGTACAGATAAAATACGATATCTTGTTTTCTTCGACCAAGCGTAATTGATGTTCAATTAATGTCTGTATAGTAAGAAAAATGCAATTTGTTCCAATCGTTTTGATATGTTCAGTTTATCTCTCATAGAACCTAACAATAATTATTGCCATTTCTTAAACTTCTCTTTTAGATTTAAAAAGATGCTCTTTGTATAGCTAACAAGTGTACGTTTAATCAATTAAAGCGGTGGTTTATATTTTCTGTAAAATTAACTTTTTTGCAAGAATATATTCCTTTACATCCACTATTGTAAAATAATTATAATATTTATATATATATATATACATTGTGTTATATGTGAATTCAACTTTTATTTTATTTATTTTTTATATCTACTCAACAAGTTTTAAGATTGTAAACACTTAAATGTTTTTAGAAGAATTTAATGTCATACAATTCAGAATAAAACCATTATATTACATTATTATTACATAGTATACGTGATGATTACACGGTGGTTAGAAATATATTTTGAGAATTCGCACATTATAATAAAACTTGAAATATAAAATTCTTATGAAACACATAACAAGTTTTTATTTCTGACTCATCTTTAGTCTGTACATACTAATACAATATACGAGGGTGTAGATATCTGGATAATTGAACAATTATTCAATTCGATTGTTATTACAATAAATTGTACTTATACATTTAAACATGTTAAAAATAAAAATAATCTTATTTTTGGGAAATATTGAATATATTAGATATCTTGTATTTAAAAATATAATATTATTAAACCTATATTTCTCTTACAATGATCTAGAAATCAGCTACCAACGCTTAAGCTGTATTCTTAAAACTTCACGGGTATATTCCCCATATATTATACAAGTATACGAATTTAATTCCTCAAACATGACATATGTCATAGATCAATTGGATATATATATATATATTTTATATATACATTTTTTTATTTCGTTATCAACAGACGTAAACACATAAAAATAATAATAGTAATGGAAAGAAATAAGCAACAAACCGTTAAATTTGATATTACTCTCAAAGTAATAAAATATATTTGTACCTAAACATTTTTTCTTTTATTATTTCTTTCTCGAAAAAAATGATGACGTTTAATTGGATGTATTGTGATATTCTGACAGAAAAAAAAATCGCAAAATACTTGGTTTTCTTGTTTTTTGATACATTAACCATTTTTATATTCCAATCTTAAGTTTATAGGTATAATTCCCTATAATTCTTTAAAAATATTATTATTCAATCAAGCATTTTTAAATAAATAATAAATTAATAACTATAACTCATAGTTTGTTGACAATTAAAGTTACAAAACAATATAATTATATTGCTTTGAACTAGTTATAAATTCATTATTTCATTCAAGCACTCACATTTTTAGATTTATTCATTTTTTTTTTTTTACTACTTTAAATATACCATATAGACTGGATTTTTAGTAACATAATGTGTATATTTTAAATAACAAATATAAATAAATATGTAATCATTAATTTTCATTAATGGTCCGTTGACGATTAGTTTTAAGATAATAGTGTGATACAATTACTTATGATATGATATGATATATTACATTTTAAGGTAAATTATTTATATCATTTTTAGAAGTTATTAATTGGAGCTGATGTTATAGTATAAGTTATATTGGTACATATTTCGATGAACTGAATAATCATTATGGAGAGCCCATTGTTTACTCAAAATATAATAATGTGTGGTTCATTTGACACGCAAAAAAAAGGATTACTTTTAAATTGTTCATGTTCAAAGTAATTTTGATACAGCACAAAGGAAATATTCTAAACAATTTGTATAGTGATTAAAAATAAAACACTATTGTATTAAACTGAACTATAATATGCTTATATATTATTATTATTATTATTTTATCTCAATTTATTGTTAAACATAAGTATAAAATATGGTTGAGAATTATTATACTTTATTTTGATTCATAATTAAATGTTAAAAACCATATTTAATTTTTTTTAGCTTTCAATGCATTCTTGGAGCTATAAATATATATATATATATTTAACCAAGCAATGTTTAGTTAAAATTATGTTAATCATTTGTTTAGATATTTAAAAACACTAACTATTTTACTTTTGACTCATCACTTGTAAAAATAGTTATAGGTATGATAAATAATTAATAATTTTGCTTGAAGTATAATTTATTTGCAATTCATTGAGTTATACTGCTATACTTATAGCTATTGTAGAATATTATTTCCACACTTATTTTAGTGCTGATGAATATGATAGTTTTATTATTTGTACACGCAAATGGTTTTCACTTTTCTTGAAATTTATTCATTGGTAATATCAATATATTGTTAGAATCGATTTTCTTTATTGTGTTTTGATGTAGTTAAAAGTTAACCAATAAAGTTGATTCGTTCGTTCAGAGAGCAAAGGGTAAGTGTTTATGTTTTGAATTTCAAAAACTTCCTCATAAAGTTATGGATGGAGTAAACAATATATCATTCTCTCATACGTTATTAAACTGTAAGGTAGATTGTTTTAGATCATTGACGTAGGAGTTTGTTTTTCTTGACATTATAATACTCTTGTCAGTTACGAACCATATCTATAAAATTTATTTTTGTTTCTATTGAAACGCATTATTGTATCATAATACTATATGTACTTATGATATGCAATCGAAAAAGTAATAAGGAAATACATTAATATAATTTTACAACGTTTTTTAATTAAATAAATATTAATATATGCAGTAAAAGACTATTAAATATGTATAACTTATTTTAATTACCACCAATAATAATTAAAATAATATTGTCTTTTTAAATTATTCTGTTACATGATATACTTATGTTTTTAACGGACCTATAATATGACGTATAAATATAAAGATATTTCATAAGGTCACTGTTTTAACAAAATAAAAATAATAAAAAAATAATAATTTCAGCTTATTATTATTAAAAGTTAAAACACTGCATAATTCAAATATTTGATATTTTTGAAGCAAAATTGAAAAATCAAGTCAAAGGGTATACGTTTATAGATTAAACAAAATTATTATATTTTAATGACATTGCACATTTTTTGTAGATAAATTAGAACGTATTTCGCCGTTGATTAGGTTACTTTAATAAATGTGTTAAATTTGAAATCAATGAAAAATCATTGCATATTAACAACGGTTCTAAACGGAAATGGTATACCAACTACTACTACTTCTAAGATAATTGTATAAGCTATTTATTATTATATTAGTAATCATGTCAGTTTAACAGTATTTTTTCGAAAAATGTGCACATTGTACATAATGTATCATGTATTATTGTTATTACCTAACTTATAAGTCAATACCGACGTATTTTATAATACATTTTAATAGGTTCTTTGTATAAATAATATAGAATTAGTCTAAAAATATTTTGTAAACTTATTTATCGTGTATAAAAAATAAAAATAATAAATATTAATATAGGTACACAATGGAAAATTGTTTCACGTTCCTACAATTAATCTTTATTTAATCGCAAAAAAAATAAAAATGAAAGGAAAGAATGGTAGTTTTTGTTTAAATATCAATTTTTTTTTCATTTCAAATGTCTATAAAAATGTATTATCGGAATAACACATTTTTGTAAAAAAAACTTATGAGGAACCTTGTATTACATTTTCCCCCCACATGCGTTGTCATCGTCTTTCATACATATAACGGTTATTACAGAGAATTGCTGTTTATTAATACCCATTATGTTGTTATAGCTTTAATAATAGAATGAATTTACCAATTATCAATATTTAATGGTAGAAAATTTTCAGTGGTATAGCGTTTGATTTTTATCAATATTTGTAATTATTAAACTGAATATGAATTTTTAAAATAACTTATACTTTTGCTAATACTTAATATATTAATATCTTGCTTAAGAACTCAAATATTAAAAACAATCTAATGCCAAAACTCTGAAAATGTTCTAACCTTAAACTTTTATAATTGGTAAATTCACTTTAATATTAAAGCTTTAAAGCTAACAATACATAATGGGTTCTAATAAACGATAATTTTCCATGTCATATGTATTTATGACAGAGACAAAGCATGTGGGTATGGTGTTCCCTTTAAAACGCTTCTAAAAAAATGTTAATAATTTGTTTTCCATATTTTTGGGGGATTTCGGATTTAAAATAAATGGTTAGCATTTGGATAACAGTAGAAAACAGTTAACCAAAAAACAAAATTTGCAATAATTCATAATATATACAAAAAATATGGTGTAATTATTAAACACGGGTTTATTTATTTATTTTTTGTTTAAACAAAAATTTCTAATTTAATGACCTATTTTAGGTACCATTATTGTATTTAATTTTAAAACTATATTAATATTCTTGTTATTAAATATATACACAGATCAATGTCAAACTAATATAGCTCTCTTTGCTCAGAAGTCAAAACCTATATGTGTACACTATACAATTATACGTATACACAAAAGTATAGTAATGGAACTTATCCAGACCTTTTTTGTAATAAATTCGAATAGGAAGCCCTATTATAGAAAACGATATTCAAAACTCTATTATCAAAATAGCTAGTATTATTGTTAGATTTTTTTAATAAAAAAAAAAAATATATAAATAAATTAAGTATTTTAATTAAAACCTATTAAACTGTTATGTTGGAAAATACAATTTAAAAATTAAAAGAGAAAAATAATTATAATTATTTTGGGGAAAAATACATACATGTTTTGAGCTGTAATAAACAATAATGTTTTACCGCTTCTTTCAGCATTAATATTTAGTTATAATAATGTGTTATTATTTGGTACATTTATATTTAATTTTGACCCAATTTATTAAATACTTAAGTATGTGTTTACTTAATATTATGTATTAACATTATTAATAATATATACATAATGTATAGCGTTAATTATTGATTGACAAAAAGTAATTTGTATCATTAATTATTTATATTTTGTCTATTTATTATAATAACGTCCAACTAACACCGATTGTGATCCCCAATACAAGTTTGTTTTTAACATTTAATTTGTGAAAAATGTATTGTTTATATCTGATTATTTCCTTAAAGTTATATCAGAACTGAGTACAAAATTTACATAGCTAAATGTCATTGGATCTAATTTATTTGTAGGTTAGTTTAAAAAAAAAATAAATACATAATAAATAAAACCCAAAATGAGACGAAAATGTCCCGAAGGGTTGATATTTATCGGTATACCTTATCCAAAATTATGTGAGAAAACGTTTACTCTTCTTCTTCGTTGTACGATAATACTATTCATTTGATGTCTGTACACAATTTATGACCTAATTTCCCCGTTAATTTAAAACGAGTGCGTATGTGAGTCGTCGATAGGATCCAGAACATCTCAGTGTTATCAAAGATCTTTTCCTTGAAAGTTTTATGTACATAACGTTACAAGTAATAACCATATAAGCCGTGTTTTTCATAGTTTTTATTTAAATACTGAAATGTAACGACGACAATCAAGAAAAAATATCGTAAAAACAAAACAAATCTATAACTGGATTTATTACATTAATCTCAAGGAGTTTCCCATCGATACATACCGGAAATATAAACCAAAATTATACAATAATAATATAGAAACTATACAAATACAAATAACAGTTTATGAACTACTTCTATTTTTCAGTGTCATTATAGATTATAAAGTAATATAATATATTAATTTATTTTCGTATTTTTTTTTTTTGAGGCATTACAAATTTAAAATATTGTTGAATACTAAGTATACATAGATATCTATGATTATTATCCTATAAAAACTATTATCAAGTAATTTATAAAGTTAACAACATTTATATACGTATTTTCTTAGGTTCTCAGCCAATGAATGTATTGATTTTACCATGATGAGTATTATTTTTTTTTTGTGTCTCATGTTTGTCATTAACTTTTGGGGTAGTGAAATTGTTTCAATTTTAAACTTTGGGGGTAGTTTTTGATAGAAAATTAAATCTATTTGGTACTCTTGTGGGTCAAAAATAAACATTTTCTTAAAAATTGAGAAAAAACTTTTTACGTTAAACTAATTTTTGACAAAGTGGATTTATTTATTTTATTATAATTCAAAAACGAATATCTGTTGAAACTTTAAAATTAATTTTAAAATGTTTTATCAAGTGTTTAAATTATCATTGTATATAAATTATACGTGGTATAATTTTCAAATATATTTTGATTCTGTTGAGATTTATATACAAGTTAAATTTTCGATATTTTTTCCATTTATTACAATGCAATTTTTTCTAATAGTTAATTAAATGACTAACAGAAATATTAAAAAACATATAATGAAATGCACTTATAGTGATAAAGGTAACTGATTGCTTTGGCTTAGAATAGTTTTCTATACAATGATACATTATTGAATTCACATTTAACACATCCATTACTGTGACTCATTTGACATATATACTATACAGTAGAATGGTACCTACTTATTCACTTTGTTTTTTTATAAATAACAATAATATTTACTAGATTTTATAGTTTATATTAAATACGTATAAAGAATAGAGTTTTATTTATACTTAAAATTTATCAATACATTTAATAGATATAAATTCATTTTTATAAGTAAACATTTGTAATATTCATAATTGATTTATACTTAACTTAAGCAAGGCCATTTAAAAAAATTTATATTAATATAGGTGTACACTGTACAATATATTACACCATGACTTTAAATAAAAATATCAAAAAGCATCAAAATTAATTTCAATTATTATAATATATGAAATCATTGTTATCACTTTATAAGTCCATAGTAACAATAAATATTTGTAAAAATGATAATAGTTCAATATTTTTTTTTTCACTTTAATTACTTTTTATCGTACATAAGGTTAAGTTAGAAAAAAATTCAAACAATATTATTATTTTTGGCTGTTCAAATAACGAACTAAAATCATATTTGCAATCATGGTTTGCAGCAAGCTTCCTCAGCTTAATTTTTTTTTAAAAAACGATATATTTATGTATCATAATAATGTTTTCAGTTAAAATTAAACTACAGTCTATTAACTATATAGATACTATAATAACTGTAACTTAAATTAGTATTAATACAATTTTAAATTTAATTATATAATTTCACAAAGGAAAATATTGATTGGTATATTATACGAGTAGTTGAAAAATTAAAAATAAAGGAATTATCATTCGTAGTGACGATACATTTCATAAAATGTTTTTAAGTTTTTATTGAACAAAATTTAATTTATTTAATTTATATATTACATAAATAAAAAAAGTGTTTAAAAGTGATTCGGGTACGCGAATTTCTGTATAGTACAAAGGTTTTGAGTGTACGTGATAATTGATTAAGGTCACAGTAATGGAAGTATTGGATTCAATACAACAATTCTGTCGAAGGTTTCGTATATAACATTATACATACCTATTAATGTTATAGCTATGTAATCAGTATATTTAACATTAAACGAGAAAATCAACCTTAGATATAAATATAATTTAATACGTATGTATCTATAAAATAGTTCAAAATTGTAAAAAAAATTAAATATAATGAAAATTGTATTAATGTCAGTATGATATTAATTTCTATATTCTGTGGTAAACATTTGAACATTTTGGAATTTTCTTAATAATAATTTATTTTTTT
Organism: Rhopalosiphum padi; assembly: GCF_020882245.1. Taxonomy (NCBI): domain Eukaryota; kingdom Metazoa; phylum Arthropoda; class Insecta; order Hemiptera; family Aphididae; genus Rhopalosiphum; species Rhopalosiphum padi. The sequence goes on from NC_083597.1 coordinate 75,948,910, forward strand.
GAAAATATGAAATAATAATTGAATAACTAGATACAATTCTGTTAACATTTTTCAAACAGTTATCGATAGTTTTTTCTTAAAAATTCATTAAAAATATCCGAAAAATCGTAAAACGACTTCTCTAGAGTATTAATATATTTTATAGATACAAATTTTTACTGTAAATTCAGAACACTTGAATCGATTAGAATAAAAAACTAATCGTCATTGCATAACCATCGTCTATCACTCCTTATCTCACTTGTTTTACTTAGCATATAATACATTATTTAACTTGGGCCTTGGCTAATACATTTGATAGATTAGGTATTGTTGATGTATTCAGTTGAAATATACCTAAATTACTGATGATTTAATTTAATTTAATAAATGTGAAATGTTACATTCCATTTGAAATAAATTATCAATACTCTATAGAGTATAGGGCATAGGCAGATAAATCATCGTCATCAGATATACATATTAAAAAAATATTATTATTATTTGTTATTATTATTTTATTTGCTTTTTTATTATATATAATTTAACACTACAATTTCATATGTATAGACGAAAAAATATATAAATGCTAATAATGATAAACAATCAACGATTTAAATTATTAGGAAGCCAGCGACTTTTTGATAAATTACATTAAAGGTGAAATGACAGGGGGTCTCGAGAATCGTTAAATATGTATATATTTATATAGTTATATTAACTCGTGTAGATTGTAATTGGTGTAGATTATAACTGAAATTTATTGACTAGAGAAATGTCAATATCTAAAACTAATTAAACTAATTATTGATATTATAGCATGAAAATTTAATAGCCATAGTATAGGAATAATTATCGAAGAATCATTACAATAATAATAATTTATTGTGAGTAAAATAATAATTTTTTTTTTTTGCTTAAATACTCCCAACAACAAACAAATTTGTTTTCTTTCATTTTCATATAACTTAACCAAATCTAATCCATAATATATAAAGTTGGTGTCTACAAAACATTTTAATTTACTGATTTTTAAAAGCTAGCAAGCTTCTATGATATTTTGTTTTGAATTTTTACAATTTAATGAATCACTTGGTGTTTTTAAAGTTATGGATTTTTTTGCCACCCAAAAATCACACAATATGTCTCCCGTGAATAATTTAATAAATTCACTTATATGGCAAAGGCTATTTTCCGAGATTGACGATTTTATTTTTTGCTTTATTCTCCGACCCCGCTCTTCTCGCTTATTTATGCGAACCAACCCCATAATTAAGTTGATGTTACATAACACGGACGAAAGTTACCAGGCAATTTTCTAAACAGCGAAAAGCTTTTAAGTTAAATAATTTCTTTCGTCCGCACTTCTCTTTACCCATATATTGTACCACATATATACAACGTATCAGCAACTTTTGTTTCTAATAACTTTACTGCACTAACAATTAATTATTATTGTGATAGAAATAAAATATTACACGCTCAAATTATAATACGATAGACAATTTGAATAACACTATTGTGCTACATATATTATTGTAGTAACGAATTTTATAATATAGAAAATATTCACGAATTCTCTAGTTTACAAACATCTAGTAATTGCCTGTTGGCGTTAACTTGTAGAAACAAGTTACAACAGTTATAACAAGTTTTTATTAATTATAAGGTACATTTATAAATGATATAACTTGCCACGATGTTACAGCTCACAATAATTAATCTGCATTTTTTTATGTTTTCGTCTAAATACCTTGATTATGTACACTTATAATTAATCTTACTGATGTTCCAGTTAACAAGGTGATATGCATTTCAAATAAAAGATTCAACTGAAAATGTATGGTTTGCCATTTTTCATATAAATATTAGAAAATTAAAAAAAAAAATACTTCATGTTTTTATACACTGGTCAAAGTCAAGAATATATTATTAGTTTTACAATTATGTTTGAAATAAAATGTTATTCATAATATTTATTTGTGAATACTTTGTTAATGTATATACTGAGCATAAGTTAATTAATTCTTATAAAAATTATTTTTCCTATTATAAAAGAGCACGACATAATTAAATTCCTATTACATTACGAAAAATTATCAAAATTTATAATAATATACGTATAGCTAGCAGTAAAAAATGGAAACAATGATATTCATTCGGAATGTGCCAAATTCTCCCCGATAATTTGGTATTTTGATCTATCATTGGCGTTAATAATATTCTCCAATACAGTTAATGGTTTGCAAATGTAATGTGAATGGTTAAAACATATCCGATTAATAATACAATGCAATACAATACAGCCAGTGGAGTGTCAGACTGATTGAGTATGTTTAAATTTTACGCAAATTATACAATGAAAATAATATAATATTAGTGCGTTATAGTTTAACAGTGTCTATCTGAAATAATATGATAGATTACTGTACAAGATCGAACCATTCGAACCTTGGTTTAAATTTTCTTGCAAGTTTAAATATAAAATTGTTTATTTTAGAAATTTTTTTTCCCGGTTTATACAATAAACAATTTTTATCTAAGATGTTTGAACCTGAAAAAAGGTTAATAACAATAATATAAATAATTTCAAAAACTATCGTAGATCTTTTGAAAATCGTTACTAAATCAAAGTAGAGGATTAAAAAAAAAATTATGAAAATAATCATTTTTAAATTATTATGTATATACTCATTATTTATAATATTATATCAAAATATAAATGCTCAGACAAATTACTTTTTACTATTAAGCTTATTAGATATTAATAAAAATTTTTTGAAATTATATTAAACAATTGCTTTTTATTATCACTTTAATTTTGTAAACAGTAGATTAAGTATTTATAAAATACAATGTTAATAGGTAAATGATTTTTTTCAAATTATTTAAAATGATAATAATAAAATAAATTAGGGCCTGAGTTTAAATAGAAATTAAATTTATAAATATTTATAAAATCTTAATATTTTATAATATGTTTTTGCATATTTCTAAAAAATTGCATTCTATTTTCATTAGAATTTTTAATATTTTTAAATTTCATATCGATTGTTGTATGGCGATGTCTATTTTCTATAGTTTTTTTTTCATATAATATAGTATACGAAACCATTAATATATTAATAACCTATACAATATTATATATTGATTTGATTTCATATGATATTTTATTCAAATAATTTTATGCAAAGCTATACTAATAATTGTTATTATTATTATTTTCTTTTTAAATTTAAATTTGATTCAATAAGTGAATTTTTAGTGATAATAATTTTCTATTACCTATTACTATTAATTAATATAAATATGCTCATACATGATTTGATAATAAGTGATTTATTCCATAGTTTTGTATTCGCATGCATCTGTCAGTGCATATTATTTTACGTGTTGTATTACATATAAATCCTGACTTTAATAATAATATACTGGTATACTGAGTAGAAGTAATCTTCTAACATCTGCTATATCTTATTTAGTATTTGGATAATGCACTTTATCATACGTATGGGCTTCGATGAAAATAGTAGTGTTGTTTTTTTGATTAATTTTTCCAATTCTTAACTTGTGACATAACCTAAGGGTTAAAATGAATCATGATATTATAACACAATATCAATATACGAGTGTGTGACGTCGGCGAAAATATTGTTCGTTATTTTGCGCCTCTCCTCAGAAATAACCATAATCATAAAACGATTATAATGTTATTTGTCCGAGATAAACAAAAAAAATTATATTTACTTGTAAGATTTAAAAAGACAAGTTTCGTTTTGTTTGTTTCAATATGCTTAGTTATATTAAGTATATACATTGTGAAAAAAACCATTACCGGTGACACGTTGTATTTATTTATACCTTTCCTTTTTATCAAGATTATTAACTGTTACCTACGAAAAGATTTTAATCGTATGGTTTTTTTTTACGACGCTATTAAACTTATATTTACACTGGATACTACTAAAATATAATCTCAACATCTCATGTGCAAAAAATGTAATAAACGCAACAGAAACACTAATATCGTGTACGAATAATATTAATGGGAGATGTAGTTGGTTAATGTAATCAACTACTCGCTTAATATTATTCCTCTCGCAATAGTATTTTCAGATTTACAGCTATTTATGTTATTTTTTTTTTACTTAACTTCCATAAAAATATACTTTATAATATAAGAAATACTTACGCCTTTCTAGAATTTCATACGTGCATCACATTCTCATTGTAAATATAATACACGACATAATGTGCACTTTATTCGTTCCTATTTGGTATTCAATACTACTAACTGTGAAAGACTCGTTCAAATGCTATTTACACCCAATCCGTGATATTAAATATGTTTACTGTAAAAAACTAAAAAGACCTCGGGGCACAGGATTTGAGGGAAAAGTTCAGAATCAAGAAAAGTGAGTGATTTGGTGATTATGACAAATAGTTTTAATAAATGTGTTGTTTCCTAATTATCGTTTTTTAGATTTATTCAATTTCTAAATATGCATTTATATGTACTTCATATTAAATTATCTGAACTAAACTATACTAAAATTGTGTGAGTTTCTGTGTTAAAAAAAAAAATTAATAAATCCTCATATAATTGTCTTAGTATAGTTTAATATTTTTTTTCCACATGAGAATTGATACATTATTCTGACATTGTATTTACGAGATAAAGTTATTTGATTGATGAAGTATGTAGTTAAAATAATGATATTGAAATTAAATTATAATTTTGCAATTATAATATAATATAATATTTATAAATCTATTATATTAAATTATAAACGTGGACTTAATTAAGTATATTATTACAGTGTATTTTGTAGTTAAAAATAATAACATTTTGTTATTAATACAACAAAATGTAACCATTGAAATATACTTATATCATACTTAGATTATGTCAATATTCATTAATTCGACGTTCATTTAAATAAAATCTGTGATTTTTTAATTATTGAGTACAATATTAACATTTTTTCTATGTCTTATAATGTATAGAAATTTCTATGAACTAACTGATAAACATGTTTTTTAAACTCTCGTTGGGCATTGGATAACATGTTAATATATTATATATATTTTACATATTTATATATTAACAATCTTAAACTATGGTTTTGCAGTTGTGAGGTAACTATAAATTTGATAATAGTGGATATTGATTGAAAATGGTTTTAATTCAGTATTAAAAGTTTTTGTAATTTGTCGTACAGCATTAAAAAAGTTAGGAAATTATACTTATTTTTATATGTTTACATATATATTGCATAATGTAGTTTAGTTTTTTTACAGTAGCTGTATTTTTCTATTATTTTTTACAAATAAAAAAAAAACTACAATTCAACTTAATAAGCAACCTACTTTTATAATCTATTACTTTCTTGAATTTAAATTAAATTTATTCATATTAGAAGTTTTATGTAAAAAGGAAATCAAAGAGAATTTAAAAGTAACTTGTGAAAACTTAAATGTTAAGATTTCAAAATAAACAAAAAATATTTCACTGGTTATATTATTTTTATTCATTATTATCAACCAAGTGTTTCAGAAAGTATCTTAAATTTTTATTCAATAGTTTGAGGGAAACAGATTTAAATTTCCTGTTTCAAAACTACGATAACTTTTCTCATTTAGACATCGGGACAATTTTAGTAAACCGTTAGTGTTTTAAATATTTAATATTTCTTTAAAATAGTTAGCTGCCTGAAATATTAAAAAAAAAAAAAAAAAAAACAATATATTTATCTAGAATACATTATAAAATAGAAACTGATTAATATTAGTTTTGGATACAATTTTAGAATAATCATAAAGACATTAATATAAATTTAAATATTTAGAATCAATTCCCCAAGAATGAGGAATACTAATACATTTGACGTATGGTCTTATTTAGTAAAAATACGTAAAACAAGTTTGGTTTAAGGCAGCTGTTAGTAGTATAACTGTATAACTAGTCAACCTCCATAATGTTTACACAGTTTCACATTTCTTCTATAATACAATATAATATCAAAACTATTGATAACTAGATAATTAAGAAAAAAAAAATTCTTCTTTTAATATTTCAAATTAAATATATTTTTTTATAATATTATTATAATATCTATAATTCCAATAAAAACCTTACAGTTTACATAAACTAAAATTACGAATAATTTTGTTTTGTTTTGAGCATGATCTATATTATAATGTTTATAAACATGTGGGCATATTTTCAATTTAAATAAGAAAATGTATTTGTAACGTTATTATAAATTTCATTGTCACATTTACGTTTTGAAGATACCAGTTAAAAACAATATAATATTTTGTATGAATATTTGTTTATCTTTAAAATATTTTTCTATACCACCGTCATTTTCCAACTTTAAAATATTAAACATGTTTCTCTGTTTAAAAAAAAAAACAAAAATATAAATATATTATCCATTATTCGTAAAAATGATACAAAATCATTCTGTAAAATGTTTGATTGTGAGATACAATATAATTAGCTCTATTACAATAGTCAATAATATAAGAAATTAAATAAAAACTATGTTTGTATAGTTTTTTTTCTTTAAGATAGGTCTATTTTCACAGATAAATATAATGTTTGGCTTCGAGAAATATTACTATGATAGGTAGGTATCACTGTTAATCGCATAACATTTTATTCTATAGGTAATTTATATTATACTAATGCACAATGTAATCCAAAATAATCTAAAAAACTTCACTTAATTATATCTGACGAATATAGATGCCTTTAAAACTAAGCAATACAAAACTAACCGGTACAATAACTAACAAGTTAGTTATCATTTATTTTACACTTTACTAGTTCTTTTGTTAAATTATAAAACTAAAATGTTTAAGATAAATATGTGTGCATACATTCTACATTCAGTACACGCCTTGGTGCACAAAATAGCAGTTTCCTTTGTTAAAAATCTTGAGAAAATAGGGTACATATAGGAATGTACAGTACCTATATAAACTTTAAATCGATGTTAAAAATTCTTTGATGAGATCACAATATATCAAGCGTTTTACTAGATTATTTATCTTTAAACATAACCATTCATGTTGGTGTACAAAGTTGTTTTTGTTATTCTAGTTCTCATTCCTCATTCTTAACCAATAATCAGTATCTGAATTGTCTATATGAAAAATAAACATTTTGAATTTATTCTTAGCGTATGTATTTCGAATCATATAACAAAAAACGAAACTTGTATCATTAAATATTTGAATTTTATCAAGGGTAAAACTTCAAATTCACTCAAAATATTCTCAACAAATATATTTAAGTGTTTAGTAAGTTATTGTCCCCTACATTTTTGATTAAACGACGACGTATATTTTGTCATTCTTAATATTTTAAAAATGTTATGATTTAATATAATGTTTTATTTTTATTATTATTATTCTATGGTTTGATCTTGTGTTTTATTTTACAACACATAGAAATAATTTTTTTTATATTTTGAAGTATTTTATTTTAAATGGAATATTTATTTAATTTTATATATTTTAGCATAAATATATAATACAACGTTTTATCATAAAACTTAATCCATCCAACCAAATTTGAAATCGAATTATAATTAATGGTTTTTATTTTTTTTCAGTTTTATTCAATAATGTATGTATTAATAAACATACCAATTTAAACAAAAATAAAAGTATTGTATTTATGTGTATGTGAATTTCGTTATGACCAATTTGAATTAGAGGAAAAAAACATAAAAGTAAGGATTATTAAAAACTATCCCCATTTCCCGAGAGAATATAATATAACGTAAAACCAATAACATGACAGATATATATATAATATATATATATTATATTATGTTAATATATTATCATTTGGTTTAGTTAAGTTTAGTAATTACTTTAAATAATTTCTATTTTTGATAATATTTATTTAAACATTTTTCAATTAATTTAATAAACTGAGTTATTAAAACATTGTTTTTGAAATTAAAAATGTATTCTTACATTTAATATAGGCAGATTGTAAAAGTTAATTTAAAAATATAATTATGTATCTACTTATGAATATTATGTGTTTTGTATAGCACACTAAAAAAATTACTATAAAAATAACTATTTGAGTATGTTATAAATATTACGAGTAGGTTAAGATTGGAGCACGAATTTTAAGGTAGTAAAGAAATATACAAAAATCATTTAAAAAATTTAATTAACCTATAGTATTTAAAAAAAAAACTATATATAAATAATATACATATTATATGTTAGATTCTGAGCGAAGCGATAAATGTATTGATTTAATCATATGTATATGATGCTGTACGAAAAAAAATAGTTCTTGATAATATGCTTTGAAAAATGGTGGGTGGTTTTGAATACCAAATTGGATTACGAATATACATAGATACTTACAATTTTCAACAAATGTTTTAATTATCATTTTTCAATTAAACTATTTCGTCCAATTTTAAATTACATACATAAAATATTTTTTATTGGGTGGAATTGCTTGAAAAATGAATACAAAACTCCTCATAAGTTGTTAATTTTTCGATAAAAAAAATATCAAACATCTATAATCAGAATATTTTTTATAAGCGTTTAAACTTAGAACTTTGACGAAATTTACAAAAATTGCAAAATTATTAAATTATTTTGTATTTAAATATTTATAAACATTTTTATTTTAAAATCTAAAATTTAAAAATGTATTACAACGTTCTTAATTAGTTGTTAATTAAACATATATTTGGGAAAATAAATACTACCGGAAAGCCAAATTAATTTTTTATGAGCATTTCAAGTTCAAATATTTACTTGCATTAATATTCATTCGTAAAGTTATTATTTCTCCTCCTCTAACATTTTTTGATATTTTATTGTATTTGAAAAAAAAAATAAAAAAAATTAGGTTAGTTACTTGATATTTTTACAAGATGTTTATATTATTATTTTCATTATACGATAAAATTTAAAAATATTTTTAACTCTTTTTGAGCTATTTTTTTTTGTCAAAATTCTTAAAAATGTAATACAAGTTCCAAAAAAATTAATTCTTATAACTGTATAAAAATATTGAACATATATTCACTATTTTATATATGTATTTAAAGTTAGATTTTGAAGGAAAATTCTCAAAATCGCAAAAAATTACAAACTATTTTTCAGTTAAAAATTTACAAAAACTTTCCTTTTTGTACCTAAGTTTTAAAAATATATTAGACGATTCTTTATAAGTATTTCTATTGAAACCATAAAAATATAAAACATGTATAAGAACAATATTTTTTTTTATAGATATTGTAAGTTCGAATCTGAACGAAATTAATTATTTAAACAATAAATAACGTTAATATAAATTTTCGCATTTTATCGTATTTAAAAATATTATTCGTGGGAACTTATAAAAACTATTGAGTATTTAATACTATTATAAGTTTAACTATGTGCAATAATATTTTTGATTAATTCTAAAATATTATCTATTTATAGGTATTATGAATCTATTTTTAAAGTTTTACGGTACCTATGTATAGAAAGATGTTATTAAATATTGTGTTGTATAAGTTGATATAATAATATGGTATAAATAAATATTATTATAATAACTACTATATAAATACTTATAAATATAATAAATGCAATTTTTTCTAAAATATTATATAAATCTTCTATAATACTAAAAAATAAATAAATAATTTTAATAGTTATATTAAAAGAAAATATCACTTGGCGATAAAGGTTGATATACCGTTTCCGCCTAAAATTGTTTTTTGTATATATTGATATATCATTTAATCCAAATTTAACATCCTCTTTATAGTGAACCACTCAACACCTAATGTATAGCAGAGTGATGCCCACTTATCTACCTTTTTTACTATTAATAATATGTTAGTTATTATTTATTAACAAATTATAATACATACATACATAAGTTCATATTAGATTTCACAAGACTGTTATACAATTTTTATTTTATAGTTAATTTGTAAATTTAATAGGTACACTTTTTTTTTAAATAATTTAAAATATAAATTAAATAATGATTGGGTATAATTCTGGTAGTAAAGTGTCTAGAAGGTACTTTTCAATAATTGAATCAAGTTATAGTGCATTTATTAAAAATTGGGATATATATGCAAAAAAAAATAAAAATATTTTGGCTCTTTATGAGCTATTTATAGATATTGTAGACTTTCAATGTTTTTGTTTTTATTATATAAATATTGATAAAATAATTTTTGGCTTGTCAAAAATCTTAAAAATTTAACACAACGTTTTACTTAAATAATCTATTTTAATATACATTTTTTCTTATTGACTCAAAAGTTAAAAATTATAATAATAATGATATAAATATATTATCTAATAATATTTGAATATTAGTAATATTATAAATGTAATGTTGAAATAATAATAATTAAAAAAAACAAATGTAATTAAATCTATACGAAATGTAATATTAATTGTAAAATAAATTGTATTAAAAGCATTATCATGAAATATACTTAGTAATGTAGACTGACAGTTAACAGACCATCTTTGTACAGAATCGTTTACCATATGCAACACTTTATCATTGAATTCAGATTTGACACACATATGTATTACAGTTACTTACTCAATGACGATACCTATTGTAGAGCAGACCGATAACCCAATTTCCCTAAAATTTTTTTAAGTGTTCAAACAAAAATCTTAACACAGTATACTCTGAAAAAAAGTACAGAATTGTCACAAATGCTTTTCACAATATGGCATAAAATATAACATAATATATGATTTATGAATTTGAAACGATGATATTATTATAGTCTTGTTGTAATTATTATATCTATTATATCGAGCTGCAATATTATTTATGTACATTGGTTTAACCTTCGAACTGACTGTATGATATTATAGATTCTTCATTTAAAATTAATTATATGTATTCTCACCAAATAGTTTAAAAGAAAACTGACAAACATTTATTTTTGATTATCTTAACGTGTTTTAAAAATAAGTGCTATGAAGTCATAATTTAATCGAACTTTTCAATCTTACACGTATAGATCCATAACTTGGCATATTATGTACTATTTATCGTCAATTCGACGATTCAATTTTAAAGTACAGTAATAATAAGATATAAATTTATAAAAACCTTTATAATAGGTATTTTCATTTCTGAGTTAGAATGTTAAGGCTTTAAAACCATTTTACCTAATAGTACACTAATCATATGACGTTTTGTGTACACATTCACGCTGATGGCGTTTGATAACGGTAAACAGACTTTCTATTCACGTCCTATATGTAATAACATAATATAGAATACTCATCAATAATAAATAACTACTTCAATTAGCGGTAATTGAAAAATATATAGTCATTTAGCAAGATAATATTAGTAATTTAATACGACGAAGAAGTATCCAACTTTAATGGTATATATTTAATTAATAATATTATTAATAACAAATAGTGGAATATAAAAAAATAAAATCATACATTTATAAAAAAAAGAGTATATAAAAATTGAAATAATTTCAAATTGATACAATTGTACAATATATCCACAAAATAGATAAAGAAAAATATATAGATTTATTATAAATAAATTGAATATTAAATTGTTCTTTTTTATCAAAAATATTTAAAAAATATATTTATAACTTAAATTTGTATACATTTTAAACTTTCTAAGTATGTACTTATAACACTATATTATTATATTAAAAAAAATACTTTTTTGTTAACAAAATAACCCAGGATTTTCAAATTTTATACTTTATTAACGTATAATTATTATCGAATATTAAACTAATATAAATTCATATTTATAAGTATGCTTCATGTTTGTAAAGAGTAGTGAAGTGACATTGATGTCCTAGTAAAATATCAGAGTACATTACTCCGTACAATTTTACATACATCAACATTTCAAAATACCTGTATATTTGACATACCTTGTTGTGATTTTTGATTGACAGCATTTTTAGAAAAATTAAAATTCATTAATGGTTACTATTTAGATGTACTATCATACTGATCGTTTTTAAAAATATGGGTAAGAAAGTATATATTTTTAAAATACAATAATGTATTGAGAAAATTAATGTCCGGTACTAAGTGAATTACTGTATAGGTAATAAAATTATAAAATTAAAATGTATAGCTAGTTGAAATTAACCAATTGAGCCTGATGGCCAACCGTAAAACAATTTAATATAGTGATTTAATTTTAGTAAAATTTATCAATGTCTGTATAAATGGTCTCAAACAATCCCGCCAAAACTCTGTCACTCGAGTTGCAAAGAATAAGTACCAAGGAAGTCATGCGTTTGAAATTCGATTTATTTTAATGTGGTTTTAACGTAAAATAATAGACGTTTTATTTCTTCTTTTAGACGAAATTGAAAATCCTCTTTTTTTTTTAATCAAATTAATCAGTCGTTAACTCATCAAATATTATAGTTAAGTAACGTTTGTTATAAATTTGATTCATTGAATTTCTTTCATATCTGAATAAATCTAAATTAAATGATCAAAAATGCTCTCTTTAAAAAACGATTTTTTGGATTATGAAGTCGATCTGCTATGTAGTTGTATAGTTGTTAAGTATACATTGTCATCATATAATACTCTGTGGATGTTTTAAATTTGAATTTGATGATTGCCATTGTAAACAAAAATGATTTTCAGCGGAGACGATCCGTCATACTATGATGTATCTTAAGATAATTTATTATATGTTTATAATACGTTAAGTGATACAAATATTTTAAATAATGTTTATAAAAAACCAAAATACTACCATATATAGTCATACTATGAATTATCATATTATTATTTTTTATAAAATTATTAGCTGTTATGTAGAATGTCCTGCATATGGCATAATTTTATAAATAGTTATAAATCAATATAAATATTTTGAAAATTGTATTGTGTATAGCAAAAAAGTAAAAAAAAATAATTGCAAATTCCTATGAATATCATTTTTTTTTTTTTTTGATCAACAATAAAATAACTGAGATTGTTATTTCTTGTTTAAATAACCAATTATTTAAAAATTGAACTTAATAGTATGTGTATAAAAATCTACGCATTTTTATTTTTAATTTTTCAGACTTCTTACCAAACTTAACCTTACCCCTTAGGCTTTTGTAAGAAAAACTTACGAGGAAGATGGAAATTTTATTAATTTTTCAAGCATTATCTATTATAAAGAAAACCTTTTACATTTTTAACTACAAAATAATTTTTAAATTTTCTTTATTATGATAAACTTTGTAGAACATTGAATTTTATACGATTATAAAAAATATGTGATTTTATTTTTCAATATTGTTTAATTATAATGAGAATATCTAATGAGCAACGTTGTAAAAAAAATAAATTTTTTATACATAAATAAATAAAAAACTAAAATTTGAATTTTAAAATGGCTATAAATAGATATAAAATGCCAGATTATTTTGAGGATTATATCAGGCCAAGAAAATACTAATCTAAATATTTGGTTAAAAATTCAAGCCTCTACAGCTATTTATTTTTGAAATACAACTAAATTGATTTTGTAAAAATTGGTTTCCCGTAAAAATTTTCATATTACTCGATAATTTTTAAATGCACTGGGAATTCGCTATACCTTAAATTATCAACTAGATCCGATTATATACCATAAATTATATTTAAAATTGAAAATTAAAGCATGAAAGTATTTTCAGCGCTACTTATGAAAGATTTATATTGTGTTAATCGAGTAACTGGTTGCCGCGAACACTGGACCACATGGGCTCATCGTTATCACGATACAAAATCAAATAAATATGAGTGAGGAAAGAAAAAAAAAATGCACTTATCAAATCGGTACACTTACTAGTACTGGCTTATGCTCAAACGTTAAAGACGTTAGTAAAGGGAGGAGATGATAGCAACACAGAAATATTTCACTCGGTCGATTACTGGATCGTGTATGTATTGAAAGCAAATTACCATTAGCCTGTGTTATATACATTATGTACATACACCGGTATATAGATTTAAAGATTTTTTATCTTTTTTTTTATGTTATGGGCTTATTAATATAAGTTAAATAATGATTAGTATAGATTATTACAATAATTTATATATTATAGTTAAATTATTTACGTTGTACATACAAATTTTAGTAAAATATAAAATATTTTTAAAAATGATCCACTACAAGCCAATTTTAAAGAACATATTCATATTTTTATTTTTATTTATATTACTTAATATATTGTACACATTTTATAGAAAATAAATAAAAATTAATCAAGCAATACATAATATTATGTAAGCTCATTACAGTACGTATAATAATTAAATAACAAGGTCGTTCGGCCGACAATATTTTAAGCGGCGTTGAATATGTGTTATTAACACCGTATTCATTGAAATGTAGTTTAACGAAGTTGATTTAAGCGTTGAGTTTTGGAAATATTTAGGGTCAGAAATTTTATATAATGATGGACTACTTGGATACGGAAGTTTGTATTGAAGACATAATTTCTTATGAGTACATAAATCTCTTCCCTTCCTCTCTCAAGTAAGTTTTAAAGTTCTGCCTCAACCCACTAGATATAATCCCTAATTTTTAATTCCATCTTCTTCTTTCTTATTTAGCTAATTCTCCTATTAACCATCTTATGCGAATTGCTAATGAAGACCCCCCCACCTTCAACTATTCTTAAATCTGTTCAACTGGGTTATTGTTAATATTTTTTGAAGCATTATTATCTTTTGTTATTGATAGATTTATAACTTTTATAATTGTTGCTATTTATATTTATTTATTTCTTATCTACATTATGTATCTCATTTGTTTTGGGCCCAGGCCTGTACTTATTAAAAATAAAATAAAACAAATAATGGAACATATTTTTGTATTATTCATAATACTTTATTTTGAGAAATTTGAATTTTGTTAGCGCGTGTGACGTACGAAGAAGTTTATTTATTCCAAAATAGGGTTATGCGTAAGTAAGTTGGTGGGCGCTTAGGATTTGTTTATGTATTAATATACCTAGTATAAATTTGTTTTTGAGTAGTTGTTACAGTTCAAAAGTCTCAACAGCTATATACAGTAATAGTTTTCACTTACTAGTTGATTCTCAATAAGACAACTCAACATGAAGAGACCAATATGAGTGTGACTACAATTGTACAGCAGTCAAGTCCCAAAACTCATCAAGTATGTGGTCCGGAAAAAAATCAATCGTAACAGACATGACGTGGTTTTTTTTATAAAATCTTCAAAATGATTATTGTTTTTTTTTTTTTTTATAGACTGCTTTAGTTATCTTAAGATAATTTTGTTTTTTTTTGCCTACTGGCTAGTGTGGTTTTTACGGAAAGACGAAACGCATAACATTGATACACGAACCGCAATGTAAGAAGGTTCATTGATGAGCGATGAACATGCGAATTACTTACTCGAGTTAGGTCAATAACCTAGAAAGCTAGAAGCAGGTAAGTACAAACTACATATTAACTGTGCTCCGATATCAAGTATTAAACCTTTATTTTGAGGGTCGGCTTATTTTACATGTATTTTATCTTTTACGTTGACCCAACTCAAATGTAAACAACGTCTTTGAAGAATTTTATTGAAATTAAACGTGGATTTTTTTCATATTTTTTTTCTACTTCAATTAAAAATAATATACATGATATTATGTTCATGATGAAAAAATGTGACATTTAATAATGGAAGACGTCATGCATATTTGTTTAATATTTCTATTATAGTATATTCTGTTTACAGAAAAACCTAGTTATAAATGTTATGATGTATGCTATGTAATAGACGAATACAATTAACCATTGATGAGGATGCATCTTCTTGTTTCACAACAAGAGATGCCCACGTAACATACTATCATTTTCAATCAAAGGTTACTCTTATTTTTGACTTTATAAAATAATAAAAATAAATTGTTTTGAAGGATAGAATTTAATTTGTTCTTAACGAAATATACAATAATATTATATAATATACAATGCGTTTTATAATAAAATATTTTAAAATCTGTGAATACGTATTCTATAATGGGATTTTCACTCCCGTGAATTTCTTCCAATATACATTAGGAGTTTGAGCTTAAAAGTTTATAAGCCTTTCTATTCGTTATAGGGGCGCCTAAAAACTTTGATTTGAAACTTAAATCTACACTACTTACAATAGATGTGAATAAATTATTTTGAAGTTCAACTATTTTTTCAGTTGTCAATTTTTTCTAAATCATTATTAATGTTCACATTATTTCAGAAAAAACAATAGTGAAAAATTCATTTATTCTACACACAAAACCTTAACAAGGATGCCACACCCGCATGTGTTGTCTCCGTCTTATAAACGTATATTATTGCAAATTGTTTACATTAAGTAATGAACTTTATAATTGTCTTTAATATTCGCATAATATATTGTATTATTTAATTTGCTAAATGTTATTATGTTTTCATTCAGTCTATACTTTTTTAAGGTTTAAATTTATTATTACTTTATGCCTACGATGGAATTTACAATTATTAAATGTGTAAAATATTGATTTTGCTTAATATACATATATGACAATAACGTTTTTTTATTCGCCCTTCGAGTATAGTTATAATAAAGTTATACTTGAGTTTTGAAACTTTAAATTCGTGTAAATGAAATTGCTTTGGGGCTTTGATACAGATATATGTGATGGTGGCTAGAAATTTTACTTTGCCAACGAATTCTGATGTTAACTGTCTGTGTAAGTATCATTTCTAACTGTCTACGAAACACCTGTTTTCACAAAACTTGTGAAGACTTTATTCTATAACACATCGAGTGAATTAAATTAAATTTTAATTGTAAAATTAAAATCACTTTAATAATATTATGTAAATTTGTTTAAAATGAAACAAACGTATTTAGATTTAAATAATTCCAACATTGCATTTGAGATTCCGAGAAAAGCAATATATTATATATATATTGATTTACAATGATGTTTTTTACGTAAGTACTATTGGTACTAGTACACAATAATTTGTCGATAAAATGCTTTGATTTTACTAGTTTTTACTTTGAAAAGACCAAAATTAAGGACAGCTCATAGTTTTTATGCTAAACCGATTTTCCACTAAATTTCTTTCTTTATTTTGTTTTTGATAAATATTGTTAAAAACCCTTTAAAATTGAATACGATATATATAATAATCAATTAAAAAATATCATGATTTATAGTCACAATATTTGTTTATACATTTTTAAATTTCGAATTTTGACAAAATTCGTCAAAATCTCCAAAAATAATAAATTATTTTGTAGTTAGAAATTCATAAAAAAATTTTTTTTTTTTTTTTTCACCTAAGACTTAAAATTGTTATTTAAGATTTGTTATACTAAGTTCTTTACTAAAATCATAAGATCTAAAATATATATAAAAGAAATTATTTTTTAATATTTCAAGTTCAAATTTGGACGAATTACGGTGATAATAATTATTTTGTTATAATTTAAAAACATTTTTTGTGAGAACTTAAAACTTTTACGTATAATGTATAATTATGAAGTTTGTTATATGCTAGAATTTTGTATTTATTTTAAGATATATATTTATATTTAATACATATTTTTACTCATTTGTGGTATTCACAGAGAGATTTTATTTAATTTTGAGATAAATAGGTTGATAAAATGTGGTATAAATATATATTATTATAATAATCAATTGTTAATAATATAATAAATACAATATTTTCGAAAAAATTGTATCAATCTTCTATAATACTATAAGTAAAATTAATGACTTTAATAGCTACAGTTATTAAAAATACGTGTCATTAAATGTACTTAGTAATATAGACTGACAGACCATCTCCGCTCAAAATAGTTTTTCATGTACAATGATATATGATATATAATAATATTTCTTCTACTTACTTTTCTAAATCAAAATATTTATATTAAACAATAAATTGTAACAAAATTAATAGTATATTTCTATTTTTACTAAAGTTGGATTAATATTTAAATTCTAAATTTTAAATGTTACTAAAAAAAATATAACTGATTTTCCCAAAGTTATAAAAAAAATAACTCATACATTTCGAAAAGTCCAAAATAAAAATTTGTAATTTGTAATCTGTAATAACACTTTATGGTAACACATTTTTAGTTAAATAAGAATCATTTTAGACAGTGATATTTGACTTTATTGTACTCTTAACCCATTTTACTTATCATTACTTTTTTTTTGTGACCCAAACATTATTATTTTTTAAAGAATGCTGATTAGTAAATTCTTTTCTATAGGTATATGTAAAAGAACCTGAAAAAAATGTAATTATTAATTTAGCACTAATATTTTTATTTTATTGATTTCGCATAATTGAATGAAATACATTTTCACCACATCACATATTATTTTTAATAATATTAAAAGTATATCATGATCCTATTGTATAGCCCATCCTAATCCATAAGTTAAAGACCACTGGTCTAAGAAATACAAATAAAAAGCGTGAATAAAAGTCATAAATTTCTGGACCCTAGATATTATTTATTCGGTAAGTCTTTATTAACAAACGAACTTATCGAGCGATTGCTATAGGTAGGTATAATGCACTTTAATTTCACGTAATTGTATATTCCATATCGTGTAAGTGTGTATTATATTTGATATAGTTCAAATTTCCCGACATGTTTGGTGTTTCACATTGTAAGGTTGGTCATATTTAATTACTGTTATAGTAACACATTATCTACATGCTATATTACTATATTTCCCTTGTGAAATACCTTTATAATTACAGACGGATATAATAATAATATGCATCCAGAGGAAAATGTTCTTTTTATTTACTCATTTTAGACCTCCCAAAAAAATTCAGTTGAATATTATGAAGAATGTGGCTTTTTTTTTGAAAAATTAAACATTTTATACATTTTTTTTTTTAGGTTTTTGTTACTGAATATTACTCATTAACTGTTTTTGACACTTAATCATGTTATATTTTTATTAAGTATTTTAAATTATTTTATGTATTTTGATTTAAGACATCAAATGCAGTGAAAGGATTTTAACTACGTTTATAAATATAATTCAATATCCTATTAGGAAGTGCTCAAGGTCAACAATTATTTGAAATGTAAGTTTCATTTTCATTCATAAAAATGAAAATAAGTTTCAAATTCAAAGAAAATTATAAAATAAAGACAATTTACCTTAGAACCTAATTTAAAGTTATAACATTTGAAATTATTGTGTTTAACCTTTATATTTCAAAAGTTATTTCTTTATAATTTTCAAATGTAATTAATCATGGAGTTATTTAAGATTAATTATATAATATATATATTAATATATTTAATATAATACATATTATTATGTATGATGATTGTTTTTAATAATAAAAAATGAAAAAAAAACATTCATAAAATTAGTACCAAAAATAATGCGAAACTTGTACACTAGTAAGTTGTTTAATGAATTTATGAGGCGTTATTATTACATAAAAGTACATTGTAAATTAAATAATAGAGGCATGTCTATAATATTATGTATATTAAATATTATAATTGATATGAAGTTAAATAATAATTTTAGGTAAACCTTTAATATTAAATTTGAAATTTAGTCGTATGTAATGAAGATCCCATATTATATTCATGAACAACTAATGCACAAGTTTTGTATTATTTTTGATACACATTTTATGAATCGTTGACAGTATAATTAAATTATACAATTAAAAATAATTTATACAGTGGGCCACAAGTATTATTCACACATTAAATATATTATATATGTAAGTACTGTATAGAAATACGGGAAAATGCGTTTGTTTATCACGTTTATGCATTTACAAACTCAATACAATGTTTTAATTTTAATATAAAATAAGTTTTACAATTTTCACAGTTGAATTAATATTATTAACGAAATATAAGTTCTATGAAAAAAAAAAAAAGATTCCGTAAATAGTATAAAACAATACAATACATGGTGGATTGCTTTGAGCGAGGTTACAATCCTCTATTTAAAAAAGTAATAAATCATGAATTCTTCGGCTGTATAAAAATTGTATCAGTTATCCCATTTTTGGCAAACTTACTAATGAGATTTTAATTATTATTGCTATTATTATTATTTTTTTATTTTTTTTTTAAATACACCAAAGAATATATTTGATTTTCCGACGATATTATTCAATTTTTATCACCCATTTATCAATATTATAATATTTTATTTTTCGAATACATTATTTACATCGTAACTCAATTGTATTAACGAAATGACACCCAGTTATATGCAAATGGACGAGATATTGCTCAATTTGTTGACAGTATTTTCCAAATAAATATGTTCATGTTCATGTATAGCCATGGCTATAATGCATTATGATGGTTTTCAATATTGAACCATGATTCTGTAGAATGCATATTTTTTCGATATCTCATATATAGTAAGCAGCTTTATTTTTAGATACAATTTCTAATATTAATTCTTTTTGAACTTACTGAAATGGAATATACTACTGTATTTACAAATAACTACATCTTATTTTTTTCAGTAAGCCGGGAATCTTTGTTAAAAGCATTATACAATAAACTCTTCACGTATTTATTTTAAAATAATAAACATAATTGGGCATTGTGATATTATTATATTGGTTTAACATTTGAATGTTTATCCGAATAACATAGTGCACAGATAAAATTACTTAGAAATAATAGTCTGGTGTGCTGCAACTGAGTGGAATTAATAATTTTCACGTCTAACATGTGTTATTATTAACTTTTTTTTATTAAATAACTATTCTATAACATAATAATGTGTTATCTTATAACTCGTGATTATTTATTCTTTTAGAAAAACATAGCTTTTATATAAAATTGATGTAAAATATTGTAATAGCTGTTTCAGAAAATATAAATATTTTATAATGTTGTTGACTTTCAACGCATAAGCTGAGAAACAGTACCTCTCATTCTAACCGAGAAAATAAATAACATAATATACGATTTGTATTGAATTTTAAAATAATAAAAATAAGGTAAGACTAAATTCAAATATAATTTAATAATAATAATAAAAATATATTTACAAAAAAGTTAAAAGTATATTCTATGATATTTTTTAGTAATTAATAAATATGTTTAACATAATTTTATAGATAATCTTTAGGAATAATTGATCGACTTTGGTTAGTTCAAATTAAACCAAATTCATTAAATTATTAATTATTTTGTATTCAATCCAACATGTCATAATGCTATTTATAATATAAGTATTGTTATTATACTATAATATCGAACATCCTGGTAGGTAAACGTATAAAGTTATTATACACGTGCATGGTGCTTAATTGCCTAACTATGACGCCGCGTGATCAATATTTCACAACTACAAATTACTTTAAAATTACACTGTATATTTTGTTTGTGCTATATAATAATATGCTAAAAAATGGAACTTTTTATTATGATTTTTTTTTCGTATAATACGCACGATGCATGCATTAGTTTAATAAAAAATTGTAATTTAATCAAATCAAATTTTTGAACATTCGAATAGAGCTTTGCAAATATTATTTATCGTGTGAAGACATAAGTACTCGTATACATTGTAGTATTGTACTGTGAACCAATAGGGAGTGAACATATTGAGTAGGTATGTACTAATACTATGTGTTATGTACGTACGTATGTATTTATACATATATAACCACCCCATTAATATTCTGTTTGCCAAGTAAATATTACTATTATTTCTCTAAATATGTATTATTTATGAAAAATTTAAGCAACGCGAATAATGTTTTCTAGTGTTTAACCATACAACGACAATGCATACTCAGAATTATTGAAGTACCTATAATATTATCGATAACATATTTATAAATAATGCTTTTATCTTATTTTATTTGTATCAAATTTCAGATACAATTGTATAAATATTTAGATCATATAAATACACCAATGTATTTAAGTATTGTATTATTGAAGAAAAAGTACATTTTTAGGTATTTTTTTTATTTAGTCTGATTACCTGAGAGAAATTGAAAAGTGTCATGTACTAAAAATTGACACTTTTAAAATGAGAATGTCATACTTTCAGCTTACAACTAATATTTTTTTAAAGTGTATTAAACTTATTTCATTTACTGTTATGGATTATTATTTTACACGAACACTCAAGTACCTATACAAAAAAATTACTTTTCACAAATTACAAATTTATTTTTTACAACATACCTTATAAGTGAATTTTGTATATTAAATGTTATTTAATAGTTTTATATTAATAAAAACAATGCATATCATAAGTAAAACAAAATTTCTTTAACTCTTAAGATGGTGATAAAAAATGAAAATAATGTATATATATATATACATATACACATAAATATCAAGTATAGTCATTGATAATAATTTTCGTTTACTTATATTTAAGAGTATATATTTATTATTTATATAATATAAAATACTATTAACTTATAAACTCTGTTTTATTATTTGATAAGATTTAAATAAATAAGTTAATACTATAAGTTTTCGGATTTTATAATATTGATAGTACTTATATACTTTAAATCTATTCAAAAAGTAACCCGATTTACCGTATAAAAAATAAATAAGTATTTTTAAGACTTACGAAACATTTCAAAATAATTTAAAAATAAATTATCAATTTTTCTTATATACTTTAAAATTAAATAATTTGTTGAATTGACCATTACTCAAAATGAAAATTTAGTATTTTAGTAATATAACCGGAATGGAGATTAAATTTAATGTTAATAAAAAATTAATTCTTTAATGCTTTAATTCTAAATAATAACAAATCAGTAGAGATTTATATGATTTGGACATCTTGAAAAAAGAGAAAATTGTTAGGTAACACAATAAGTACTTGGATCAAACGTGTCAAAAGCCAAAGGAAGGGTAGTTTCAAAAATAATTTAACAAGGAAATCGTCGACACGATTTACACGATCGACAACGGAAAAGGAGAAGAAAACGAATATAAAAGTGGTAAGACTCTTAGTAGTTGAACATCGTAAGATAAGAAAGAAGAAGAAAGCAAGCGTATTAATAAAGTTGAATACTTTAATTTGATCACTGAACAATATATTATGTTATGCATAGTATTGTATACATATTATTATACAGCGAAAGCTGCTCTCAAGGAAATGTTATCGAAGAAATTCCGATACCAATAACTCTACATATTGCGTCGATATCGAACATTCTCAAAATTCTGAAACATTCTGGGATCATCATTGTATTATACGTTTATACGTGTGTCTAGATATAATGAATTCGTGAAAAACTCTGTGCGCGAATTTCAGATAAATTTAATTTAATTTTTCGTCTTCAAAGGTTTATTGTTCACATGATGTGTATGCAATAATATTACGTGTTATTATTTCATGTTTTTTTTTTATATCGTTTTCCAATAAAAATGTTATTTCCAAAGATTATTTGTCTTAGAATATTGAACCATTATTCATAACTTGTACATAATATTATATAACGTTGTACACAAAATTGTAAAATGTATTAAATTTAAGGAAAGATAGATACTAAACTAAATGGATGTGTTGACCAATTGAGTAAAATGACTGACAGATTTAAATTATTATTATTGGCGTGGTTATTAATTATAATGCTTAATCAACATAATATATGCATTAAAAGATAATGTTTATTTATATTTAATTATGTTGAACAAAGAATAGGTAGACGCGTAATAGTAATTGTATTGGTTTATAATAAAATTATGTTAGTGTGAACATTTTGAGTGTATATGTGTGTACCTGTGTAATGCTACATAGTAAAATATAAATCAAAAGGTTCGACCTTCGATTTTTCTATAATAATTTTGGATAGAAGACGGATGTTTGGTCGAAAATATTTTAAAAAAACAACATTTTATTCATCGATTTTTGATGATGAAACGAATATAATAAATTGTAATGGAGCCATGAAAATATATTATATAAAACAATAAGAACACATTTTTTTTAAATATATCAACTATAGTCTATAATATACCACGATATGTACTATCATTATTCATTCTGTACTTGTTTACTGTTATCCAAACCATATCTTTTTTCAAATAGTTTTATTAATAATTGCTCTGCTGTTTGTATAACAATTTTCAATTTGTAAAAATTTATTTTTTAGTGATTTTATCTTACTTTTACTTGGTTCGTTATTTTGACGAACAAAAATCGATTAGTGGACGAAATTGTTTAGTAAAAACAGACATGTCTTATTGTTCAGAGGCGAAAAATAATAACCAGGGAGGGAATTACTTGGTAATAGATGTGCAAAGCAATTATTATCACTCGACTCGGACAGATCCGATTCGTACAAAGAAAATAGTGATCCGTGTGTTCGGCAAAAACCAAACGCAATATTATGGTCGGCGAAACAAAGGTCTGTGGGTTTTTGGGCTGTGTTATTGGAGAAGATGTGGCATTCTAGAATATTGATGTTTTGTTGTCCATACAGCAGTGATCGTGATACATACCATTTCATTGTTAGACTATTCAATCCGCAGTCTTGTGAATACTATGCCTAAAACCCGCGAGAACAATATCGTAAACGTTACCAGAGTAAATTATTATTATTTATTATAATAGATACAAACGTTCAACTGCATAATATTGATTATCAATCAAAAATTTGATGATTTTCAGCTACATTCTGAGAAACGTTGTAATAGAATGCATATGAAAATTATCAAGCATGACAATAACGATAAGTATGTACAGAGAAATTATGTAACTTTACCATGTCGTCAGATGGAATACCAGAAACATCCAAACTGACGCAACTTAACAGCGACATTAAAATATTTTGTTTTTCATTATTAGCTAAAATTCGAAAAACGTATTTTTGATTGATTATTTTTTTTTTTTAATTTTAATAGATAAATATAAAGCAATCAAATAATATTTTTAAAAAATAATTCATAAATAAGCAACGCTAGATGATTTTTTTTTAATTGTATTAGTGTATACATAATATTTAAATTATTCATGAAAATAATATTGTTTTGGATAAACAATCAAGCAATCATTGCTAAAAGTTATTTTTAACTATTTTTTTAAGTACTGGAATAAAATAAAATATTTTGTATTTTATCTTTTTAATAAAACGTTAATTATATTTGCTTCTCAAATTCCTGTCATGATTATATTTAAATAGTTATAATAATAATATATTATATTATAATGTTTACAAAACAACAGTTAATTATAAATTTCATAATTACTTTTTTATTTTATGAATTTAAATTAATTTTTCAGTGATATTTTGCGTTAAACTACTGAAAATCGCAAAAAAGCACGCATAATAAGTAATAACGATGATGATGATAATAATAGTAATAATAATAATAAACATATAGGTATATAATTCACTTTTTTTTTACAGCTTAAACTATAGGTACTTTTATTAGTTAATAAAATAATTATTATTTATATTAAAGAAGTGTAAATATTGTATAATTTTTATATTTAATTGTATAGTTATGTAATTTTTTTTTAAGAAAGTTGAATTGATCAAAATGAAAAGTTTTTGAAGGACTTAGATTAATGAACAAAATTTAGATTTAAATTTAATATTATACTATTATATATGTATTTTGAAAGAAATTTTATAAAAAAAAAAACCTTTTTTCCATAAAGTATTTATAATATAAATGGTTTTAACAATTATAAATTAAAATAAAGTAATTTCCCAAAAACGATAGTAATGTACAGTAAATAACACACAGATATATGATAATTTGACTCCTCGAACTTAATTTCTTAAAATATAAAAATGTTTTATAGATGAATCCCAATTACGATACTCGATTGCACACGACGATTGGGCGTTGTAGTTTAATTACAGCGTTATTCGACGATGATAAAAATACGAAATCTACGCCAAGCGTTTTATTGAAAATTATTTTACTATTACACCAACGTGTTTTCTTTTTAATATATAAGTAAAATAAAATACAATATAATATACCTTTCGACCAGCGACAATCGTTATTCACTCGTTCGTTTAGCGATCAGATAAAATCACTAAGTTTTTAATAACATACGTTTTTATTATTTGTTTGTTCCGGTTCCTGCGATACGGCTAAAAACGACGTAATGATACGTCCATAACGTCTATTGTGTGTCGCGAGAATTTTGGGGGCTTAAAACAAAATATTTAAATTTTTATTTTTTTCGCTCCTATCCGATAAAACTTCGACGAGCACGTGATGGCGGACCGATCGGTGACGGGCGGCGTGTCGTGGGTTGCGGTGGGTCTAAGTCAGACTGAACGGTCCGTTCGGGCGTGTGCGCTTCGATGTGTAGGGAGCGCAAAAACCGACGCGCACTCGCGGACGCGCCAGCGGCAATTTTCGTCGTATATTTAGTATGAATACATATATATATATATATATATGTGTGTGTGTGTGTGTGTGTGTATACACATTATACAGCACCTTCGGTTTACAACTGCCTGCTCCAATAATACACGTAAAAACTTCTTCCCTCGACGCCACAACCTCGTTGAACACGCTCCGAACGCTTATGCGTTTGTCTATAGATCAGCGGCGGTGTAAGCAATGGGTGCGCATTGCACGGGTCGAGTTAGGGGTAGTTATGTGACGTGCTACATTATATGCATTAGGATTTTTAAAGTGCAGTGTTATTCCGCGGACTTCTCGCGACGAATATTAAAACAACCACCTTAGGTCCCCGTGGTCCATATCACTGTATATGGTGTCGTTGTCGTGCACGTCGCCTACGCGGGAATTCGTTAAAAAGGGCCCGTCGAAAGGCGGCGCGTTATAGAAACGACGCGGGACCGTTTGGGTATCGAAATGGGCGAATTAGCCGCGGGAACGGGTGTCTTATACATACGCGATGCCTCCCTTTCTCCTCATCCGTAATATTATGCAGTGATCACGGTCCGCCGACGAACCCGCCAGTGACGGCGGCGACGACGACACAGCTTGCAGGTCGCTGGAGATGACGGCAGAAGCCGTTTTTTTTCACGCTGTTTTCACTTAGACGTTTTGGGATTAAAAAAAATATATATAATATATACCGCGCGTCGTGGTTGAATTATAGTCAAAAGGTTCATGATTAAATTTAAACGGCCAAGTGTCGTCGAAGGAGGGGTGATTCTTTTTTTTTTCTGTCAATGATAAATATGGAAAAACGTGGTAAATGAAGCAAACCATTTATAAACCGCATCCTATTACCATATTGTGTAAAAAAAAAAACAGAATAGGAACTTTTAAGCTCGGGGTAAGTAGAACATACGAAATTTATGTTCACGAAATATTATACTAACGGTGAAAAAGAAAACTTTCTTATTGTTCAGATCGTCTTTTGTTCGTCAAAAGCACCGTAATTCAGATGGTTAGGTATAATATGATACATTTAAGTTGTTCAGGACCATCAAGGGCTCGTTAATAGTTTGCCAGTTTAGGGCTCGTTGTATTAATATTATGGTTTCATACTCAAAAATCTGACATATTTTATTTTGTTAACTATGATAATGACGATCCACTTATCGATCGATGATATTAATAAAAAGGTAGGTAGTTAGATAGTTAACTTAATACGATTTTTTTGGGAGTAAAAAGTATACCTACTTTTGTGTATAGTAGTATCCGATATTTTCCATATTATACATCACGAGGCTTTAGAGCCACAAGGCAATTTTATATTAAATTTTTACCGTAATAATTTATATTTTTTTTTTTTTCATAATTTTTTACTCTTTGAAGCATATTTACTAGGCTGATTTGACATGGGATACAATTAAGTTCGGTGTACAATACCACTTAAATCGAAAAAGGTACACGTTGGTTGTTCAAACTGATCGTGCACATAATACCACGCGCGGATAAATTCTACATGCATATTATTGTAATGCACACTGTTGACTACAGAGTTCCGCGCGTAATTCGAATTTATTAGCCGTGTTCGCGTCACTTACTTGTTCGGCACCGATTCATTACCAGTGATTGAACACAAACTTCACGATAGATTGCCCTGGTGGCAGACTGGGGGTAAGAGGACTACAATATGTGACAAGTGACAATATCCGGAATATTTGCGCGACAGAGTTTTGCGTAAACAGAGTTTCGATGACGCAGTTGAATCGGCGTCGAACTACCGCCATTACAGCAAACATTCGGATGCCCCGTCGCAATTATTTCCGAACGATCGCCGGTTCTCGATGACAATAAGCGGATGCATGTTAAACGTAAATGCCAATCATTCGCAGACGGTTATAAAATTTATCTCGACATGATGTTTTATATGCGTCGAGATATTGTATTGTATAAAATGTATTTCAAAAAAAAAAAAAAAAAAAAACCGTGAGTGAAAAACTATAATACATATTTGTTTATTTTCATGTTCAGATTAGTTATATTCATTAACGTCTGTGCGTTCGTTTGTGTGTGTAATGATCGGAGGAACACAATCGATTAAAATATAATTATGTTCGATTATTGCAGAAATTATGTACTATTTAAAACTATTCATACTTTATTTTGTTTGATAATTTAACCGGTAACGTTTACTCGCATATAATAATAATTAATAGTACGAGTAGAAAATAATATTTTAATTCTTGGTAGCCAGAACGTTGTTTGAAAATTTACTTTATGTGCGAACTACAGTTTGCCCTTAAGCAATATCTAATGCATTAAAGTGTAAAAAGAAAACAATTTCTTAGAATAAATTATTTTAACATTTCAATAATAAACATAATCAAAAAAAAAGAAAGAAACACGTACGTTCATGTTGTTAGAAGTTATTTTTATTAATAAAATAAGGTATAGAATAAACGAAATTTAATTATACTAAATATTTTTTTCTCGCATAGGAATATAATATTTCATTATTTTGTTTACTTTCTTTTTCACATAGTATAAAACCTTTTCCAGTTCTAAAATGCTTTATAAACTATCAATAATAAACTTTAATTTAATTTTTTAAATGATTTTGAACATGTCAACACGTATGTGAATACAATTTAGCTGTAAAGTGATGTTATAGAAAAAATTTTTTTTTTTGATTTGATCAAATATCGAAATAGCTATGTTAAAGATAGGATAGGTTAAAAAAAACTATTTTTATACTATAATGTACGATCTCAAGTAATATCGTAATTGACATAAGTCGTAACATATCTAATTTTGATCGATTGATTAAGATTTTCATTACATATTTTCGATTCTTGAATTTAATAAGTATAATATAGTCATCTAAAAAACAGAATATCAAAATTTAACAGCTATGAATTAATATAATTTTAATTTTCGCACAAATGTGTTTTTTTTTTTGTAGTACAATAAAATGTAAATATTTATTTAAATACAATATTTTAACATTTATTTAGTCAGTTTGTTCATCCAATATTTACCCAATTAATACAATTTATCATTATTATTTTCATAATCGTATAATATATTTTACTCTTCGTTTTCACAATTATATAGGTACAAATTGAATTAATAGAAAATATATATTATTTATATCAATACATGTATAATAATGCATCTACTTAGTTGGAAACGTAATTCAGCAATTAAATTGGAAATGATACTAACTTTATTGATTTATTAATTAATTTATGCAGTTTGTAAAGATTTTGTTTTTCTTGAGAAATTTAATTATATTTTAAAACATAAATTACGTAAATGAATTAAAATGTATGAACAGTATTTATAAAATACTCGTATATAGTGTTTGTTTAAAAAAAAAACTTTTATGATTATTAAATTTTCATATACAGAGTAAGGTACACATTATTTTTTGTGTATACAAATTTATATTTTATATTTAATTATATTTTAAACATTTAATAAAATAATTATCCATATGTAAATTCAATT
Source organism: Rhopalosiphum padi (assembly GCF_020882245.1). Classification (NCBI taxonomy): domain Eukaryota; kingdom Metazoa; phylum Arthropoda; class Insecta; order Hemiptera; family Aphididae; genus Rhopalosiphum; species Rhopalosiphum padi. The sequence continues at coordinate 75,978,797 of NC_083597.1, forward strand.
TATTATAATAAAGTAAGAATTTAAAATAGGTAATGAGCATTAAATATTTTTATTTCTTTTAATACTATAACAATTGTTCGACATAAGTAATAAGTAAATTAGACTTGAGTAAAGAAAAAGACATAACGAGTATGTTAACTTTCTGGTTTAATTATAATATATATTATGTGTCTAGAAATAAAAACTTATTAATTAGTTTTATATTAATTTATACAGTAATATGTGGCTTAAATGTGCATTACAAAAACAATTAACACATCAAAAGTTGAATGAATATTATATTTTATATTAAATAAATCCCCAAATATGAGTATAATATGTATGCATATAATAACAATAATATTATTTAACCACTCTGAACCTATTAAACCTATTCAACTATGGGTCACTGCAAAAATCTCGAATGTAAATCGAATCCAACGATTTCAATCTAAAACCCTCCAAGCTATAACCAAAGCAACCTTTTATGTATCAAACCTCTCCATACAGAACGACCTTGCTATATCCACTATCCATGATGCAGCTAAAGCGTATTACAAACGATTTAAACTTAATGTACAAAATCACAGAAATCCCCTTATTAAAGGACCCGCATCAACAAATATACCTGGTAACCCTAAAAAAGGCTAAAAAGGCGGTGGTTATCATGACCTCCAAATACAATTATACCCATAACTATACCTGCTGTTGTCTACATCCCTTTCACCTCTCTTAAGTAATAATTACTAAAATCATTTAGAAATTCCTTCAACGGGAGGACTCTTCACTCGGACACTTGTCATATTATATTTTTTTCATTCCCCTCATGTATCATCAAATTCACTTATTGAGTAATATAAATATATATATATATTATATATCATTAATAAAAAAAAAGTAAAACACTATCCAACTACAATACCCCACCTAAACCGAACCTAAACTGTATACTTTACATAAACAATAATATAATATTAAACGGAATGCTTAATAAGAATTAAAGTAAATTTAGTTAAGTATACATCTGTTATAACTTAAGAAGTAAACGAAAAAAAATATATAAACTGAAATAAAATAGAGGTATTTTAGTATTTATTTTATTTTTTGGCAAATTTATTATTGAATACTTACAGAAAACAAAAATTAAATACAATATTTAGAACAATCATACGATTTAAAAAACCATGCATTCACAATGATATACATTCAGAACATTTAAAATGAATGTGGATAGGCAAAATGTGAGTGGTTAGTGGATTTTGGTTCGTAGCGTATGAAATATATATTATTTAATGACAAATAACTAGCGATTTAAAAAAATAAACACAATATTCGAATAAATATAAATAAGAAATATATTATATCCAATACAATTGTATACACAATAATAAAAATCAAGAAAAATGAAATAATATTTTTTGCTCATAAATGTTTAATTTGTTTTTGTATGCCAGTTGTTTTGAATTATGTTTTAAATTGGTTTTAATGAAGAAATAATGTACATTTTTAAACAAGACCATGTAAATTTTGCATTGTAGTTCTGACCTATATTTTTGAATTTATGTACCTACAAGGCTACAACTATTTATGTTCTTACATTAATTACTACCAAGTAGGTAGCTTTAGTCACAATAAAATATTCATTTTTGACTTCAAATTGTATATGAAATATCTATGAAAGTCCCATAACTGAATAGAAACAAACATTTCAATAGAGAGAAAAAAAAATAATATTGCTGACATTTTGAGAAACTTTTTTTTTTAATAATTTTGACAAAGGTTTTACGTGTATAATTTATATATACAATCGATATATTTCAAAATTAAATATTGTTTTCAAATAAATTATGTATTTCATAAGTAAAACAACGAAAAAAGGTTGGAAATTGGTTACCGCTCTGCAGTATAATAGCAGTGCAATGGGTCACTGCTAATTGATATGATGTTTAATTCGAATCAATAATATATAATTGTATACCGAAAACGAATCTGAGCGGAGACTGCTAGCTTATATCACTAAGTTAATTTCGTAATAACATGTTTCTTGATATTGCTATTAAAGAAATGTTTAATATTATTAGTATTAAGGTAGGATGATTTAATTTTTGACGAAAACATTGCACTTATAAATATCGGTAATATTTAATTATCATAATAATATCCATGTTTTATTATTGTTATTAATTTACGAGTAAATACCACTTTATTGTAAACAACGTGAATAGATTCTATAAATAAATATTATTTATAAATTAATCTACATATTTTCAAAATTCCATTTCCTATAGTAGAATACAATATCATTGATTATACAATAGATATATAAACAATGCAATGTTAATATTTGGTAACCATTCATAATATGATGCAGTCACTATGAAGCGTTAGTGTAGAAATGATGCAAATGTGGTGATACCTTCTCGTGGGCAGGTGAGCAATGCGGAGGGTGTCTAGATTCAAGGTCATTGTATTTCTACAGTGTATTAATGAAGTCTCGGCGGGAAAAGATGATAGGTAATTATTTCCGTTCTAAAAATAGAATATTTGTTAAAAAGAAATGGGAAATTTAAATAGAATTTCTCGTACAATTATTTTATTATAGAACATAAATCGTTATCGCATATCGATATCGTTAATAAATTATCCCTCTACTGTTGTCTGTCAGTGGCGAATTTTCTGTTACCATGGTGGGAGTTACCCGTAAAAAAATTAATTTATTTTGGGTATAGCCCATTTGCGCCAAAATAAAAAAGATATATGTTTTTTTCGACCGCCCATCTGTGCCAAATTTACCTGTTTAAACATTTTACATTAAATAATTGTTTAATTCGTATATTTAAAAGACGTCGTTTCTGTAACGTATAATAAAGTTATTTTTATAAGTCTGTCAATAGTAGTATTAAAAATATACCTAGCCCCAAAAAAAAATTCACAAGTTAAAAAAAGATTAAAAACTACTTTAAAAGCAATAGAAAATTATAAAATATTATAATATTATAAATATTATTGATTATTATTTTTAAAATTGACTATGATTTAAATAAAATTCTAACTGTTGTTTATTATTTGAGAAAAAAATATATTATTTTATTATAATTATACCAGGTAAATTTGGCGCAAATGGGCGGTCGGAAAAAACATGCCTTATTTATTTTGGCACAAATGGGCTATACCCAAAACAAATCAATTTTTTTTGGCGCAAATGGGCGATGCCCACCATGGTCAATACTTTTTTACAAAAAATAATTTTTATTATATATTAAGTATAAAATAATCTGAAAATATTTACGTTTCAACATTTTAATTTCAGTAGTCTCCTGGTTTTTAATATTTATTTCTAGTTTCGAGAAGCCGGCCGGTTAGTTCGACAGCCGTACGAGCACGTGAGCCACATGTTTGATACAATGACACCACTAGTCGTATTAAATAATTCGCAGTTTTATTCGAAACTAGAAAAAATATTAAAAATCAGGTGACTATTGAATTTAAAATGTTGAAACATCATTATTTTCAGAAAAATTAACTCTATAAAATGGCTATCTTAAATTTTTTTTGAAAATACTTTTTTACAACTTTTTTACAAAAACATTAAAATAAATTAAAACATGAAATATTTGTATTTCTTGTCCCTGCGAATCTTATTAAAAATCTAGAATTATGATATCTCCGTTATTTCAGGAGATATTGCAATGGGTAAATCTTCGTGGGACACCCTGTATATACATATAAATTACTATAACTACTGATTAATGATTATGTGTTTTGTTGTTGAATGGGAGACTATGGGTGCGGGCCCACATCAATTTTTAATACACATAGGTCATGAAAAACAAACCGCACGATAATCATTACGCATGCGTACTTCTACTTATTTAACAGTCGTGTGCATTCGCGTAAACACATACGCGCGCGTGTTGAATTTATGTATACGGCTATAATACAATACAATATAATATAATCGTACGAATACGAACTCAGAAGCGGCATTAAACGGTGCCTCTCTGTTGCCATCAGAACATAGCCACCTGCTGAAATAACGGCGTTCGTTTACGTACTAATTATTTCGTGCATTCCATGTCGGTTTATCGCCAATTTGGTGATAAACACGAAATTATATACAAATATACAATATAATAAGTAATAATTAATATTAAAGTGAAATAAAGAAGAATTTTTTTTCAAATCAAATCATAAATACGTTAAAAATTATTAAGGAAATATGTGCTATTGGTGAGCCAAGAAGTTCAAATTTTTATTATTTACTACCAAATTTTAGGTGAGATGCCCATCTTGCCTCAGTGCCGAACCATCAAAACCACTACTGCAAGGCGTATTAGCAATTGTGCCAAATGCCAATTATGGCAATAGTGCGATGCTAAGAAAATATTGGCTTATCGTTTTTTCTGTCACTGTCACAAACCCATTTGGGAATATGTTTCATAGTTTCATTTGCCATTTGCCGTCAGTAATAATTAGGACTAATATATCTATAAATTTGCATGTTTTTTCCTTAATTCCAAATTGATTGGTTATCAGATATGTCCACGATTTGGATTATTCTCGATTAAATGGAACAATTTTTTTTTTGAATATTTTGAACATGATGCATATACATTTTTGAGAATCTTGTTAATTTTAAATAGTATATAATTATTGGATTATTTGGTTATTTATGGAAGAAAAATATGTTAATATAACTTTAAATCCGGGACAAATCGTGTCAATTAAATATGCTCCAATAACATCGTGTGATGTGGATAGGAGTTTCAGCCAATATAAATTTATTCTTCAATCTAATTGCCGGTTGTACACATTTGAAAATTTAAAAAAAAACATAAGATAATAGCATGTAATAATAACAATAACTTATAAGTTACTACTTATCTTACAAGTTATAATATAAACTAATATTAATTGTTTTTGCATATTTTGGTAAATAAAATTCATATTTTACAATTTTTTACTGTATAGAAATCTTAACCCTAATAATATTAATATAACGTCAATTTATACAACGCTACCTATTGGCAGCTGTTATACATATAAATATAATTTTATGAAAATCCCTAAACCGGCTATATCATTAGCATTTCATTGCCTATCTGCCTAGCCTACCCTATATAATCAATGATTTTAATATATATATATAAAATTATTAAGTTCTCATAATTAATGTTTTTGAACTTAACAAAATTATTGACATTGATAAATTATATAATATTGTCTAAATTTGAACTATAAATATACAGAATAAAAATCATACTTATATATTTTTGTAGATTTTTTGATTTTTGTATGAATTACTTACAAGAAACCTTCTATTAAATTTTCTATCATTAGCTCTAAAAATTGAACATTAATAAATTATAAGTTGCAAAAAAGATTACACATTTTTAACCGTTTCTTATAAAGTTAAAACTTCAAATACTTATAAAAATAAATTGTGTCAATATATTTTAAATATTTTTATATAGCTAAAAAAATAACAACTCATGTGAGAATGTTGTATTAAGTTTTCAAAACTTAAAATATTTTATCAACATAAAGGAGTAAAAAAAAAAAAAATGGAAATTTCAATTGGCTAAAAATAACTCAAAATATTATCATGTATAGAAAATGATCATTTAAATATTTATTGAATATTCCAAGTATCTACAATTTTGTTCTTATTTGAATCGTTATTGAGTAATAACAAAAATTGTTAAAGGAGAAATGGCTAGTTATTTTTCTTGCGAATATCCAATGTCGTAAAAATTTGAGCTTCAAACGCTCATAAAAAATGAGTGTGACTATATGGTAAACTTTTTTTTTATTATAAGTAAAAAACTATTGAAACGAATATTGTATTACATCTTTAAAACTCAAATATAAAAAGAAACTTTTTAAGAATACCTAACTACAAAATAATTTGAACATTTTCGATATTTAACGAATTTTGTCAAAAAGCTATTTTTAAATGGTTAAACAATAATATCGCGACTTAGTAATTTTTATTATTTTTTTTATTATAACAATAATAAAGGAAATAAATTATTTCAAATAATCATAATAAACGATGAAGATCGTTTATAATTACAACCTTGAATACAATTATTTAAATTCAAAGTTTTGTAATTAATTAGTGCTCGTATAGAACAAATGAGACAATACCCCTTTTGTCAAACCTACACATCAAGTTAACGAGTTATTCGGAATTCACATATAGTTTTCGGGTAGTGTTGACGTGGAAATGAGAACATATAAAAACCTTGGACAAAATTATAGACTGATGATGCCCCGAAAGTAACATAATATACAAAAATACAAAAATATTGTCAGACGCCCACGTTCCGCCAACTTATTTAGTCCCGCCGGTTTATAAGTATAGAAATAAGATCACGATGTAGACAATTTATTTTCAAAATGTTGGCAACAAAGTTTTAAGAAGTTACGTCGGGCACACTACAACTGATAATAGTCACCAGTATCACACCACATATTGTGATACCCTCTATAAAACATGCTCGGCAAGAGAACAATAAATAGGGACTTTAACGATCATGGAAGTTTAGAATAGGTTGCTACTCTTTTGACGAACTCCGGAATTTTTAGTGCTTTGCGACAAACTTTTCCAATATAAATACGGGAAACAGAGAAATTACAAAAATGAATGCCAGATTACAAATCAAAAGTGCGGGTCAATAAGCTCATTCATAAAACGGAGTATAAAGATTCTATAGTGATTCTTTGACACTTATACGTCATTGAGTGAATAGTGCTGACTTCCAAATAGCGTTCACTAAAATTTAAAGTGAATACAAATCCTTTAATCTATAAAATTAAATAATCAAAATCCGTCGGGAAGACCTCATCAGTTATTGCATAATGTTTTCAACGAACAATATTTAAGTTATAATTGGTCCGCTAAACCAATCAGAATGGAAACTGTTGGTGATAAAAATAGAAAAAAGTGGAAGCGCAATGATATAAACTCCTGCTATAAAAGTATCTACGCTTAAATATTAATTTGGCAATTTGATTATTTTGTTAACGAAGTAACAAAGAAGATAATATTTTTTTATTACTATCTATAAAAATGATGATTTATGGCTTGTAGTTGATAATAATGACAAATATGAAGTTAGATATTTTTACAAATTGATACGATTGATACAAATTCAGAATTAAGTACGAAAAAAGGGTTGAAATGAAAGTTGATACTGTTTTTGCGTTGACTCAACATTTTAAAACACTTAAATGACGAACTATAATATGGATAATACAATTAATTAAATCGACACAATTAGATTATTGTTATACATAATGAATTTAATATATTTGGTTTAATTAGGAAGATTTTGTGAATATCCGAAACAATTTTAAGTTTATTTTTAAACAGGTACTAGGTATATAAATGTTTTTAGGTTGCAGTTTTTAAATTTCACTTTAAAATAAGATTAACATTAAAACTTCTTTTTGAAAATATTGACAGCATGTAACAATTTAATTTAAAAATGTATTATTTTTAATTTTATTAAATATATAGTGTAAAATAAATATCTGAAAAATAAAAATAAAAAATTAATACAAGTTTAAACATATGAAAAACATTATGAATATTTTATAGATAATAAATAATTTAAGTTTTCTTTGTCTGAAAATTTCGTAAATAATGTTATTAAAAAAAATTGTCACGTTTCAAAAAGTTATTTAACCACAAAAAAAAATATTGTTATTTTAAAAAATTATAAAAAATAAGTTACGTGGCTTAATAAATGTTTTTATTAGTAAAATATTTCTAAAATTTAAATTACAAACTTGGTTATTTTAAATTGTAAATTATTTTTCTGTATTAAAAAAAATTGATTAGAACTAAAGTTATTTTATATGTCAGGTCTTTCTGTATATGCCATAGTACTATGTATATGAAAGGAAACTGTTATAAATAGAAATAAAAATTGAAGGAAATTAACCATTAAGAAATACCAAATATAACACACTAAAATTGTATAAATATAATGATTTACATGACTGACGGAAATTAATGAAATATTAATGGAATTATAATATATTAAATTAATTTTTTTTTTAAAGCTTTATTAATTAATTCAGTTTTTTTTATTTTATTTAAAAAGTTATACATATTATATTATATGTAATTTATTTATTATCTTCTAAAATTGCAATTGTATAATTAATTATACAACATAAACATGCTAGTTGTTTAAATGTTTTTATTTATTTTGATTACAACTCAAGTAAAATGCAATATTTTAATACAATGTTATTTAAATATAAGTATTTTAGTATTTGCATATTCTTTGATATATATAGACATATAGTGGATAAAATAATAGTAATTATTTGATAAAAATTAAAATAATTTTAATCACAGTAGATATTAACATAGATTCAATTTTATAAATTATGAAATATATGTTTTAAAAATATTTAAAGTAGAATATTTTTTTTTTTTAATTTAACTCCACCGATATTTGATAAATGTTTTTTATCATTATACAATTTCAATTATAAAAATTAAAATATATTATCTCATACTATTTGACTTGAACTTGTATTTTGTGACAAGCCATATGAAAAGTTGTATTTTAAGTTTATAGGCTCCAATATAAATGTCAATATATATATTTATATATATATTTATTGGTCTTTCAAAAAACTCAAACAGCATAGGCCAGTGGTTTTCAAACTTTTTTTATACACGGCACACCGTAAACTTCAAAAAATTTTCACGGCACACTGACCTTTTTTTTAGATGAACAAAATTGTTTATAATTATATATACATTTAATAAGAAATATGTGATTGATGGGCTAACAAATATTTTTAATTCTTGGACGAATAGTTACACATACCCGCATTTTCTTATATCACAATTCAGTGCAATCGATAATTTATGGAAAAACCGCGGCACACTTAGTGCATACTCGCGGCACACCAGTGTACCGCGGCACCCAGTTTGAAAACCACTGGCATAGGCCGTTAGTTAAAATTACTTAGTTAATAAATGACAATTGGGTAATTATTAAAATCTAATATATTGGTTAGGTTAATTAAGAAAAATATTTGAAATTTTCATATTTTATTTAATATGAATTATTAATGTGAAGATAGGTTAATATCGTTTGTAAGAGTATATGTTTCATTTTCAGCATAACACTACATATTTCACAAAAATGAGTTTTTTCTTTTGCAACGAGTAGCTCGTGGGTTACTCTTATAATAGTTTAATTCTTAATCAACTTTAAACAGTTTCTTCTGAAGCCAAATTTTTTTATTTACTTTGAGAAACACTTCTATATTTTTGTTTATATTTCTTTAATTTGTTAAATGTTAATACTACAAAACTTTGTGAAAGCAATTATAATGTGTGTTGATCTAAACTATTATGAATGTATTTCAGTAGTTGTTGTTGGGCGTTTCGCCCAAAACAAATCTTAACTATACCGATGATAAGAATAATAAATTAACATAATTTGTAATTTTGGTACATTGTTGAAACTATGACGTTTATTAAAAATTATTTACGACCAATTAATGCATTTAAAACATAAAATTTAATCTCCTTCTGAAATGTGGTCATAGGACCTTAAACCTGCAGATGCTGTCAATGTCTTGTGTTGCTAGCGATGTCGTAATTGGTTCAGCTGTGTTTTACGATCAACAGTCATTTCAACGCTTATTTGAATACTTGTGTCATGAAATATTTAAAATTGCATATAATTTGTAATTACTCCTACGAGGAATGTTAATAGTTACTGCAACCACATTTTAAGTGGTCCGTTTAGTATTTAGTACTTTGTAAGACGTTATAATGGTTATTGTTTTTCTTAAGTTCTTCGGATTAATACTAACATTTTATTTTCATATAATTTGAATAATTGAAACACATTTATTTATTTTTATTATTATTATTAGATACTAGTATTTTTATAAATACAAGGAGTGATTATGTTATTAAATATTGTATTAAGCCTTCTTAGTTGATTTTTTCAATCTGAAATTTTTCATTATTTTCCCTGAGCTTAAAGAAAAAATACTAAGTTATAATTTATATGGCATTGCTATATTTAACGAAATCGATTTGTTTATTACTGTTATTCAACAAATATTAGTTCTGAAGACTAATACAGGTATTTTTACTGATAATTTGTTTAAATAAAATGTTGTGTATTTATAGAGATATAATACCTACATTATATCAACGAGGTATTTTGGGTTAATAATACAAATACTTGGTTCAAATCATTGACGTTCCATCAATACTGTTTTGCGGGTAAGCATAAGTATCTACATCTTTATTTATACAAGACGATACAATATTGATACCTTTTATTATAATAAAGACTACCTGACATTAGTACTATCTTGTATAATAATATGTGTGTGGTACCACTAGTGCAAGATGAGTGGATATTAGAAAAATCATTCAAGTGAGATTGCATCACAATTTATATTACAGAAAACTCAATTTAACCAAGGCAAACGAAATACATTATTTCATTGTGTTTTGAAAACGATTGTGAAGTGAAAGCAAAAACCGAGATGGTATACCGATTATTTTATAATTTATTTTTTATTGATAATATGACTTTATAATATATATTTCATTTTTCAATATGAAGTTCTAACATATATTATTACAATTTTAATTGTTAAATGATATTTTATTATTATTAAATGTATTATTTTATTATTATTACTATTTAATTTTTTGTAGTTTATGTTGTGCTACTTCTAACTGCTTAAAAATTTAAATATTATTACGTTCAGCAGTAGACTTCTTCATTGGAATTTAAATCCTGGGAAAGTTCGTTTAAAATACGAATTAACTAAAAAGTTAATTTTTATTTTTATAGATTAAATTAATTAGATATTCATCGAGACTTCACTATTTTATATTATTAAATTATATCTTATTAGAAATTTTAGTAATTTACCATAATATAAAGTGAAAAGGATAATCATTACTTAAAATTAATTATGGAAATAAAAATTGAGATAGAATATGAACTCATTGAAACATTATTATGAATATAAATATTAGTAATAAAACAATTTTCATTTTTATTTTATATCTTTTATTTATTTATCAAGTAAACTTTGTAACTTTAAATACACTATGCAGACTAAAGTACAAAACGTAAACAATGTAACAAAAAAAGTAACAAGCATGGTAAATAAGCACTGACTTTAATATCCCCTATCAGTTGTTTTATAGGTATTTATGTTTTCAGCACATACAGCCACCGGACAGTTGTAGTTGAAAAACTTTATTCAACTATAATATAAATATGTATTGTAAATTACAGTGTGTAATTGTACGTGAATTTATAATAATTATTGTGTAGACTGTAGATAATTGTTATCATAAAGAAACAAAACTAAAAGTAATTTAGAATTAAAAATGAAATTAAAATATATAAAATTATAATTATTTCCGATAATGCATTTTTTTATATTCATTAGTTAATATTTATTTTTCTAATCTTTTATTCCTATTAGAATAAAATCATTAACTGTAAATCAAAATTTCTATTCAAAATAAAGTTCAAGTATAATAAAAACTATGAACTTAATTAATTTTCATTCATTAGTTTTGAACTTTAAACTTTTAAACACAGTCATTCAAAAGTTTGGGATTTCCCTGTATTTTTCCCTTTGAGACAGGTGTTGTGATATGATTGTTCACTGTGTACATACATAGCAAACTAATATTAGCAGATGATTAACTTGCACACCAATTAAGACTTGAGAGAAGCTATGAGCAGATTTCCCATGTACGGAATTACGAAACACTTCAACTGTACGTAATACAGCATAACTATTATACGTTATTTTCATAATAGCTAGAGAACTTTGTATTAGCAGTATGTAAACACTTTATACATAGTATAAATATATATTTTTAAGATAAATGCTTTTACAAAATACATTCTTCTGATGTGGCATAAAGATATTATATCAATTCTTGATACATAATATTATTTAGATAAGTTTTCATACACATTTTACAAATAAATACATAATATTATGTTTCTAACGCCAACTTTAAAATTGAGTTTAAAATGTATAATATAATATTATATGAACTATGTTATTATATTTTAATGTAAACAACACATTTCAGAAAATATAATAACATAAATCTTGATGTAAATTATTGTGTATTACGTGTCATCATTAGACTTATTTCTTATAATTTTAGCAAAGAAAAATACTAAAATTATTCAGCAGTTTAACAAGCGTGTTGTTTGAACTTTTTCCTCATATTTTTATAACATTTTTCCGTAAACATAATAATAATCTAGAAGATTGTAGACTTAAATTGTGATATAAAAATAGGTTCGTAGTAAAAAAAATATGTGATATATTTTTTTTAATCTTAAAATATTATTAATTTTATGTTTGTACTATAATAAAAGTAATGAGATGATAAAAATACAATAAAAATGCAATAAAATCTCCACTTCAAGAAACAACGATTTAATAAAGTATAAGCACGTGGCATATTGATAAACGATGTGAATTTTCTCAGTAAAATTGCGATGGAACAATGTTATAATTTGTAATAAAAAAAGCGGGCAAGTTTGTACCACTCTGTTAAGTACGGTATGTGTCATGAGGGTCACTATAATGAATATGTTAAGTTTAAATTCAATGATATATCATTGTATACGAAAATATATTTTGAGTTGAGACGGTCTATCAGAGTGTCAGCCTATATAACTAAGTTTATTTCATAATATTATGTTGTTTTCACCTGACTATTCAAGTAATTTATATTACTATTTGCATTATGCTAGGTTGATCTGATGCAAACAAATTTAATTTTTATATTATTCAAATTTAATTATAATATTAACATATATTTATATTTTATACCCTACTTAATCACTGCTTAAAGTTTTAAAGCTAATACTCTATTGACTCTATTACCGTATACAAGTGTGAACAGGTATAAATAAGTAATATCTTAAAATTAATCTACATACTTTTTTAAATAGAATTATGTATAGTAAAATTAAAAATATACCTAAAAGTCTTATAAGTCTGTGTGAATAATGTTTTTTAATTATAAAAAAATAATTAACTGCGTTATAATACATAATTTTGCGTCCAAATTTGAATTTAAAATGAAAATAAAAAATAATTATGCTTATATTTTATTTTTTAGTCTTTTTAATTCCAGCATTCTCTACTTATGAGGAACCTTGTATTAAATTTTCAAGAGTTTTTACGTAGCGAATAAATTGTTATAGTTATTTATTTAAAAAAATATATAAAAAATGAAAAATATCAACTGTCTTTAAATTACTCAAAAAGAGTCAAACTATTTTTAAAATTGTACTATATAATATGAAAACAAATAAATGTTTGTTTATACCTATATTATCTATCTATAAACAATTATATAACAATATCGGAGATCTTATTTCGATTTCTGTGTATAAGTTAAACATAGTTAAAATTTCGTCAAAAACAGGTTATTCGTAAATATTAAATATAATTGTCAATTTTGTAAACAGTAAAAGATACTCAAGCCGAATTTGTAGAAACAGTTAGTGTATTACCATAAGTAAAAAAATTAAGTTTTACGCGCGTATTGAAAGGGTTACAATTTTTAAATTTATCAGAACATTTTTATTTCAGTGCTCTCTTTTATTACCCGAAAAACCCATTTCAATACAAGGTCACTCATCCAACTGAAATATTTAATGATGCCTCTTAGCTCAACACATTATATATAAATTTATTAAAAATATATGTATATAGTAAGATTCCTAGGGAAAAGATACAGATTCATTTGTATAACACACATTAGCATACACATTAGCATCAGGCTAGCATCCAGGATTTGTTAAGGGTAATGTTTTTATTATATATTAAAATATGCCTAGTTAAGGGTTTTTCACTTTTCGTTTTAATCACCAATCTTCATATTATTATTGTTATTAAGATAAAATATGTAATAGAACCACATGAAAAAATATTTTTAAAAAATCTAAAAGCATATTATTATGGTATTTTTATTTTTGCATGAACACAAGATTATGGTGGAATGTTTCAACATATATAACACATCCCCAATCACTGGCTAATGAAAAACATAAGTTAAGTATTTAATTGCACATTTTATACGTATTGCATAGTTAAATAGTTAATAGAAAATTGAACTTTTTAAAAATTCATAATGTTGCAGAAAATTTACTACGAATAAAAAGTTTTGGTAATCTTTATATTACAAAAAAAAAGTTAAGAGATTGATATTTAGTATTAATAAATAATAATAAACTTTCAACCTACCAAATAATTGTACTATGAAAATATTATACTAATTGTAAATTTACAACAGTGTTAACTCTTACGAATGGTTTAAGGTCATCATTAAATATCGGTTAGATATATGATAATAGCAGATACTTTTAATAATATTAATGAAAACCACAACTATCAACAGAGATAGATGGCTCCTTTGGGAAAACTGAATAATTAACATCAACAACATGAAATTGTACTCTGTGGACATTCGCTAACTCTCTACGACCATCAAAAACCTAGTTTAAAAAGTATATAAGGAATATTGTTAAAAATAAATATTTCATTGAGTGATAGATTAAAATTGCGAATGAAACACTTATGTATCGCTAAAAAATAACTTAAGATTATTTTGAAATTATGAACGATGTATTTATAATTGATTATTAAATAACTAAATATTATACTACTTGCATAACGATAGATTTTAAATTTAGAAATATATTCCAATGATTACTAAGAAAACAATATAATATATATATTATATACATTGTGTAGGTATTATATTATATTATTTATATATTTATATTTATTATTTTAATTCAACGATAAATTAATGAACTAAGTATTAGTGTTCATATAAAAATGATATTATATAAGTTGTTATTGTAGAAATTATTTTAAACTGCAACTTATTAATATGTGAACAATTTAAGTGTATAATGATAATTTATTCCAATTTTTACTTAATTATAGTTTGAGCATAATTTTTTGCAAAGATCGTCAACTTGATGATTTTCATTATACTCTAAACTAAACAATTTATAACAGGTTCTAACTTTGTCGAAGTATTCTTACAAAGAAATTCTTGAAAATTAAATTCGATATAACTAGCCATGTAACTTTTGTACCTTCATAATAAGTTATGTGTCTTTGCTTGTATAATATCACCAGTGAAATTATCTCAGGTAATATATTTATTTATTAAGATTTATTTCTAAATGTTATAAACATTATTCTACTTTCAATAAAAAACTATAATAAACGCGTTTATATTTAAATATAACTAATGTATAAAATAGCACAAATAAACAGTTTTTTATTACCTACTTTATTTATTAAACATTTTTTGTTCGACAGCATTTTAATAATAATAATAATATTGTTAATATTATCATATTTTACGTGTCTATATATATTTATAATAATAACAACTGTAGGCAGTTCTACTTGACATACAAAAAACACCAGGAGATCAAGTATCAAGCTCATTCAGCTTTGATGTTTACTGGCGATGACTGATTACTAAACGCTCAAACTCAGCTTCCAACAACTTTTCTACGTCAAAAAAAATATGTCAGACCAACAAATCATTGGTACCAACGTTATGAGACATGACTTGAATATTAAAAAAAACTTCAGTACCAAAGATACTCATTTAAACTGAATTTACATCAGCTGCAGAAATGTAATATTATATTATAAAGTTATAACACGTCAATAATAGTGAATACAATAATAGATAATTATTATGTTGTTAATAATATTAACGCAGCAATGTAGCCAAATCGCCTATACGTTGCGCCGGATAAGCCGAGTAGTCGAGTTACTAGTCTTATATTTTAAGGAAAGGATATTTGCAAAGAAACTATGTGACATGAATTATGCAAAAGTTAAACTATCAATGAAATACCGATGGTTGTTGTAATTTAATGATAAAGTTTAATAAGACGAAAAACAAAATTTTATAAAAATATTGTTGGCAATTATTATAGAGTTCGTGGAAATCAATTCCGACATTGAAATGATCGAAAGTTTTTGTAAAGTGTTGGACACAAACTACACAACCTTGCAAACAAATCGATTTCCATTGAAAGTAATTCATATTTGTCTACATTATTTTTTCATTGACTAAAACAAATATAAATCATGTGCCATGCTTTGTTCGTCTATTTAGAATACACGAAAAAGTCATTGCGCATGGCAATGCATAGTCGTATAAAGTTTATATTATTTATTTAACAGCCTACGTTATTTCTACAATCATAAGAAACAATTTTAAAAAAATTGTTCAAAATCCAATTTAATAGTTTTTAAGTTTAATTTGGTAAAATTAAGTATGTAGGTACAAACATTTTTATATAATATCATAATATTATTGTTATAATATTTTGTTAACATAAAATAATAAATATTACTTAATTTTGAAAATCCAAAATTTTAATAATTTTATACAAACAATAATAATATTTTATTATACTTATTTGTTTTTTTTCTTTTTTAACAACGAGACTACATAACGCATGCCACAAATGCGGTGTAAGATCCTCGCATTACTGTTAATTTTATTAGAATTTTTTTTATAGATTTGAAACTTCAAACCATTACACCATGTGCAATTTTAGTTAGTATTTCAACTCGTCATTGTATATTTTATAGTATTATATAATCTGATATTCTGACCTAACTAAAGAGATGTGATAAAAATATGCGAATTTTAATAGCGCGTTGAATTCATAAGTACCATTTACAATATACTACGTCCAATCGATCTATATGATAAGGTAAATCGGTTGTTGGTGGGTTATTGATATTTTGTAGTGGTTATTAAAGTCATCAATATTGTTAATGGCACATTTTTATTCTGTTTTCCTAGTTGGATGCATATTTTTGATCACATTATAGTTATACGCGATAGAATAAAATGAGTATTATTAAATGAATGAAATAAAAATATAAAATAATAAAATAACTATTACTATAAAAAGTAATAACCAAATAATTTAAATTGTTTAAAAAATATATATTCTGTTTATATATATACGTATGATATATTTTAAATGTGTTTTGCGTTATAAATTATACAATTGTTAAGATTTACTTAAATTTATACTTTTCGCCCAAAGTTTCTTAAATAAATAAATAATGTTTTAAGATTAATGAGGTTGATTTATTGATGTCTGACACAATTCACCCCTTGAGACATCAGACCCCCATTCATAGTATATAAGTATATAAGGACCGAAGGTATCCATTTACTAGATTCCACATCATGACATACAATCACTCAAGTAACAAAGACTCGTGGTTATAGCAATAATAATTGAAATTTCGGCTTAAATTATAATATAAAGGAAGTAATAACGTTTATCCCATATTTTTAAAACATTCAATTGCGTTTTAATTTGACAATAATTAATTATGGTTTATTTAATAGTAATATCATCTTCTATACGTTTGATTATTCTTTAAGTACCTAATTATTTTAATCTGATATAATTAAAATTTAATTATTAAAAATTATGAAATTTATTGTGTTGTATGTATGGTTAAAAACAAGATATAAAACATCAGTAGAATTTTCAAATGAAAATTGTTTCGAATTTACTTAAGATGTTATTATTATCGTTTATTTAATAATAGGTTATATAATTGAATAATTAAATAAAAATAGATATATTAAAATCCCTTGTTATTCATCTATAAATTATATAAAATACTTAGTTTTGCATATATTCATTATTTTAAATATTATGGTATGATTAAACTTGCCCAATACACACATAATGGCGAAATATACGGTTTTTGAATAATGCAGTATACGCCTGAAATAGTTGTAAACAACATCTTAAAAATAACTTAAAAACAATTAATTAATTAATAATTAAAAACACAAATTGTTCTTAGTATTTTTTTTTAAAAAAATTTCAATAAAATAATGACGAAGACATTTAAAAATTCTCGACCACTTTTTAGTAAACTGAGCTCTACTTAGAATTTTTTTTAAAAGGTTAATCAAATCGTTTTTTTTTTTTTACACTTAAAGTACGTTTGTAATAATTCCTACCGACACGTGTATTATTATTTCAATTATTTATACAATAGCTGCTTAAAATTATAATATATTCCATTATACAACAAGACCGAAGATTAGATTATAAAATTTCAATGTTACATAACATTTTATACTTATTACGTTTTTCTTACTTAGATTGCAAGGCATTTTGTAATTTATTATATTGTATTCTGGACAAGTATTGAGGTATTTTCATCTGAATTGGCATTGATTCTAATGGCTTACCGAGAATGAGTACTGTCGTAGGTACCGACATTCTGTTAATATATTATGTCTGCGGGCGTGCCACAAAATGAGAATATTTTGCTGTCAAAGTGTATTTTATAGACGTCTGACGAATATTTCCTTTTATTCTACTCATCCCAAATGCTCGTAATACGTCCCTTAAGTATATTCAGAATAAAATATAAATACAACATGCACGAAGAGGAGCCATTCCTCGCGGCATTTCACTAAAATGTCATCAGATTTTGATTTACATTGAATACGCGTCGTTTAATAACTCCGACATGCCTCGTGTCAACTATGAAAATAAAAAAATCCATATAGTTTACTAGAAATAAAATAATAAGATATTCAAAACTTTTGATATTATTATATATAATATGTGTATTGTACATAATGCGAGTATTGGTCTGAATATATAATTTAACTTATGTAAAAGTTGTGATAAAGTAACATATTATTTATTATTAGTAAAAAATAATTAATTTATTAACATAATTTGAGTTTTTAATATTATTAATATTAAATTCCATATTTTTAATTGCAATTTTATTCGAATAAATGCATTTATAACGAGTGGTATTTTTTCATTGTGTACGACTCAATTTAATAAAATATTATATTTTTATGTAACATCTTTTGTTTTCTCATCTATACCATTACGGCAAACAATAACGATATTAAAGCACTTGTCTTATAATATTACGAGTAGTTTTTAATAGTTAATTATTTTTCTAGAAATTTTAAATGAATTTAAGTATAGATAGTTTGGTATTAAAATTTAAACTCCATGCTTTTGTTATAAAATTGTGAACATGCAATAATGCTTTAATCATTTTATACCTCTTGAGGCTTGATAATTTTGATAAAAAACACACACATATAATATATATATATATATCATGAGTACTACATTTATATATATTGAAAGTCATATTAAAAATGTATACAACATACTTTTCATAAACAATGCTAAAATGTTTGATATTACATCATTAACAAACTTTTCTATAGTGATTGGTGATCGTAAAAATAATTATTCACTACTGCCATACCTAACTACACTGAGTTTGGGTCATGCGTGATGGGTGTACCTATTCGAAAGTGAAATTTCTTATACGGAAAAAAAACGCCAACGCTTTTGTCCGCTGAGGAATGTAGTGGAATTTTTTATATTTTCATCTTCGTGGCTGACTACGGTTCAAATTCGCGTATAAAATGCACGGTGTATCACGTGAAAAAAAACATAAAACCACTAATGTTATGTAACGGTTCGATTTCCGTTTCCGGTTTTTAGCGAACTGTCGTTTATTCGACTATTCGGTTTCTTGTACGTCATTGTCACCGGACAAAGTGTCCGAGTGTTCATTACTATAATACGCGTCCATTACCAGTATCAATTCGGATACAAACTCATCGGTTTACCGGGCACGCGTGTGTTTTCAATCGGCCGAATGATCTCTTCGTAGCCGTCAGAGCCGTCACACTTCGGTGACGGAGAGCACCAATAAATACAATACACGGTGGGTTAGTAAAGAACTCGGGATGAACCGCGATATAGTTGCCGAAAAAAAATACGAATATTTTCTGCTCGAAACCGCTCAAACGCACACTCCCGGCCAGCAACACAGTAAGAGCAGACTGCGGTAGAGTACCTCTGGTATAACATACATGTATTGTTTAAAAGTCGCGTGTCGAGTAATGGAAGATGATTGCGCAGAAGAGTCCTGACGAACAAATCTTCGATCTGTCAGTGTCGCCGTATACGTTTATGGTCCATTAGAGCGGTCCTTTTAATATTAAGTGCTATTGTGCAGATCTCAACATAAATTTAGTTGCGGCAGCTCTCCTCTCGTATAATTGGACACGCGAGGAAGCCGAATTTACAGATTTTATACGTCTCCGGTACTGTTTTTGCTATATTTTTACATCATTTATTTACATAACAGTATAACACTATCAGAGTACCATCATATATATATATATATATTCCATACTTGAAATTTTCGCACGTGATTTTTTTTTATTCATACACGCGTCTTCCAATTATTTGAGTAAACATTTTTCGCCATTTTTATCACATTTAAACATTATAATATAACTATTTACATAAAAGTAGGATTAACATTTTTAAAATGCCCGTGTGAATTAACCGAATCAATCCTTACGTGACGTACCATAAAATTGAGGATTTAATGCGATGTTGTTGTTGAAAAAAATAAAACGAAACACTTTATACTTGCCGTACGTGAATATCGTTTTATATTAATGCGTAAACGCGTACATTTTTTGGTAACATTCGTTTCAATGTTTCAACACACACATATCTTTGTAAAACCAATAAATTCATCACTCTGCTTAGAATTTAAAAAGTAGAATCAAATCAATTCAATAATTGTATTAGATTTTTTCGTTTATATTCATTTGTAATTCATAAATAAAATGGATATTTTATTTATCATTGTAACGGTCATTTTTTATATAGCTAGTTTGTTAGTAGTTATATTGTTGTGGTTTTCTGAAAAAAAAAGTATTGAATTAGTTTTAACTTAATTTTAGTACGTTAAATTGATTTGTGAGACATTGTCAATAGTCGTCGAAAAAGCCACATATTGATTGGAAGCTCTTAATAAATAAATTAGATCATTGTGCTTGAAATGTCAATACGGAACTTAAGACGATGGAAGCGTATACAGATATGATGTATTTCTCATCATTCCATAAATTGAATTACGATATTAGACGACAATAATATAATGTTAGAACTACTAGCAAGGAATACAATATGACTAAATCAATTTGTTAACTTTTTTGAACAATTTATAAAATAAGTATAAATGAGAAATTTAATTGTCTTAATTAAAATTACAGGTTTTTATTATTATTTATTTCTAAAAGAAATTTACGATGTGTTAACACAATATATGATACAATAAATAAATAAGTTGACAATTAATGTATTAGACTTGGACAATGTGAGAGAAGGAAAATAACTACATCAACAATATTTTATTAGTTATATTATATTATATTTTTTTTTAACTAAAAAAAGTATTTAAGATTATAAAAATGTATCTTGGTACTTCTAAAATAGTTTTAATTTGATCGATGGTATGCATGATTTTAGTTAGTTGATTAATAAATAACATTGTACAAATCACATTAAAATACTTAAAAATAATTATATTTTTGTTATATATTTTAAATGAAATATATTTCTTATTTAAACTAAAATATGATATTGCACTTTAGAAAAAATACTTGTTATGATATAAATAATATTTGTATAGGTTATCATAATATATTTAAGTTAATAACATACTCGGAGTATGAACTCAATTATATGTGAAAATATCATTCATACGAAAACGTAAGGTTTTCAGATTGCGATATTACACATTTTGACATTAATTTTATTCTCAATTACCTACTCTTAAAATTAACAAAAACAATTAGGTAATAGTTTTATTATTAATATTATATTAAAGTTGATATAATTCTTTATACTAAGAATTAAAAGTATTTGTAATAAATGAATAAAATTACTCTAAACCGCACAAATAATTATTTAATTTGATTCGTTTATTATGATATTTGAGATAAATGTAATTCCTATACACACTATGGTGATTGCACGAAAGTATTATAAATTCTATAATCGTTAAGTGCCTAGTCTGTGCATACAAAAGTAATAAATTTATGCAAACTTTAAAATGTTATTAGCATTGAAAGGATTCAACAAAGAAAAACTCTAAATAATTTTTAACAGAAAGAATTTTGTTTATTTTTTAGTATTATTTTAATAACATCGTTTTCGTTAATGCAAATGATCAAAAAAAAAAATATAGTTTTCAAAGTTTCAAACTTCAATTGTAATAAAAATTAATGCAAAAAAAATCATGATAATTCGTGTTATAATACGGTAAAAATTGCCTTTTTTGAATATATAAATATAATAATATGTATAATGCATGTCTTTTATTATCGTCAATTTAAATGGATAGAATAATTTTGAATATACAAATATGTAAATATTTCTTTAGCAACCAAATACTATTCGTCTAGCTATCCTATAGTACATTCAAAAGCAATACACGGACGTTCAGAGATCACAATATGTGTATATCATTCTAATAATACTACTATTATACTTATATTGGGGATCTAACCATGTTATACACAGTGTTGTATTTTTTTTTTTCGTTAAGATTTACAATTTCCCAAAACGTGTATGCCTTTTGTCGGGTGGACAGAATATTGAAAATGGAAGACGAAAATCTATTCCACGGTATAAAATGTATACATTGCAAAAGAAAAAGTAGGTTTGAAAATATTTGGTTTGTATTTAATTTGACAGTACAATAGCTTACTAGGCCGGTAGGAAATTGAAGATCAGTTGATCTCAAAACGAACAATGTTACTCGAACATATGGCCCGAGTATAATATAAACTCTACTTGGTTTTGAAGAATTTTGAAATCTAATCTCATAACAACGTAAGGTTGACTGAAACACACAGGGAAAAAATCTGCTGTCACTTTCTCTGTCAAATTCTAACTACTGCAAACTTTGGCGTGACTTCATTGCTCCACGCGTAAAAAATTGTTTGGTTGACTAATATTTTTACAAGGACAGAATTCCATTATTTGTGACGTAGAATTCCTGATTTCGTTATTTTTATTTGTTTATGTGTACCGCAGAGAGTTTTATATATATATTTTAAATTTGGTTGAAGAATTATTTAATATGATACAGGAAAACGGTGAAACATAGCGTGGGCCCTATACGCATATCAAACTGCGTTTTTTTTTTCAATATTACTGATATTTAATACATAAAAAAAAGAATGCTTACCGTGTGAATATTAAAATATATTAATTTGTCTAATGTCTTTTTTTAGGATACTAAGAAACCAGTTTCAATGAATATGGACAAAATAGAAAACATATTTTTTTTTGGTTTATTGGTGTTGAGTCAGCGATAAGTTATAACAAATGGTAACTATCCCTAGACAAACACTATGATATTAATCGGGTCATTACTCATTTTAATATACCACAGTTAAAATATGTACGAATCGCATAAAATGTGCATGTGGCATACGCATACGCATAATATAATATATTTTTACGATATCAAATTTATGATTGGCTATATAATATAAACAAAGTTCTATTGGTCTGTTCAACTCGAAGGCACTCATATTATATTGTTCAGTTAATTTTAATACACACACGGAAACCGATTTATACATTTAATAACAACTCCAACTGTGTTGAGAAATTGAAACAAAAATCCCAAGTCATAATTTCAAAACATTTTTGTCCGTATTTTGTAACCGCGATAGAAATCAGTACGTGCTTAAAAAAACCCCAATGGATATACCAATTTTGACGTGAACAACGTCCTTCGCTATCCATCATAACGCGTTATACCTTGAACTTGTCATGTTTTGATAATATGCGAGGATAATAATATGGGATAAATAATCGTACTAATTTTACGAGGCCATTTTATCTACGGAAACAAAATTAGGTTCATAAAAAAATTGACTGTGTGTGATACGATATATTATGTGCGTATACGTAAATATTACCGAATGAACGTGACATAAAATTACTTAGATAGCTTCCACTAATACTTAAGCGTTGGCCGATTTAAAAATCAACTTGTTCTATCAATATTGGCACTATGATTGTAAAAAATATTCAACAGAAGGGTAACCAAACCGTTTGTAAATATAAAATAATATAGTTGTTATCTAACTATTATAATATTAGGTAATTTATACATAACATATATGCCAATATAATATTGTTAATATAATAATATAATATATAAATACGATGCACATCATTTTACATAAATTATAATTACAATTATTACATACACGAATATTACACATTGCGTATTTACAAGATCTATATACCCAAGTAACCAAATATTTATTACACATATTAACGAATCAGTAGTGACATTCGTATTCCTACATCAGTGTTTATAATAGAGAATTCGGTAGTTGGTATGCAGTATATTATATTGTATTCACACTCACACGCAAACTCAGAATAAAGTACATATTATGCATTTTAAGGCAAGCGATTTACTGCTAAAATGTATGAAAGCATCAATAATATATATTTTGGTTTGGAGATAAATGATTGTTAAACATAATACATTTATAATACTCTCTATGAATATTCAGGCGAAAATAGATTGCACACAATTTGATACCCGAAAATAATATCGCATTTTCAGTAGTTAATTTGTAATCATTTAAAAGAACATTTTATCGTTTATATAATACACAAAATAATATATTACAGGCTAAAAGGAAGAAAATCCAACCATTATTTAAAATGACCAGCAATGTTGGGAAATTTAAATTACCACCTAAAAATGGGTAAATTGTATATGAGATTATATTACTCAGTAAATTTAATAGTAGCCGATTTATCGCAGTAACGCAGCTTTTAAATAGGAAATTGTAAAATATTATTTTTATTAATTACTCGAATTTCTTGTTATGACGAGCCGGGAATTTAATAATTAAGAAGAAATATTGGAAGATCAAATAATAATCATTATATAATACAATTATTATGATTATTACTATCTTAAAATTCGGGCAGAAAATTATTTTTTTCAAGTTGTGATGGCTTTGTTAAAATCAAGTACTATTCAATTTTGTCATATTATTTTACATTTATGAAGTAATTAACTATAATTTTTAAATGATTAGATAACTTAGATAAAATTAATAGAAATGTAGAAAACAATATTTATTTATACAAAAATATTATACGTTATTTCATAATATTTTGTTAAAAAATAAAGTGAAGAAGTCAAGCAAACATTTATTTTTTTGGTTTAAATATTATGATACTTTTTTTATTAAACTATGTATTTGATAAAAAAAAAATATCACATTAAAATATAATATAATTATTAACTTATTTGTACACTCTATCAGTAAATTTTTGTTTTAATATGATGTACATTGTGTAGTAGGAGTAACATATGAATTGTTCATATAAATATAATATGTTTTGTAAATTAATTTTAGATTGGCCAAAAGAGTTGTTTAAGTGTATAACTTTATTATCAATAATTATAACATTATGTGGTTTTTAAAAGAACATCTTCGATGGTTTTCAAAATAATAAGTATTGATTGTTTATGTCTACGTATTGTGTATGTTTTTCTATAAAACAATTTATTTTCATAAACATCAATTATTTAAGCATTGCAATAGAAAATTAACATTGCTTAAAGTTCGGTGAAAATTATTCTTGTAAAAAAAATAATTTAATAATAATGATGGTTCTATGAAACCAATCAATGATTTTTTTTTTTTTCAACAAATGTATAATGCAAATGTAAATAAAACAAAATGAAAATAAAAACTTTTTAATTTATGTTGATGAATAGTGTTTAATTAAAGTTTAGTTTAACGTTTATACAATGTTTGTAAAAAACTGTTAAGCATTTCTTTTCTAGTAGTTCTATTAATATCTATATTCTATAAATATGAATTATAAATATTCTCTGTTATAGTTTATAAATCTAAAAACGAATTAGTCTAATATTCCTAATATGTGTACGTAATTATTATAACATTGTATATATATTAATGTTATACAATAACCCAGGAAACACTGACCACGGTGTTCTAGTGTGCTGTAATACACGGGGATGGTTCAATATACAGTCAGCCATGGAACTGTTAAACATTTGAAAATATTACATTATTATTATTATTGATTTATCATTGTATAATACTGAATCGGATACCTCATAGTCCGTTCTTGTAATAGCCTGGTAAGATCATTTTAATGTCGTGTTAAAATCTATTAAGAATTCAATGTAAATACATATCGATAAGTATTTATTATTTCCGTAATTTGAACCTCAGAAGACAAAGAATACAACTAATACAAGTAAGTTATATACGTGTAATACCTAGTTACATACAATTAAAAATGACTGATCCTGAAGTCGAAGTTAGATTTTTTGAACCTGAGTGGATTTAAGTGATGTCATGAATTTCATGTCTGTAAAAATTGTCTAATATAAATTCACTTTTTATTAATCTTGATTTATACTTGAAATATTTCGTATAACAATTCTAATCGAATTTTTGAATTATAAAAGTTGGACACAACTGTTACTGCTGAAAAACTTGACAATGCAATTATTTTAAATTATATGAACAAACAATATTAAAGCATAAACATATATGTGTGTGTGTGTGTGTGTGTGTGTGTGTGTGTGTGTGTGTGTGTATTGTGCACTGAAAAAATAAATATAATAAGAGTTCATGTAAATTTTGTTTTTTTAATTTATTGATAAAGCACCGTAAATTCATAAACTACAATTGTTTTTTTTTTTTTTTGTAATTGGAATATAAAAAATCATATTTTGTAAGTACCTACTGAAAATAATATAGAATACATCATGTATAGTGTAGTACTTGAACCCGTTATTAAAATTCTTGATTTTTTGGTAACCAAATACGGAAATAAAAATTGTAGTTTATTTGCCATAAAATCAATGTCTCCGATTACACGTATATTCTACTAACAAAGTGACAAAAAATATTAGTACCGCGCAGATTTGGAAAATTGACTCTTCTGAAATTATTATATACAATCTTATTTATATGTACATATATTTTATGTATTTGGCGTATCAAAAATATTATTTTGCAAATTGTACAACCTTGTGTTTTTTAAATGTTTATGATATTTAACTTTACATGCATGATACGCGTACAGATAAATACTTTGAAACGTATGAGACGATTTTGACGGAGTTTTTAAAGGGCGATAAATCGATAGATTAATTTTAATTGGGATAAGTCGGATTATAAGTAGGTAAGAATTTTTATTAAGTAGTGATCTAATTTAAATAAAAAAATCTTAATTAATATTAAATAAAATGTACTGTAATGGTATGGACTACTGCAGATCAATTATAACAACGCAATATAATATTGTATGACAACGTTAAACTGATAAAGTAGTGAAATATATAAGACCTAAATTTAACCTGAATTAAACTCATATTTAATTAAATATTATGTTAAATTAAAATCAAGAAAACCGCTAGAGAATAATTTCAGTATCAGATAAAAAAAAATGTGTACTATTATAACATTTTTTTTTTAATAAAATTTAGATATAATATAATACAATATTACATTTTAATTGGGTATGTACTCTCCAGTCGTTTGAAATCGAGTTTATCGTTAAACAATGCAGCGACCTAATAATCATTTTAACCTACTTCAATTATGTAATGCAATAGAATTTAACTCCCTTCAACTAGAATATAATAATAACTTGAAACATAATAAAATTACACGAATTTACATTCATTGCTCGTAAAGTGTAACCAGAAATAGCCGAAGTTATTTGTTAAAAACAATTTCATTGGATGATAATAACATAATAATATTTAATCGTATGTACAGATATATGAGTATACAATATTATGTATATTATCGTCGTGCCGATCATCGAGATGAATTATTCCTAAGATTTCATTATTCAATGCGATTAAAATTTGATTATAATAATAATATGCTGCCCGTCTCTAATGGTTTATTAGTAAAGTTTTAAGAAAAAAATTATCGAGGCATACCTACCACAACTAATGCACTCAGTTTCAGTTAAAATTGTACGAGTTGAAACGTGGTCGTATGATGGTGGGTGAGGAGGATATACACTAATTACAATATCAGCTATTCAGGGACGGTATTATATTCATAATGGATAAGTTTTCCGTATCTATAGGGAATTAAGCTTGAGCGTGAATGTTACAGAGTCTATAGCAAGTTGTATAACCATAATGCAATGCCGACTGACGATTCTCTTTGAGTTAATCATGTATGCAGTATGCGTTCCAAGCGTTTAATGTAACGAAACGATCATATCATTATTTTATTGTGTTCGACATCAAACGAAATTTACTTACAAATTAATAGTTGTTATTACTTATTATATATAAATAACGGTCAAAAATTGACTCTAACGTCAGCCGATTTAGTTATTGAACACGTGGGTCCAATTAAATGATTGTTGTGGTCGACTTATTTGAAACAAATATTTGTATTAATTGCTGTGAAACGATATCGTATTATATGTATTATTAATACTTACTATAGTAAATACATCTAATAGTTACGTCTTAATGGTTACCACGCAAAACAATACATAAGTGTATGTAAATCGTGAAAGCCAGACTTTTCATCGGCCCAAGGGAAGTCCCTAAACTCATTTATATGGTAAGGGGGGGAGCAAAAACTAAACTTAGTCTTTGTAAATAATTTTATTATTTTTATTATAGAATATACATTTAATTTTTTAGGAGGTTTTAAGAGGACTTTAAGCTTGCATATGCATTGTCTCTGTTTAATCATAATAGTGTTATGTTCAGAATAATTCATTTTACCCCGTTATTTTTAATATTACAATGAAATTATCTGTGTAAAATGTAAAAGTAAAAATATTCTTTAAATTTGTATTTATTTATTTATTTGATCTGAAATAATCATTTTACCTTTTCATTTTAAAACAAGAAAAATTACTGATAAATTCTAATTTAACTTATGCAAATGCCTCATTTCTATATATTTTTTATATGTTAATGTAAAACTGTAAGCACATTAAAAATATAAAAATACATATGTAAATTAGTATCATAAAAATGAGTAAGTATAAAATATATGCATAAACATAAAAATACAGCATATTGTAGCTTAATGTTTCCAAATGGAAGCAAAATTTCCACAAAAATATATGTAGCACAGGACATTATGACCCCAAAGCATTCAATACATTTATAATTTAATAAGTGCAAGTTAAGTTAAGTTATTTTTTTTAATCGCAACAAAAAACAGAATTAACATTTAAAATACGTTAATTAAGTTTATTTAAATATTTTAAATACAATTAGAAACTTGTTTGAATATGTCCATCATATTATTAAATTGTATAATATTTAAAATATTGAAACTCAAAATATATATTTTATCAAAAAGTAAATATTTAAAAAAAAGTATTTGGTATAAATATTCTATTTTATCAAATAAATAAATAATATATTTAATAAAATAAATAATAATAATTAAATGAAAAACAAATTGTACGTTTATGTACAAAATTATATATTATACACAATTACCTACTCAATATGTAAATTAAATCTATATAGGTTCGTTACTTCTAAAATTAAACTTAAAATAAATATGAATCTTTTTGGTAGAGTAAATTTAACTACTTTTTTCAGTTTTTGGACCACGTCTAGAAAACTTTTTGGAAACCAAATGGAAAAAACTGAAAAACCACATTATAGAAACAAATTCCTCATTATAATACAATAATTCTATTGCTTCGTCTACAATGTAATAAACACTGCATTGAACGAAATTCTTTTGAGTTATTATAAATCTAACAATTAATTTAAATGAAAAATGTACTTTTTTAATTAACCGTTACCAAATTAATGTTAAAATAACTATTACTATTAAAGAAAGCATTAAGTTCTACCGTTTCAAAAATAAAATTGGTTTATTCAAATTTTCGTTCATATGTTAAGTATGTCAAGTATTCATTTAAAAATTATTAGATAAGTGCTTCCAACTAGTCAGTCATTAATTTCTATAGAATTGTATTAACTTTAATCAATTAATAATTAGTTTGTATTTCTTTTGTACAATAAATGACAAACATTCCATTATAATGACGATTATTCATTGTGATATTAACCATATTTCGCCTACAGTTATATATTTAGTTTAATCTATAAAAGAGAAATAAAAACTATCATTACATTTTGTTTCCGAAAAACAATACAGTATGATTACAAAATAACCTAAATTATTTTCTAAATAGTCAAAAAACTTATACTAATTAAAATAATAAATCAGCAATTAATTGAAGTATTTTTCTGCTACAAAAGGCGACGAAAAAAATATATTATCATTGTAAAATGTATATATTCATCAATCCAATGAGTATATAAAAAATAACATTTGTTCAAATTCTCAAATTACTTTTTAAATTATTTTTATTTAAAAATAAAATACTTTTACTTTTTGCAGTGATTGTTATATGTCTTTGTCACTATAGTATATTTAAAATTGTATGTTATGTCTAGACAGTATTTTTAGAATTCCTTCGTGTATAAATAAATTAAAAAACCTTTTTTAACTTAAGTTAATAATGAAAACGAGAGTACTTTAAGAAATAAATTTAAATGTATGAAAAAATAGTGTCTTAATGTAAAGTTCTTTAACAATTGACTCTTTTTCAATTTTCGTTTTTCAAACGATTTCAAATATATTGATGATTACCAATTTTTACAAGCACTTAACTTTAAAAACCACTAGGTATAACTCATAAATCATAATAAAATAACTTAAATAGTGGGATCAAAGTATTATTGAGAAACTAGAAATTTCCAAGATTATGTAGATAGGTACTGTGATAATTTTGTGCGAAAAATGGTCCTGAATAATTTATTGGTATATTTAAGTATTAAATATGTAGGTAGGTATTGATTTATTAGGTCAGTTGAGTTGATAACTAATTGCTTCTCCTTAAAAGTGATATTATCTTCTTCATTAAAAACAAATATATTTTTTTTTAAATCAACGTAGTAAATATTAACAATTTTCTTTGTTAAACATAAGAAAATACTATTCAAAGGTCTAAGGAAAAGAATACAATTATATCAAATATATATATCTATTTTAAGTTGTTAATAAAAAAAAAGTTATAATAAAACAATACCAGAATATTAAGTAAATAATTATATATTAAAATTTTATATTATCTTTTTTCTGCAGTGAAATTTTATTTAAAAATGCATTAATTTTTTCGGACTTGTCCGTAATAATTGTCACTTATCATCCTTGAATCGATATATTTTCTTCCTAAATTCCTAAAAAAATCTGTTAAATATGCCAATCTATGAATGAACTCAATATTATCAAAATATTTTGTGAGTAAGCTTTGTCTATTTATTTTATTTTTTTTTTGTTTTTTTCTTATTAAAAATGAGAAATTTCTTCTCGAAATTCAGACAAACGTTTCATAACTTGTCTTCTAGAAAGCCAACACAAATCTGTGTAGTAAAAAAGAACTTTATTTTCAGATTACATTTCTTGACATAATACTTTGAAAAGTCGGTGATGTAAGGCTCTATACGATATCTATCGTATCTGATGAGATTTACAAATTTGACTACAGTCGTTATAATCTCTTTTAGATTGGTTGATAACCGATGGTTCTCATTCATCAAATAATATGAATTAATTTCAAACAAATGTATTTTTGGGTTATTTAAAAAAATACTCACAGCTACCCCGTGGATAATCTAAGTAAATATCTACAGACCCCCAAGGAGAACACGAACAACTGGTTAAGAACCAATTATAAATTATATAAACTAGTATTGTTCGATACAAAATTATTAATTAACTGTTTAGGTGTTTAAAATATGTTGGCATATTTACATTTATAATTGTGTATAGAGTTTAACCATTCCGTAAATGTAATATTGTAGGAATTTTTCTCGGAATATCAAAATGTGTATGTTAATTAATTTATATTGATCATTATGTTTTGAATAATATATTTAAATATTAAATATTCTTATTTTTATCGAAATATAAATGCATAATTAAATTTTAATCGATGTACAAAATAAATTGTAATTTTCTTTTAATAGTTTTATCTTTAAATGTACAATAATTACCATTATAATAAAAACAATACACTATGGAAACAATCATGCTGTATGTTAACTAGAAAACTTAAGATGTCTGTTTAAAATATTCAGTCGAATCAAGAGACAAGACAAATAATTTGTTGTTAATTATTGATTACAGTTAAATAATAACATTCACGCGTGATGTTTCTACACAGTGGTTATTCAATAAAAAAGTTATTCTGTAGTTACTGTAGACATTCAGTGGCAGTATAGAACGGTATTATAGTAACTGCATATCATATATATGAATTATATAAGATTGTAAGAAACCAACTAAATTCAATAATAATATATAAATAATATAATATTGGAATGATTAACATTTACTTGATTTACCAAGTAATATTTATTTCAATATCTACACTATTACTCTAATATAATAAATTATATATTAAAATGGCATAACCTAAAATTATAAAATTCTCTATTAAAAAAAAAAATACATTTAAGAATATACATTTTAATTTTTTTGTATCTTTATTATAAATTCTTAAAAACGAACTCGTCCATACGACGTCCTCTGTGAATTTCCATAAATTATGCCTTTCTCTGAGTAGGAATTTTCCTGGGAATTTTCATAAGTGCCAACTTTAACAATATATATATTAATTTCTGTAAAGTAAAGTTTAAATCAACTCAAAAGTAGTCAACTAAATAATATTTTAGTAATTGATTAATAATTCTGATTTATATATTTATAATAAATTAGCAAATAACTAGTAGTAAAAATATAAACTATATATGAAAACATGAATTTTATATTTTTGTTTTGGTATTCTTTTTTATCTTTATGAAATATCAGAAGTACATATTGTTCTGAGGATTTATATAGTACATTTGTTTTACAATAGTCACTCTTTTTTTTTTTAAAGATGTGTTTTACTTAGCTATTACTTACTTCACACAATATAGGTCACTTTATAAATATTTAAAAATATATATATATTTTCTATATTATATGTATAATATGTACGTAGGTATATAAATTTACATAAATTGAATGTAAAATTTACATAATACGGACTGCGTCAAAGGAATAAATACATTTTATGGCAGGTACAATACTCGGAAGCGTGTAGAATATAAAATATTTGATGCAGTAAGAGAATTGAATTAGATTGAAAATCAAACACAAATTGGCTACCAGAATTCAAACCCTTTAAGTTATGTGATATATAAATAATCGTTGAAAATTATTTATATGTAATAAAAACATTCTATAAACAAATTGTAAATTATTAGTCACGTGTATTTCCGCACATAAGAATATTTTATAAAATTCTTTAGACATTTAAAACAGCTTATGTACTTATTAATTGTACTTAGTCATAAAATCATTAAGAGTTTTTATGTCAAAGTATATTATTAATTATAGAATCGACTATAATGGAATAATTATGAGCAAATATCCACTTGAACTTCCACTATTTAAAAGGAAACAAATTCTAGCATTGATAAAATGAATCTCGAATGCCCAATAACCGTGGAAATAAAAATGTACATTAAAATAATCAAGGTAATATTATACGTAAAATCTATCGGTTATTGTCAATTATTGTTGAACGTAAAAATTCTCTTAATGTGAATTGAAAATACTATGCAACGTAATAATGATAAAACAATTTACACTGATGATTGTCGACATTCACTGTCGTTTTATTGTACAAATGTTAATAATAATTGGAATGTCAAATTAAAATTATTATTGATTAATTTTTAAAAAAATGCAATCAATCGGACAGATTCACTATCCTAAATATCTACAATATTAAGGAGATGAGACTAAATCTAATTATGCCATGGTTACAAATTGAATTTTTGCTTTCAAACCCAAAGGCCAATGCTATAAATATATACTTTATCAATTGTCATTGAAAAAAAAATGTAGTTACAAAACTGATTGTATTATATTTAATTAGAGATGACATGACAACTCATGACAGCTGTTGTAATGAACAGGATACTAAATAACGTTCTAAAATTTGCTATGAAAATACTGTAATCAAAATCATTTTTCTTTTAATATACAAAAATATAGTAATGATATTATGTAATTATAAAAATAAGGTAATATAATACATAGTAAATAATCTATTATTCGTTTAATATATAAATACTTGAAACATAAAACATAGAAAAATGATGTTACCTATTAATTTAAAAAAAAAGTATTATTTAAAATGCATCATTCACATTGGACTCTTTGCATCCCAAAACACCAAAATCTTATATTAGTTAAATATAATAAAATATATAATAATAACATAGGTCTATACATAAAGGGTTATGTACTTAAATACTTATATAATAAATACGCATAAAAACCAAGTGATCAATAATAGCAGTCAATACAATAATATTGTAGTCAGCGGTATTAATATAGTTATTAAAGTATTATTAAAATATATTTATAGATATTGATTCATATAAAAATGTGTGAATGGAAATAAATTGTTTTAAAAACAATAGTAGATAGTAAATAAAAATAAAATATACTTTTAAATTAAAATACTATGTTCAGGTATTTTATCACTACGTGTATTAGTCATTTAAATTTGAATTTAAATTCTTTAAAAATAATTTTGTATTCTTTTAAGTGACACTTATAAAAGTAAAAATGTTAATTGGAAATTTATTTGTGTCAAATATTTTTGTTTTGTTTTTGTTAATTCTAAAAATGTAAATTAGTAACTATATCATTTTTTAATTTACCACTAAAAATGACAGTATGATGAACTTAAAATTATATACATTATGTTTAAAAAAATATATTATTCAGATTTAATTCAACTGACGATGTTGAATTAATTTAAAAATTATAATGTTGTGTAGGGTTTAAAAACCGTTATAAAGGTAAGCTAGTGTGTGGTTGGTGTATAATTGCTATTATAACCTGAACTTGATCATTATATTAATGCAGTACAATTTTAAATTAACTTATAATTTATAAACAAAAAGTTTAAGAAAATATTATTTATTACTATTTATTCCTTATTAAGTTATCTGCGACTGTAAAAAGATATGAACTGATGATGTGATAGCCTATCCATAACGCCGTGTTAAAGTTACTTTATTGTTAAAATGTTTTAATAAATCCTTATAATGTAGAATAAAATATTTAATATATATATTAATAAATAATACTATATGGTAAATATAATATCATTGGTTTGCAATCGTTCAAAAATGTTGAAATCAGATATTATTCAAATTATCAATTTATAATTAAGCAAGTTTAGTTGGTCATTGGTTTGGGTATCTTTAAATTTAAAGCAATTACAATTTGTTGGCCCGAAAAGCGATTTTGAGTAGAGCTAAGCTTATATCGAAATTATCAAGATTCTATAAAAGACAAATGGTTCACAAATGACGTTTTTGTAATCTTGATAAATTAAAATAAAACTCTTAAAATAACATCTGTGATTAATTTTCAATCGATTGTTATAATAATAACGTTACAAAAACATATTATTAATTACAATTGATTATCTCAAAAACAAAATATATACCTACAAAATTATTCAAAAAATAGTTTACCAGGGTTTAAACTTTCAACTTTGTACAAGTTAGAAGTTTGACTTTTTTATTATAATACACTCGAAAGCATATATTTACATTTGTAACATTGTTATAAATACTATTTTTAGTGGTTTGGTTTACTGGTATTTTTTCGTTTATTATATAATATATATATATTATTTTAACGCCTAATAACTTTTTAAAAGTAAACATTTTAACGTTCTAGACAGTTAATATATTATTAAAATTAAAGACTTAAGCTTAAATATTAAGATTACAGAAAATTAATTATTATATGGGACCTCTACATGAATCATGAGTATATTTGCGATGGGCATCAAACGATTTAGAAGGGCAGATTTTGATAAATGACTTCGACTAATGGGTAAGTAGAACTGTCCCTGAGACCTGGTATTATCCGGAACGCGGAAGTTGAGCTACTGCAATAATCGTGATGCGTCATCAATACAACCGACTAATAAACCCTGGATAAAGCGGAGATCAAATGATTTACGTCTCTGATATAATACATTAATACCATGTGTTGGAATATCTGATTAACAGGTCCGTAATTGTGCATCGTGTTCTAAATCTTCAACCTAAATCCAGCCAAACTTAAGAACCTATTTTGAACCTGATTGGTATGTATCGATTTAAGTTTGTATAAAAGCGATAAACTGTATAAAGCATCATTAATAAACAATAATTATTAATAATATACTTGAAATCTATAATATTGTATTTGAAAAAACTATTTTGGGCTGAATTGTTAAAATGTTATCACTTTGTTTGCTGTTTTCAAATATCAATAGTGTTTTTATTTATTTTTATTTAATTTAGGTACGTAAATAACCGAAAAAGTCGAAAAAGAATTACTTCAAAGTGCAATCTAGATAAGATTTTTTATCTGCAAAGGTGCTACATAAAACTTTTGTACAACCCTAAAAAGTGTTAACAGTGAAAAAAAACATTTTAAAATCAATGTGACTCAGATTCACAAAAAAAAAAAAAAACAATTAACATGCTTTTAAAACTACTTTTAAATAGTAAAACTTTACAAATGTTAACTACTAGGTTATAAATCATATTCGAAATAACATATTATTTATTTAATAATAATATAGTTGGTTAATTAGCTAATTTTTAAAAACATTTAGTTGTTTCTCATGATTAATAATTTTACTAATAATATATTAATACTTAATATTATATAATTAATTCGTTTTCGATAAAATTGAATATTTTAATATTGCAATTATTCAAAAACTTAGAAGTAACGGTAAAAACATAAATTGTTCTTCAAATATACACAAAAAAGTTAAAATATATTTAGATTAATTTTTAGCTATTATTGTCCATGAATTTATTCACACCATTCTACAGTACGTGACTTATAAGTTTAATACAATAATTATAATTTATAATATATTATAATGTGATATTAAACAAATTAATAATTATTAAATAATTTATATATGTGACAATTTTGGCGAACATTTTTTTCAATATACTGTGTGACTAAGATAAAAATAAACTACTAATAACAATATGAATATTAAATACATTATATAATATCTTTTAAATTTGGATATTTTACACGTGACTACTCAGAAACGTTTTTTCTAGTTAATAATTAAATTTTGAATTTAAAATTTCATAATTTCACTTATCCATCACAATACCCTACTCAAATACGAGGAGCTATTCAAAACCTTTTAATCAGAAGTGTATCCCCTTGTTTATATGTTTGACAATGATTAAAAATTATTCATTACAAAAGAGCATAATATAATAACAGTTCGAAGTTTAAAGTCGGTTTCTTGAACAATTTTTTATTAAATCTCACGACTTGTTATTAATATTTATCCATGTTTTCCATTCTCTACAAATTTAGTTATCCACTTTGGTATAGTATTTATTAATTAATAGTCCTTAAAAATTTTATTTATTTCTTCATAAGTTTTTTTTTATATTTGTAAAAAAAATATTTAAAATACATACGCATAATTTATTTTTTTAAGCATTTTAAATTCAAATATTTTGATAACATTTCTTAAAATTAATTACTTTATCTAATATCAAAAAATAACATAAAATATACTCAATGATATAGGCTGACAGACCGTCCCCACTCAGAATCCTTATTTGTATCCAACGATAAACCATTGAATTTAAATTTAACATAGCCATTACAGTGACCCACCCCTGACACCTAATTTACAGCAAAGAGGTACTTACTTGACCAATTTATTTACAATTAATTAGACATTTAATGTTGGTATCGATACCAATGATTTTGGAAAACCTGTGTTACCCATGTATCAAGTGGGATTTTGATTTTCAGAATGCTTCTTCTATTGTGCATAAGGTGTAGTTCAATATGAAACTTGACGAAGTCAATTTTAAACAATTTAGGGCAATGTATTTGATTGTAAGAGCCAAGAGGTTTATTGTATTGGCTGCATTAAGATTTTTCATAAAATATGATTAGGTATATGACGTGTATAGTGTACTGAGTTATAGTTTTGGTGGTAATAATGTCTGCCTGGCGAGATGTATAAGTTGAGGATTTCACTTTATTTATATTGTTTATTAATTATTCATGTTTATTATTAAGTAGTAAGTAGTTCATCCCAAACTTCTTGCCATATTTTAGTAGTGAAACACCATTACCGTATTTATATTTTACTATTATAATGTATACATATATATAATATATATTATATATTCGAAAGCTAGACATATTATGTGTCATCGTATATTCAGTCTGTATTATTACAGAGTCTTGCACTCCTACCATATAGGTATAACTATGTTTTAATTACTTAACAAAATATAAGATAATTATAATAATATAATCTTTCAGCCTGCTACATATTCGTGTGTTGAAGAATTCTCGTTTCATCGCTTGATCCGTGTATTGCTACCAGATCATCAGTAAAGTAATGTACCTACTTATATTATATTAACATTTTATTCAAATATACGTTAAATAGTACTCTGTATAACTAAGTGTCTCGTCTAATAGTATTAACATCTACATTTTTTGTATTCTCCTGTTTAGTATTATCTGTCGCTGTTACACCGTATCAGAGATAGACAATGTTTTAATTCTTACCTATCACGTAACAGTAGTATTGAGCTGACTTTTTCACTTTCATTAATACACATTATAGAAAATGGGGATCCTTATAAATTTTACAGTATTATATGTTATAATAATAATACGAAATTTATGAAAATATCTTAACAAAGATTTGTTGATTACAGTACTAAATATATATTTAAAGAAATCATTGATAATAAGGATCTAGTTGTCCATTGTTATATTAATATAAATGTATGCTTCTTTGATTGCCCCGGTTTTAACTATGATTATGTTGGATTTTAAGGATCGGGTTAAGGGTTAATAGTGCTAATTAAGTAGCTTAAAATGTTTAGATACTCTATTCCTATTTTTTGATACATCTGTATACATTTAGATAAATTCATGAAATTCAGCATTAATCAATAATTTTACTATAAGGTTTACCATAATTATTTAGTGCAGAATGCTATTTTTGTTGAAAAGGATTTGAGTTGTGAGTTTATTTTATTGAATTTGTATCTTAAAATAGAGTTATAATAGAATAAATAGAGATCTCTGTATTGAGGAGACAGTTTTAGTTATACATAGTTAAATTTTATATGTTTATATATTCGTATAAAAATGATCAATAAAATAATTAGTATAGTTATAACTTGAATATTTAATAATTATACTCATATAGTCATAAAGCACGTCATTATTGATATAATGTGTACTTAATGTACTACAGTATAGATTAATAAAAAACCATACATACGGCTTCTAAAATCCATCTGATATATATTTGAATGAATTGTTTAGAAAGAGTTAATTATCATAAAAGTGAAATATTATTGAAATATATTTATCGTTTTTTTTTAATTCGTCGTATCACTAATAATTACACGTATTCAATGTAATTATTATTTCTAAAAATAATTTTATTTAAATAATGGATTATGTTTCATAAAATTTTATTGAAACTTTAAACCATATATATTGTTAATGATTTTATTAAAGTTTTAGAAATCAAGTAACTATGAATATAGGTACTTTAAATGTTACACTATACTTGTTATTAAGTATAAATTCATAAATTATTTTTTCCTTCTCCTTAAAAAAGCGAATGTATTAACGATGAAAATGATGATAGTATTCAATATTATTAATATTCTAGTAATAATTTTTAATAAAAGTTCAGAATTTAATTTTAAAATATTAAGATTGATGTTTAAATAAATTTGTTTTTAATTTCTTAAATACAATATTTTAAATGATAAAATCATAATTTTAAAAACACATTTAACTATGTAAGACATTTTTTTTTATTTTATAAAAAAATGTGATACATAACAAAATAATTAATTAAGTATTTCTAATCAAAAATAAAATGTTATTTCGTTGTACAATGCTTTATATAATGCTTACAAACTTAAAAGAATTTCCACGATTTTGATGTTTTACATTAACTTAGTAATTTAACCACACTGAGTATTTAAAATATTTGACAGGCTGTGGTCTCTGAGAAGTTCAGTTTAAGCAACTAAATATATTAAAATACCTAAGGAGGTGGAAGAATTCTTTTGCATATTCATCAACTACACTTATTCAAAATCTTACACAGTTATACAATTTAAATAATTTTCAAATTAAATTCTAATGTTTCGTAATAATTTTAAAAAGTTAAAATTATAGTTTGAAATTGTTTTTACTTATTTTAATTTTTTTGCTATGATAACTACATATTTTTAGGATTAAGCTTTATTTTTACTTAATATTAATGGCAGGAACATAAAATATATAATAATATGTGTTATTTAATCACAATAGAACACGTGCAAACTACAAATACACTAAAATCAGTTGAGTTCAGTTGGAGAATTCCCATAATAACCAAAATATATAACGACGTTCAATTTTCACCTAAGTTATAAACTGATTATTTCAACCTTCGAATGCATTGTTTGTGATGTATAACAAACGCCAGATTTCGTTAAAGCAAACACATTTCACAAAGAAGGCAAAGAATTCCGATTAAATATGTTTTTGGCCCGCTCCTTGTGTGATTCAATATAATAATAATAATAAAAAT
The DNA here is from genome assembly GCF_020882245.1 of Rhopalosiphum padi. Lineage (NCBI taxonomy): Eukaryota > Metazoa > Arthropoda > Insecta > Hemiptera > Aphididae > Rhopalosiphum > Rhopalosiphum padi. Next base: position 76,019,572 of record NC_083597.1, read on the forward strand.
CAAGAAAATTGGCCTGAAAACTGGCTCTAGCGTAATGCATCAACTTACGATCATAAATTTAAGCTACTAAATAATCTAAGAACAATAAGCCACGCGGATTTTTGTTAAAATTTAATTTTAGAAATTCTATATTTTCGTATTTTTGCTAGCAATGCACAATATTAAATTTAATATTTCATATTATTTTCAATTTGTTATCTAATACCCTATATTATTTGATATTTTCAATTTAAATCACACGGTACAAAATATTAAATGTGATTCCCGTAACAAATAATAATATTATATAAGATATCATTGAAGAAGGTAAACACCATAGTAGTGCATAAAATATTTAAGTATATAACATAATGGAAATGGCGTTGTATATCATAGTAATAATAAGTTAGATATACCTAAACCACCAATATAATAAAATATTCAATTATATTATATATCGCATAATGTAATAGTTATCTATAAAATTATAGAACTTTAGTTATTAACTATAATCTTTAGTCTTTTAGGAAAGTTTCGCGTTCATAATAATACCTCTGTTCAACTTACAAAAGTTGTATAATTACTACTTATATAACTATATAAGCAGCTTGTCCTGTGTGGCTGTTTGTATTCTTGAATGTTTTATTCGTATATTTTATTCGGATCAGACTTCAAACCGTAATAAATTGTTTAAAGGTTATTGTTATTAAGAATTTGATACCAAACATTTTGAATTAAATAATTTTTATTCAAGATTTTCTTGAGCAATTATTATTTTAGAATTATTTAGAGGAACAAAATCAAAAACTTCGGAAATTTGTACAATAGTACAATAGTAGATTTAGAAACAAGTTTTCAAGTCCAAAACGAGTGTTTGTATAATGTATATTAAATGGGATTCGAATACTACTACACACACTTTTGATATACTAGTCATAACATAGTTTTAAAGGGAAATATGTAATCTAAAACCATATTAAACAGCCTAAAAAAATAATTTAAGTAAAATATTAAATTTCTTTAACTTCAACTCTTAGCGCAGATATTATTACTAAGCAATATTGATCGAAACATTTAACCCTAAAGTTATATGTCATGTTTTTTCGTAAATTTTGTACCATAATGATAGTGGTAAAATTATGTTATTTATTATTATCACTTTATATTAAAATTGTACAACCGATTTTGTGGTGGTAGTATTTTTTATTAGAAATTTTCATTTATAATTAAAAAAAAAAAAAAAAATTCCATGATTAAAATTAGTTTACTGAGTACAGATATCATATAATAATATTACAAGGAACTATATTTTTTTTCTTCACTATATTATAATTCTCGCAGCGGTCTTTTATAATTATTATACTTATTTTTTAATCGGACTCGTATCCTTTTGATTCAATGGTATTCGCTGTGAACCGTCTCTTATAAACGTATAACTTGCTCGTATTGAAAGCTAACGATATTTGTTTTTATTCAACAAATAACATCAAGGGGGACTTTTCTTGCTGTTTCAGGACATACACAAGTTTACGTACCTATATAGTTACTTTGTTTTCTTTCTATTATATTTTTGTTCACGCAACCACACGATTTTCTGGTAGTTTTTGGTCCATCGTATTATTTAGTGAAGGCGTGACCATACACGAGTGCATGGCATACCTACGTCATGACACACACCGGCATTCTGGTAATTAGACGCAAATTAAACACATCGGGATTTCAATTTATTTCATTTTCATTTTGATCTCACACGTGGTTTTCAATTGCCGCCTTGCTAAAGTCGGTTTATGTCGGGTGCCTACCGCGTCCCGGTTCACAAGACGTGTTCACAATAGGTTTACAGTGTACCTACCTGTATGTGACTATTGAGTCACATCATCGCGTCGCCCCGTTAGTTAATTCGTTTGAGAACGTTAGTACAAATTTGAATTTACACTCCCGCATTTTACATATTTACCGAATTATCTCTCGAGTGGGTTTTTCGCGTGAAATATTATTCGCACTACGGTGACGGCGGCGACGATGTGCGGGCGGTCTCGTGTTTGGTAATACAACAATAATAATAATACAACCTCTGTCTAAAATTATAAACCATCGAAATGTGCAGAATTTATTTCCTAGTGAATTCTGTAATAATTATTGTGCCTACAAAAAAATCAGTCAGTTCATCTGGAGAGCTATTGTTATTACATATTATTTATGTTCGTTATAAAATATAAATATCACATTTGTGTATAATACGTTCTTAATGTCACAGTCGTATATTATAAATATACCATCACTGCTACAGTTTTATAGTAATATTTTATAATATTGTATTCGCTTAAATTATCGTATTTTTGTTTAAAATTTAAACTAATGAGTTTATCGTAATAAGTTATTATTTAAATTGTCTTTAATATTTTTTGTTGAATTTTTGTTTTAAATATATTCTGGGAAATTCCAAAATGTATTTCTCTCTAAAGTACTATTTTAACTTTAACATACAGTAGGGGTGGCCAACTTTCGGTTCTAATAATTATTTGACATGTATTCAAGATAAGTAGAACTTAAATGAACGTACTTTGGTAAAGTATTATCGTTTAATGGTGTTCATTAAAATAAAACAATTGAGGTAAATACATATTTTAGACTTAGCACTAGGCAAAAATAGATTCATATATAAAATTTTTATTTGGTTTATTGATTTATTCAGTGTCGCGTTTTTATAATAACTTAGCTGCTTATAAATAAAAATAAGATTACTTATCAAATTATGCATTATGTAAGTGGTGTATGTTGGAGCATGTTGACTAATTTAATGTGTTAAAACTATATATTTTTCTATATGTATTGTGTTTTTTTAGCTGATTTCTAAACGAATGGCACGGACTAATGTAGGTCATGATGTTGTGTTTTATTTGAAAACTAAAAATAATAAATGATAGACGTGATGCCAAATATTTCATCTGAGATAAATTGACTATACCTACATGCTTATATATGGTGCGGACACTTTCGTTTTTGGATGATTGAACTCAAATACATTATAAATGAATATGTCCGATTATGGAAATAAAGGACATACTAATCATATGTTCAATTTTAATTTTAAATACAATTTGTGTAACGTTACTGGTTTAATTCCAATACTCGTGTATTATTTGAATTATATATTGAACGGATATACGGGATGTTAGTTATTATTGTCAAAATATTTCCGTGTTTTTAATAAAATAAATGAAAACAATTTCAGTACTAGTTTTTTATTTCTCAACAAATAACAAAGGTTAAAATAATATATACCAAAGATATGGTTAATACTTGACTGTTTGTGAAATATCGTCAAGTAATTTTCAACCTCATAAACTTACTATATAAAAGCGGACGTTTTGTTTTTTATTTTTTGATACAATAAACTCAAATCATTGTTTGAATCTAACCACATTTATTAGTGTCTTAAACAAATTCGGGATCACTTTCAGTTTTCTATTTATGTTATTATATTTGATCAATGATTGAATTCAAACATTATGCTATTATTATATAAATTTAAAAAAATATGCAAAATAATAAAAATTTAATTTTTCTTTTACCAATTTCGTCATAGTACAATATTACGAAAATGATAATTATACAAAAGTCAATAATTTTGATCTTAGGGGTTTTTTTTTTAAATATAAAATACATTTAATAAAAACCAACCTAACATAACCCATATTCGATAAAATAATATTACAATATCAGACATCAATAAATGCTTATATTATTATTTAATTGTATAGATATTGTTCTAGATTAATCGTAATAATAATTATAGTAATTTAGATTCGATTATTCTAGTGCTTTGATATGACATTCTTTAACTAGTTTAACTAGGTAGTTACATTGAACAATTTAATTTATATAAGCTGATTTTTTTAAGTAATATAATTAACTATTTTGAATAGGATTTATCTTGAAGAGAGAGAGAGAAACTTATAATAGTATATGTATAAACAGAGTATTTATAACAGGATTAGCCTGGTTTTGGTGGACGGTCATTTATAGTGGAGGAATGTAGGATTATAGTTTCTTTGACTGTTAGTAGGTATATAGCGCTATGCCACCATGAAAGTCATTGTAAATTGATTCGTTTGAGGCATATTAAGAAACTTTGGGGATTATAGGCATAGATTTTTGGATTGAAAAGTTTAGGGTTTTATTTGAATTGGTGATTTAGATAGTATTTGATAATATTGCTTTTTGTATTTCCGATTTAGTAAAAATGAAAAAAAAAATAGTAAAATCGAATTATATAATTTGATACGCCAAAGCCATTGTAATTTTACATGTATTATACGAATTAGGTAAATTATGTGTAGAGGAAATAATGTTAACTAAGAAAAGTAATGTTACGCGTTCTACTTACATGCGGTGGTTCGACAGGAGAATAAAAGATGAATTATGTGTTAATAAAATGTTTATATTTATTTCATTAATAGGAATTTATTTATTTTAAAAATATACTAATATTCTATACAATATAAAATGATCAATGATCTAATATTTGACATTATCACTCATTAATAATCAAAACTATTCTTGTACTTTTTCTACATGTAACATACTATAATATACTTGGTATTTGTAATTAATATATTTTTTTTAATGTTAACTAATAAATATATTTTAATCATAAGCCATCACATTAAAAATAATACAAAATTATTGTTTTAGCTTAGTATATTGATACTATATGTAGTGTATGTATGCATTTATCTATGTATCACGTATGTATATATGAACTTATATAATATTAAACCATGATTTATTAAATCAAATTCGTGTTATATAATGCTATACTGAACAAAATAATATTTTAGATTCTTTATGGACCATTAAATCAATTGAAATAAAACACTGATGCACGCTGTTTTTATTTTCAAATATTTTTTGATACCACGCTAATGTTCTCTTCTAATGATACTAAATATACTAAACTATTAAAATTAATTTATTGGAAATTAAAACGTATCAAATACTTTAATTGTGACAATGCTATAAAATCTTTGTAATTATTTTAACATTCAGTAGTAATAATAATAATGTCTATAGTCTGGATTGAATTCTCTATAAAATCTAAACAATTGCACTTATAATTAATGACAAATATAGGTAAGTAGGTACTTTACAAATGATTTTGATTGTTTTTGTTACAAATATACAATATGTAGAATAATTCAATACTTAAATTCTCAAAAAAAATTTAATATTGAATAAATAGTTTTTTTTTTTAATATATCTATATATTTTTATCTTTTTATTTTTTTATTATTTAAATGTTTTGGTTGTCCATGAGAAAAAAATTAAATGTCAAGTATTTATAAGTTTTGTTCTTGAATGTACAACACTAATTTTGTTTTTTGATAGTATTTTACTTTTGATCAACTAAAAATAATGCATTGTACAATGTACATGCAACCCGTTACTAAAATAATAAAAATTATCAAATCATTATATCGATATTTATTTCACATTATCATTTTACATAGAGGAAGATAATTTTTACTTTACGTGAATTCATATACGTAATAATAATTATTATTCAATATTAATTTTTACGCAGATCCCTTTGCGTATACTATGTAGCTTTGATTTTAATTATTATTAAACTGAAGCATTTTGTATTGACCTATGTTCTAAAAACATAAAAAGTGTTGTTACCTTGTTTGAAAAAAAGGTATTCACTTTTTAAAATATTTTTTTATTATACGACTTTTATAAATTACATTAATTTTAAAATACATGTCAGTATTAGAATATTTCTGAAATAAATAAAAAAGATATAAAAAAACTAGTAAACAAAAATAGTAGGTACATATTTGTATACATAGTTTTCCAATATCAAACTCAATAAAGAAATTCAAGTACACATGCTATATACAGAAACAATAAATAGTTAGTAGTTACTATAAGTAGTTATTAGTTAGTATAAAATAGTTTTATTCAGTGTATACAAATTCTTATAATAGTTAAACAATTATATTTTTATAAAAATATTGTAGTATCAATGAAAAATACATTCATTTTTACGCCATAATTTAAAAACATAAATATTTAAAACAATATATCAGATTAAGCTTTATATTATTATTTTTTTAAAAGAAAACGTTTTTACATGTCTTATTTTTTACATTCGGTTTGATTAATATATTACTAAGATATTTAATTCCTTTAGAGTACAAGACTATTTAAGTAAACTCCTGTAATCTTTCGAGTTCAAAAATAAAAAGTCTTATTATTTCCACTACCTATAATTTTAAATTCAAAGCCTCTTGAATTTATTTTGTATTCCGATATAACATCATTGCGGCAATTTCAAGAGTTATCTGTGTAATGAATGTTTTATCAGAGAACATCTTCAGACAAACTAATACGCATTATTCTATTTAAATACAATACACCATACCATCGTATTCTAGAAGCTAGCTCTCCATTGTGATTTGTAAAACGTATTTTGTATTATTCATAGAAATACGCACGATCTATTTATAAAAGAGGTATAATGCATAAATACACAATATATTATAACAATAAGTAGTGCATATATATTTACAAGTTGTAACTTATAATTGACTGAAATGTTGTAATATATAGATAAGTAGCATTGTAGTTTTTGTAATCAAAATTAAGTATTCAATAATAATTTTAACTAGTTTACAATTTAAATTCTAAATAATTTTAAATTTCCTTATGCCACACTTCTGTAGTTTTCTTCAAATGACTCTTAGTGATATTTGATAATTTTATTATCCCGATTGCGTCTCAAACTATAATCCTGTGATTTTGAAAAAAAATATATCAAAATACTATATAAAATGTATATTTATTACCATGAAGTTTAAAAAAATCGATAAACATTAAAATTAACGATGATTGAATTAGTCACTATCACTATAACTGCTAAAATAATCCTGAAATATTGTCTTTTGTTTTATTTAAAATTACAACACTAATTCAAAGACTGTAGCAGCAATATAAAAATATATAAAATATCTATATCAGAAAGTAGGAAACACTCCAGGGCTTGTGGTCGGCCAGGATTACCATATTGCATTGTTTTCAGAGTTAAACTTTTGAAAACCTTTGCATTTAAAAGAGCAGAATAATCTTTTTGTCTTTTTCTTTCGTTTAGTTTTAATTTTTTTTCTTTTAATGCAAATTTGTTATAAAAAAACAGTTTTGTTGGCCCGTAAACATATTAGATACCTACTGGGTGTTTCTTTTATATTTATATATTATTTTTTATATTTATATATTATTTTTTTTATTTTATGCATTATTGTTTTTATATTAGGTATAATATCCGTATAAAACAAGTATTATAATAGTATATATGCTTTTAATGTGCACATAAAACAAAAACAAACTCAATTTAAATTTATTTATGGGAATTGAATTGGGATTGTATTGCCCAATACAATTGGACACCAACGCTATTTATTTTGTGACTAGGAATATTATGATATCATATTGATATATTATTATATTAACTCGATATTCACAAAAATTTTAGACCACAGAATATTCTGTCTGAGTATATTTTATCGTATGCAAAGTCCTTTAAAACTGTTATAGTTTACGATATTGTATGTACATTTAAGAAAAGTTTAAAACAATTATATAAACGTAATTATTAGGAATCATGTTCCCTATCTTATCTTTTATACAATATTTATTCATGTAAAATGTAAATAAATATAAAAATAGTTTGATTCTGTAATTTATCTAAACTACTGATTACGGTAAATTATTAATGAGTTGAAGAATAATAATAGTACTGTCGCATATTGTATGACATTTTATAGAATGTACGAAAACCATTAAATATTCGTTGTAATAAATAGGTATTAGTACCTACGTATTAAAAACTACAGTCCTTCAATAATAAAAAGATTGATTACACAATATGTCTTTAAATTTATATAAAAATAAAAAACAAAAAAATTCGTAGTTGTATTTTGTGATTAATTATAATCCTAGATGAAATAACTATAGATGAGTACGATGGTAAAAGTATAGGAAGTATATTATGTGATATAAATTAATAGAAGTAAATATTTTTAGTTGTTTCAAACTTTCACAGTACAGTTTTATTTGTATCAAAACGTATGGAGTTTGGAGACCTAAAAATCGAAAGTTAAACGAACGCATTATTGGTAAGAATATAATAATAATAATAATAATAACAATAATAATTTTAATAACCTAAATTCTTTTAATGTCGGCGTAGTATAATAATATCTAGCAAAAGAGAAGTACCTATTTACTAATAAATATTATGTGGGCGCATTGTAGGTTGTTATTATTAATCTATAAAAAAAAAGCAAAGGAACAATAATAATATGTAATACCTACCTCTGTAGATTAATGAATATAATTAAGATATTTTCATGTTTCGGGCTATTAATTTGGTTAGAACATTAAAATAAATTATTTTTTCAACAATAAAGTTTTGTTTATGAATTATTATACTACATTATTCGAATCACTGCATGGTTTTTGAATAGAACGCCCGTCAAAAATTATTAATTCCATCAGACAACGCTAGCTATATCGTGTATATTATATACTTATTATCAAAAAGAAATTATTTTTGCTGCGGATCGTTTACTCGAAAATTCCTAAAAGACGTCTTAAATCGTTCGTTATGACAATATCCGGTGATGTGTTGAGGTCAACTGTAAAATAACAGGTTAAATCTTAATCATAGGCTATCCTCCGGTAGCCCGCGGGTGATCAATGCACATAGCCTATTAATGTATATTATCAATCAAATACTGAATTCCGTTAAAATTGAATAGCTGCAGACGTTACATTATTTATTGTAGATGTTTAAAATGAAACAAAGATAATAATTAGATAGCAATTTTATACCAGGTACTCTGGTACCACGTTTATGTAACTCGGTAATTTGAATTTAGTAGAGTAATGAAAAAAGAAAAGAGCATTCTCTACACGGACCATTACGGTAGAATTTCGTTTATTTAAAAATAAACAATTGCCTGTGGTTTACATCTTAAATATATGCTTATCACATAAATATTTATATGGTCACTTACATATCTATTTACGAACCTCTAAGTTTTTTGTTATTTTTTTTTTTTTTTTGCGTGTGTGGTTAAAAAGGAGTGTAAGTGTGGGAGAGGTGCGTGGGATGCATAACAGTATGGATTTCGCGCTTAACGCGTTCTATTGCGGAAGTGAATTTATATTATTCAGACATTGTAACCAGTTAATTCCGATTTCGTTAATTATAAAAAAGAAACAGACCGAGAATTTTAGTTAATGATAATATTTTAAGTAAGACTATAGTGTACACGAGTTAAAAATAATTTTTGAATATAATTAACTTTAATTTTTTTGTTTTTTTTGATTTTATCATAATATTCAAAACTAGGCCATGCTGACATGATATTACGCTGACTTTCATTTTTTTTTTTATTAAATGCGAGTTTTCATTATTTAATATAGGTATATCAAATAGAGAACAAATGTGAGTTATAGAACCAACTAGGCATAAATAAATTAATTATTGAAATATATTATATTACAATATAATTAAACAAAGAAAAAATAATGTAATTTCAAATTATTTTCAAATTATATATATTTTTTATATTCCAACTAAATATCCTATAATTTTCAATTAATAACTGTCCTATATACAATTTATATGCTCCAATAAAGTACTTACTAATCAATAAAATTGCAATTATATTCAAGTATGTCCTTGACTCTTCATACAGTACACGATAATGATGGATTGATGAATCGTAATACTATATAATTATAAAACTAAAATATAAATCGCGTATTCGTGTAGATTAAATTCTGATTAACAATTGTGGTAGTAGATTATTTATTTTGGTAAATAAATATGATAAAAGTTTATTAAATTACGATTCTTCAATTTGTCATTCTACTTACGATTAGAATACGACGTGATGTGTAAAGATAAAATTAAAATTATTGTGATCACTGATTATATAATATGTAAGACAGAATACAAAATATATGCTTATATTATATTATGTTATTTATATTTGTCGAGCACAGATTACGACCATAAAGATTTAATTTAGATTTATAAAACGCATATGCATACTAAATAAACGATGTACCTACTTCAAATATAATACAAAGTAATATTTATGTGCATATAATGTATATATTATGTAATATAATAAGTATGAGATTTAGAATGAAATTAAAAAAACAAAAATCAATTTTTCATTTTACACGATTTGATTATGGTATCGTGGAATAATATTGTGATACATAATAAAAAGTAAGGAATTTAATCTTAAACTATTGTATTATATCAATATAATATTCACTCATAAACACATTATAATTAAAATATTATTTTTGTATTTATTTTGAAAAAAAATTTAAATTTTAAATATTTGTATGCATTTTAAAGTTTTAAACAATAATAAATGTTGTTTTCAGTAATTTACCATTTTAACATTTTTCTATTATTATTAGTCAACCTAGTTATAATAATAAATCATTATAAAGTATCAATATTTCGATTATAATTAAAAACATAATTGACGTTGATAAATAACGATTTATTAAATATTTAGGCATGCATATTATATTATTCTAATATAATAATGAAATATTAAAGATTGTTTTATTATAACAACTGGAGTGTGGTTCATTGATATTAATCAAAAAATACATAGCTTATACGAAAATATGTTGCTCATAATAATCATAACCTTAAACAGTTTACACATTTATTAGGTATGGATTGTGTTCATTTTAATGCATACTATTTTAGATATTAAAAAAAAAAAATTAAAACTAAAAATCTCTTTTGCATTATAAAAAAACATTGAGCATTTTTTGAAATTCGAGTTGATAAAAAGAAAAACTTATCACGATCCCAAAAAAATATTCTTATTTTGTGAGCGTACAGATATATTAGTTTTACAATGTTTTTGTATCTGTTATTACATTTAAGAAAGAGTATTTAATTCAATATTTAATTTTTAAGATGGTTTCTAGTAAAAAAATGATCTGATATTGTTACATTGGAAAAGAAAAAAATAGGAAAATCTCAGTATTTTTCATAATAGTTGGTTTAAACTAACAAAAAATAGCAAGAGAAACGTAATACAAATTGTTTTCAATTAATGTGAATATAGTTAATATACCTAATAACTATATAAATATTATTCATGACAGACACTAAAAAATATAGTTATATTAAAAAGAAATGTGGGTGTCACTTCGCTGTTACGAACTTTTTTCACCATTGAATAAATAAGTGCGCGCCTTTATAAAAAGTGTGTTATGCATTTTTGACATTTTTAAATAATTATTATAAGAATTACGTACTATACGGAATCTTATATACTTGTATTACGATTTCAAGATTTTTAATCGAGAAAAAAATTGGAAAATACCTATTTGAAAATGTAATATTGTTATTAATAGCTAAACATTTTGAAAATTTAATGGTGTATTGAAAATGTTTATGTTTAAGCAATAATGGAATGTTTCAAGATTTAATTAATATATTTTGAATTATAAATATCATAAAATTGTTTGAAAAATGAAGAGGAATCAGTTATTTTCCGTTGAAATTTATAATTCAGACTGAAAAAGTCAAACTTCCAACACTAATAAATAATTATCGCAGCTTTACTCTATATATTTTTTTAAGTAGAACACATTTTGAGAAATCTTATTTTACAAACTTACTAAATACTAGTTTTAAAATTAAAAATGAGACTATAGATATATCTGCATTGAAAAGTCTAAAACCAAGAATTACCCTTAAAGTTGAAAATAAAGTAATGGCGATGTCATAAACGCAAAACATTTACACAAATATTATTGTAAAATTAATGTTACTCCTTTCAGAATCTACATGACGAGTACAATAATTAAGGCAATTTTAAAATAAAATAATTTTATTTATATGTATTATAGGTACTCATAAAATTATCTGGAATTTATAAGTTGGTACTATGATATTAATGATATTATAAGTTCTTAAAAAACAAAATAAATATTAATTCTTATAAAATATACCGGAATTGTAAAATATTTGGCAGGTGTTTTTTAAATGAAATAAGTGTGTACATGGATTAAACCGTTAGTTTATGTAAATATATTTGAGTATTTGACTAGATAGGTATACTTGATATACGGGGCCCCTATAGTATTGGGTTTTATGTGGTCTACTAATTTTAAAGTATTATTTATACACTTTATACTTTTATTAAAACAAAAGCATATGTTAGGTAGGTTCACTAAGGACGTCTGTCTGTATAGCATGTAAAAGTATGAGGACGAAATCGTTCACAAGTCGTACTGAAATTTACTCAAATCATATTCTTAGGTAAAAACTTTGGTATAGTATGAGTTTTTTCCAGCCGATTATACTAGTCTACCTGCAGTCTAGTGATTTTTATTTTCCGTTTTTTAACAGCCATCCGTATAACAATGATCAACTACATCACAGGGAATACACGTATACGTTAATATGAAATATTATCGTACAATTCAAGTACCTACCTACTGTATACCTATGTACAGTATGTATATATTTCAATGTGTGTTACCGGCAAACCGTCACATGAAATTATCGATTCTGCGGCCAAGTCTTCGAGCTGAAAAAAAGAATCAAGGCCGTTACCCATATCTCATACACACATGCACACACACTGTCACACTGACGGTACAAATACATAGCGACTATATAGTAAGTCAAATTATCTAAATTGACATCATGATATCGCAGGCAACTAATATAAATATTATATTGTGCACGATATAGGTACACGGAATCCGAAAGGGGAATACCGTCGAGGAATGCTCCAAAATTTTCGGCGGTCGAATACGCGCGTATAAAATTATTATATTTGGGTTAAGCGGAATATACATATATTATTATTATTATTATTATATTTACTAGTGTACACACACACACACACATACACTCGAGCGCGCGCGCGTGCGCACACACACACACACACATGTGTATATATGATAATAATATAATATAATATCGTGTGTATTGTGGAGTGGGTATGGCCTGAATATCACTACCGTACCGCCCGCGTGTATACATACCGACCGGCGTCGTGTGTGAGTGTAAACGGCCGAGATGGACTGGTTATGGCCGAGAGTGTGTGAGTGTGTGCATCGCAGTCGCTGTAGTAGTAGTACGGTCGGCACTACTCGCTACCAACCGGCCGAGTGCGTTCGAAAACACGACACGACGCTGTCCGTCGTTTCTTTATTCTCGCGGTACGGGTTCGCGCGCGTATGATATCGTAGTATGGCCAGTATATTATCGTCATGGGCACCGAGTGCGACCGGCTTCGATGTTAAAATAATACAATAACAATATCGTACGTAAGGTATCCGCCGGCTGGTCCGTTTTTATTCAATCCAATTTTCTCGACGAATCCGAGGTCCGTTTAGTCGCGTTACGTCGGCAACAGTACGTAACAATCGTTATTCGCCCAGCAGACGTTGTCATGACTCATGGTGTTGCCAGCGAGCGTCCGGACGAAACATGGACACGGCCTCCGACATAAGTCAGGTAAAGGACGATTTAAGGATTACTCATCATGCCTACGTTTACGAACGATAAAACGCGCCCGGACGCGACGTCGCATTCCACTGCAGACGACCCGCGACCCCACGACTGATAACGCGTGTTGTATACCTGTTCCACCTGTTGTACAGTCCGTGTAGGTACGTCGTGACGACGCACCTAGGATAACGACGATACACGTACAATATAATAATAATAATATAGTTTTATAGTGATAACAAATCCAGTACCTACTCGTCAATAGGTAGTCAAAACGTCATACGGGGAGGTGCGCGAAAAAACACACGTTTCCCAGGGCCTCGTATGCCAATCGCAGTAGTCTTATTATTGGCGTGCAGTTCGTTATGTTTTTAAAATTACATTATATTGCAGTGTTATCAGCGCGTTGTCGGAATATCGAAGAAGAAAAATCGATACGTTCGTATCGTAACAATTCGAACAATCAATATTGTAATAGTATACACAATTTAATATCACGGACGTGCGGGCATTTCTTCTCGCGCCGACCAGACGACAAACGGAAACGGTAATACAATATCATTAATATTTTTCCGACGGGTGTGATAACGCGATTGAACGTTACGACGTCGGCCGATTCGAATATTATTATCGTTCAGGTCGATTCCGGTTTGTTCGTCGAGTTTGGGATACGACGACGGTTATTCCCTGGTATGCTGTTCGGTTTCATATCACGTATTATATATTATTATATATACATGCGCATTCCAGACCGCCGCCGCCGCCGCCGGAGGAAACGGCGGTACAGGTTTTACGCGATTCTCTTTTGCCCGGCCCGACCGTCCACCCGCACACGTCCGTGTTATTGTACCTACGCTATCGGACCCGAAATTGTGTGTAGTTTCTCTCGGGTGTATTAAATGCAATATTATGTTTTGATCGTTCGGTTTTTAAAAATCTATAAACCAAGGAAATTCAGCAATTTTCCGATTTTCGAACACCCCGAGATAACGGCCTAATCGACGAATTTGATAAGGCGATTTAAACTCTCCGCCGCGCTCCGAGAGCAATGACTGCGGCAGGTGTTTAGAAGAAAGTGAGCACCGATCGAATTTATTAGGGTCATGTGCGCCCAATGTAATTTCTACTCTTCTTATTCCGCGTCGGAACTTTAATAATAGTAATAATATATTTCATTGTGTAGGCAGGTATCTACTCTTAATCTCACGAAAATCTCACGCGACGACGAGAATAATAGTTATTAGCACTTTATATTAAACGCATACCTACTTTATTTTACTATATAGTAAGCATTTTAATAGTTCGGGCCGCGTTCCGCTAAAACGTCACTAACGAATTTGTTTGTAACGTTTCGTTTTAACGCGATGTCACAATATAATAACCAGTCTAGTGACAACAAATCGAATTGTTGACATTTAATTATAAGAATCTATACGTTTTAATCTAATGCGGATCGTCGTACGTACATTTTATGCACATTTTACGGCACGAAAAGTCGAGTTGGATTACCATACTCTATAATATTATTATACTTCATACAGCTATCTATATTGTATTGAAAAAATGTAATAAAAATCGATTGAAATCTTTATTAGATATTTTATTTACGTCGAAATGAATAAAATATACACTTGGTCTCGACTATATTATTACTAAACTTGCTTGCATTCATTCGCACTAATTTTTTTTAAACCGATAAAATGCTTTTGATTTAAATACAATTTAGTCGTGTATACTCTTTTTTTTTTTTTTTACATATTATTTGTATGCAGTTTTATATTCATTTAACGTTTTATAAATGGTGAATTTCAACCGGATGTAAACTGAATTAGGTTGGGATTTTTTTATTGTTGACCAGGACCATTGTATTATTAAATAGTAAGTTAATTGTAAAGTATTTAAAGTCTCTGTAGTATTAATGAACAATACCTAACCTAACCTAATGCTGTTATAGTCGTATTATAAAACTTACAGGACACGTATATTGCAGCGTTATACAGGTATTTCACGACGAGCTTAAATGCAACAATAAAACGTGTGTTGTACCTATGTTTATATCGGTTTATGTTATATTATACGTATTAACTATTAATGTTTTATACTTCAGAGTTTACGTGCGTTGTGCCTTGTACGTAGTAATATGCGCCGTCGTTGCTGTACAAACATGTACATAAATAATTCGATTTGAAATTGTCCTTAATAAATTTTAGAATTATTTACAAATTGTTCCAGTTAAATGTATTATTTACAAAACGAGGTTCTTTATAATAATATATATAGCTATGGCTGCTGATAATATTGGTGCACTGCAATTGTAAGCCAATTACTCGGTAAGCCTTTAAACTTCCATCTACCTGAGTTTAAGCTAGACATAATATACATTATGGCCCTAGTTAAGTTTATGCCAGTAATATAGTCTGTGCCTACAAATTAAACTACGTATATATTACACTATATACCAGACATCTTTAATATAATTCACCCAAAAACGGTTAACTACTTGATTTAATTTAGTTCTATACTATCGTTTATACTTTATGTGATATATATATTATATAATTTGTAAATTCCAATGAAGACTATCTGAATGTATAATTGTATTTAGAAACTGATTTTGGCATCATTCGTAATTATTTATGTTAAGCACGTGGTTACGAATTTCGTTACGTGTACCAATTACTTTTTACAATTTTTATTTATTTTTAATGTTTTAATTTTATGGATCTTAATCGCTTATATAATAAATTTCCCTTGTGGGTTTCGTGAATATTTTTCTTTGCTCTATTGTAAATACAAATTGATATTCAAAAACGTCAAAAAATGTATATTTTTTTAATAAAACTAATTTAATTTTAACCGTGATCAGCTTTATGACGTAAATCTATAAGTATTTGTTTGCTGCATAAATTGAATCGTTTTATTTAAATGATTGAATGTTTGTTTGCAAAACTTTACCCATTTAACTTTAAAAGATGACTAATTTCAACTTGACTGTATCTATTAGCAAGAAAAATAAATATCCACTATAGAATATAGATAGTAAAAACATATGGATATATCTAATAGATACATAATGATTATAATATCATTAATTATGGGTAAATCATTGAATAGTATACTTTTATGTATGCAAATTTGCAGTAAGTACTTATTGCTCATAGTTTCGAAATCGTTATAGAGATATCGAATACATGATAAATAATAATACACCTCCTGTCTAGTTAATTACTCAATAACTAATGAATGAGTAGGTACTACACTTACAAGTGTATATTATATTTTAATCAGATTGCATTGTTCAGAAAGACTACCACGAATCGAAATTATTCATAAATTATAAACAAACTGCAATTATTGTCAGCTGTTACTTAAGTTATAACCTATATAGATGTATATGTATTGGTATTTTAGATTTTAAATTTAATAAATAAAAAGTTTATTTGATTTTGTTATAACTAAAAAAAAAAAAAAATGTGTAGGTACTAGGTATATAATAAGGAAATAACAAAAACTAAATGTTCAATACTTATTTTAAAACTTTGCAATTTTATCATTAATTGAGGTGCCAGAACTAAGTAGTAAGTATTGTGAGCTTATCTTACAATCAATACATTTTTTTAGTTAAAGCCAATAATAGCTATTATTAATAATTATTGTTAAGAAATAATAGTATTCCGCTACAATATCATTTGAATATTATATAATATATATATTTTTAATTTTAGTTAGTTTTTTTTTTTACTTATATTGGTTTAGTTATTTTAAAACATAGTAACTTCATAATTAATTCATAACGGCCAATAAAGCATTATACAATGTCATTGAGTTATTATACTACCTTAGTTTTGAAATAAGTTATTAATTTATCAATGCAAAAAAAATTAAATTTTATCATTTAGCTGATCATTTATTATTAAGGTCGGGCCAATCTGGTTCTGTAAAATCAAATTATTCTAAAGCATTTAATACAGTCAAATTTAATATAATTTTTTCGGTGTTACGCTGTTTTGATACTATATATACACCTCAATTTATCAGGAATTGTTCATTGTAATTAAATTAAACGATTGTGTTATTAATATTATGCTTTATGGTTATTATATCTTGTATATTTGACAATTTTATAATATTGATGTATCAATTATTATTGAAGTATTAAAAGGATTTCGAATTGTATAATCAATATTAATTTGAATATTATTACCGTTATTGCATTACCAGTATGTCAATGCTGTGCTGGAGTATAAGCTTTGTTATACTGACTTTTCTAGGAAATTGTAGTTACTAGTTGGATTTATTGACAGTTTTAAAAAAATGGCGTAAGTTATTAACTATTTGACATTTTGTTTTGACCTTAATAAAATAAAATTGAAATTGTTTATTATTAATTTAACAGTGTAAATCGAAATGTTTATACTTTATAACATTGTTCTGTATTAATTTATATTGGCACCTCACACTCGTTATTAAAATACACAAATTCTATATATTATTTAACTACCTATACTATAAAATATTCACCCATATATTAGCTGATACGTTAAAATGTGACTACAATAATGATGTTTTATGGTATTTTTATGATGAAATTATTATATTTTTTTTATTATTATTTAACTCACTTTTGCTTTGTTAATGTTATCTATTATCTAGGATAAGGTTTTTCATTCATTTTCAGAAAATATGAATTGTTTTTAAAAATATCATTACAATTAATACAAACAAATATAAATTAGTATATAATAATTACATAAGATTACAACGTTTGGTAACCTTGAAATCAAACGTGAGGATTTTTGTCTTATTTTTGTCTTATCGCTGTTGACTCTTAAAAAATCCATTTAATTGTTTTCCTAGCTGTTTTTGTTTTTAAATTAATATAATTTTATGATGGCTCATATTATCGCCTAATTTTATTTGTAACATTAAAATTAAAATTTAACGACAACGGGAGACATTACTGTTTTATGGTGAAATTATTATATATTATATATTGCACAATGGTGAAGACACTGATAGTGCAGTGTGTGGAAATCGGTTATGAAAAAACGCGTGACAATGAGTGATATTTTATGTACAGTCTAGTTATTTTCTTTTAACGTTCTACTCGCGGGATACTATTGTAACGTACGTCCTGTACAAACTACCAAACGAATAGCGAATGAGTTACAACGGTTTCGATGCTACTAAAATTTATTCGAGTACCTATAGACACTAATCACGAACAATATTTCACTATATTTAAAACACAATTGGGTAAACTAATTATGTTTACATTCACCAGTACATATAGACATCTATAACTAATATATTATTCTACGGCATTCGTACTCGTACTAAATAACTATGAAATTAAATTCGTGTGTGACAGGTTGTTCCGTCAGTCTAGTGACATGCTAAAATGTAAACTCAGTAGACTCGCGACCACTTTTACAAATTTCGATAATTTTCCTGTGACGATTTGTTGCCACAGACTAGAAACACCGAAACCGAAATTAATCTATTTAGTTGTCGAGTCTTAATGCTATTTTTCTAATTTATGTTTTAGAACTTATATATACCGGGTATACAAAACGATTGGTGTATGGAATTTTAATTTCAGGGCACCAGTACATTTAGTAGGAGCTTTAAACAATAATTGTATGTCTTATTCGTCTTAAATAGATTATCTAGAAGATCTAACGATTGTACATATTATAATATATATTTATAAATGAATATACATTATGATCTATCAGGTGTTGTATATGGCTCATCGTAAATTTATTTTTGCAATTTTGTCAAATGAGTACCTATTGTTTTTAATTTTTTATGCAATCGTTTGTTTCTTTGCAGCTGTTTAGTTTTATTTGTTACGTTCAAACTATTAATTAATAATTTGCGAAAAAATGATAGGTACTAAAATAGTGGTAGTAATAAAACAATAATTTAGCTTTTCCTCAAAATAAGTAGACAAAATAATTAATACACAAATCGTGGTTCATTATGAATTGTTGACTATATCATAATTAACGTAAATTATTTTATTGTATTGTGACAAAATATACGTACCTAAGGACAATTAATGTTTTGTCAAAAAAAAAAAAAATAAAAATAGTAATTAACATAATGCTGAGTGTTATGAATATTCAACTTAAACAAATATTTGCGAAATATATGATAAAAAAAATATGCAAGAACGTTGAACGTTCTCTTTCAAATGTAAAATAATATTTAACATTTTAAAATGATTTAATGTCGAAAAATATGAATATAATATAATTCTAAATTATGGTACAGTGTTATATTAATTCTAACAGCAAGTCGTTTATACTTATATGCATATTATTATAGTATTATACTTAGAATTTTAAATAAAAAATAAACTATTGTAATTTAATTTTAGAATAATATAATATGTTATGTAGAATATTTAAATAAAATATTAACGACATAATCTAACCTAACTAAATACGTAAAACAATGTTCTTATGTCTAAATGGCTAATGCAATAGTTATAAAAACTATTTGTTTTTAAATAACAGTACGTCATGTTGACCCACGGAGTTTTTATATTTTTAAGTTTTATTTATAAAACTTTATTAAATCTATATTATTTTATTTATTATTTTGGTAAGATATTGCCAGACAATAAGACATTATTAATATAGTTACGTTAATATAATAAAAAAAAAATATTGAAGGAAATTATTGGTTTCACGACAAAATATTTCCGCAAAAATATTCAATGACAAATTATTCGGTGTAAATAATAATTCAGAATGTTAACCTTTATTATAAAAGTTTCGATTAGAAGTAATATGTTAAAACAAGAACAAGGTCTGCAGGAGGCTAAAATTGAATAACAAACAGTTGGAGTATCTCGACCAAAATAAGGTGAAATTATAAAAAATTGAACGCATTAAATGCTGTTGTTAAATGAGACGATGAAACTTATAAAAATAAATATTTAATATCAATAGCATATTAGCATATAGTTTGGTATTATAATAAGTTTATTAATTTTTGACGAAAAACATATTTTAATAGTTATTTAAACATTGTTAAATTAATTTTTTTGCGTTCTATAAATGTTAATAATAATTTTGACATAAAAATATTTATCATAATATATTATTGAATAAATCAAAATAGATTTATTGATCTCATATTTTATATTATTTTCTTATTTTTAATATATTATATATTATATTAAAGTGATTTAAGTGAAGACATACAATTTCTCAATTGCTTTCTTTAATATTATGTATTCATGCCTATTTTATTTAAATTTAAAATATTGAATTTTTTAAATATACTTGAACTATGTATTCAAGTATTTAGGTTTTTTTATACCTTTTAATTTATTAGTGTTATGTGAAGATAAAAAACTTATTTTTTTTAAATAAAAACTATATTTTAGATTCGAATGGCGTGATAAATGTATTTATTTTACAATGATGTGTATTTTTTTGTGTATAAATATATTATATATTTATACGATAAGTATTCTAGAGAATAATTCAATTTTTAACTTTAAGCACCCTCTAACAGAAAATTGGAACTAAATTATACTTTATAGAAGGAAAAATTAAAACATAATAGGTAAGAACTTATGCAAATAATCGATAAAAACATTACAAAATTAAGGAAAAATGAAAATTTTCAATAAATTATAACATTTACAAAATATTTTGACTCTTTTTTCAGGTATTTATTGAAATTTAAAAATTTAATAAAAAAATCGCACATTAGTTATTCATATACCTATATAAAAGTATTAAAATTTTTTGACACAATTATTACCTAAACTGTAATTTAAAAATGAAATACAATTAAGTAGTTCATGCTGAAACTAAAATATTTACTCAAATTTACTTAAAAATATTTATCTCAATTATTTTTATATTTATTTTAATTTGAATTTTAAACGAAATTACCTACTTGTATTTTGATAATGAATAACAATGTTAATTATTGTGTTATGATTCATAAACATTATTCGTGGGAACTTAAAACTGTTACATTTATCATGCATTTTACTACATATATAGAATTATATTTTCAAAATATAATGTAGATTAATTTTAAGGCATAATCTATTTATACAATGAGCCTGTTTACACTATTTTAGAGTAAAGGGTTATTATGATCAAAAGTTCGTAACAATAATATAATAAATGCAATGTTTTCCACAAAAATCAAATCAAGTCATCGTAATTCTAACAGTAAAATAAATTATTTTAATAGAAATATCAAAAAACATTTTTACTTACCTACTGATATACGCTCAAAATCGTATTTCGTATATAATGATTAATGATACATCATTGAATTAAAATTTAACACATTACCCCTCGATACCTAAAATGCAATACAGCGATACTCGTGTGCCTATCTATTTTACTATACATTTTTAAGCAGATGATTCATTTTAAATATTGATGAGCAATGAGCATAAATCGAAATATGAATGAGTAATTTATTAGTTATTAATCTTCATTAAATATACTTATAATAATTATCTACGATAATAATAGGTTTACAATATATATTTATAGCGATTTAATGATTTGATAACGGCTATAATTTTTGGAAAATTAAATACATTTATATTTTGAATTAATGTATTAAAGATTTTATAATTTGTTTAAACGGTTCGAGTATAAATACTAGATTAAAATTTCACTAATAATTTATAGTTTTTGTTAATGCAAATATTATCTTTTCTTATTAAATTTTAATAACTTGGAAACAACTCTTTTGAATATAGATTTAGATGAATCATCATTTTTTAAAAATATGCATTTAAAAATGTATAGTAAAAAGGGTGTTTCTTATTTAACAAAAATAGGTATGAGTATCAAAACAAGACGCATTTTTTTTTTAATAGTATAAAAGAAATTCTAAGAATTTGTCATTTGAATGTATGGTATTTAAGTACATATTGGCTATTATACTTAACAATTTTGAAAATCAATTTAAATAAATGTTATCAAAGAAAAATATGGTGGTAAGCATACTTTGTAAATCACTTTGAATAAAATATTATTTTTAACAAATAGTTTCTACTATTTTCACCTGTATTTAATTGACATGTATTATAGTTAATCGATAAATAACATACCGTTGTATAATTTCTAATGAATTGAGGACCATATATAACTAAGATATTTATTGTTTTATCTAATAAGCCGAAATCTAACAAGTATTGATTCGACCATCAATTTATTTGAATCAATGTCTTTTTTTATAATATCTCTTTGAAACTGTTTAGTTGTATTTCAAAAAAGTTTTATACTTTATAATAAATATTACTAACTCTTACTACAAAATAAAAAATAAAAATTTTGAATTTACGGCATGTCATTTTATTTGAAAATTAAAATAAACTATTTATAATCTGTTCGATAAACAACTATAAATTAATTTTCTTGTTTCAATTAATATTCTAATAGGAAATGTTATACTGACACAAATATTGTCAAATCCAATTACATATATACTGACCTAATCTCTAAATCACATTTGTAATAAATTCGTTTATATCATACAAACATTCTACGAATAACTCTATCGGATTTCGATTTTATTTATTAACAAACATCGGTGATTTTTTTTATATTTGTTTGAATGCGTTGAACTTACATTCTGACTATATATGCCAAATATATCTTTGATATATCAAATCATCCACAACGACGTGACCACTCACTCAAGACGTGTACATACAGTAAATATCATTCGTGGTAGAGAACGACACGGCGCAGGTATTTATAATGGCGTTTTGAATGTAATTTCATATACAGGATAATTCACTAAGTATGATCAACCCTATTTTTTCCATTAACAATGGAGCTTTTTTAATATTGTAATTTACTCAATAGCCATTTTTTCAATTATTTAGATTTATATACCATATTTAAAGAGTATCTCGCAGTGACCAACTTTTTTTATAATATCCATTTTTTCTTACTGTAATTTATTGTTAAGAAAATGTTGATGTATATCTAAAGTAAAAATTCGAACGAGTAGTTATTTTTTTGAATAGTTTCGAGTTATTTGACTTGTGTACAAAGAATAAGCCCACCATAAATAGGTTTAGATGAAATGGTGACTATTATGTTATGGCGATTTGATATAATAATAGTAATTAATATTTTATCTATCAATATTTCATAATTTATGAACATTTAACATTTGACTTATAATATAAAATAAATATTAAATTAATTATTAAATCTATTTTATTTAACCATATTTAAGGATTATTATCCTTAGTATATAAATAATTTTAATATTTCAGAAACAATAATAATTTTATAAATCTCCACAGGATACCTTAAATGATATAGAAATCTAAATATTTGAAGATATGGTTCTTAGAATTAATTCATTGTTAGATATGAAAATAATGAGATATTACTTGGTACGCATTGTTAAAACATTATACTATAATGGACTCTTCGTGAAATTCCCCATCTATCGAAAACGGCCGGTCCAACGTACGAGCACGTGAAATACGATGAGCATCTCCCGCACCAAACAGTATCGTTTTCGCGTGTCATCCTCGACTTGTTAAAAGGATGTTTACGCGTTCTAGAAGGTACCTATCGTCATCGACACATCCTGCAGCTTACAATCAACTCATATAATAAAAATAATTATACACCGTTGTTAATATTGTGATAACAATAGGACGGTGTACAACAGTATAATAGCATTATAGAGGGTAATACAATCCTGTGACACCGGCACTGATTAGTGGTTTCCTATCTATATTAGCTGTATTATGATAATGCCGTCATCGTGTAGTTTGTAATACCGTTATTTGACGTTTGCTGTATTTCAACTATAAAACACTACGAGTGTTAATTTTTTTTTTTTTGATTTTCTACGAAGACGTAGAATTGAGATGACGTGGTTGTGTGATTTCTCGAAGATGCTACTCATCCGAGTGTGATAATTGTATTATCTAATCAGTTTTTTTGTGTCCGTTGTCCTTAGTGATGATACGGACAATTTGACTACGAAATATCCACGGCAAAAAGTGCAAGTTCTTTACGATTTTAAAAGTTGAATTTGTCTGTGTAAAGGTGTACAGAACATATTTTTTGAAAAGAGTTATTTTTTATTGTTATCGTCTTTCAATTATAATAATACTTTTTTATTTATTGAGATTCCCAGAAAAATATTCTGCTTTGAAATATGAAATTAAAAATATACGCTGTCATTCAAAAACGTAAAAGAATCAAACAATTATAATGATAAAAAATAGTAGAAACTATAAGTTTCAAAAATTCCGTTTTGTAGTAATGTATTCAAATTATTTATACGGAATATTTCCGAAAACGTTAATATACGTACTTGTCAAGAAAATTGTTGTTTACCAACAAAATTACCTTGTGTATATATAGGTACTGTGTTTATAATATATACGTGTAAGTGCCTGAATAATATATGACATTATAATGCATCGGGTGTACAAATTTCAGTACACGCGTAATTCGATATATTTTGTATCTATGACGTACTGTTATAGGCATCACGTGTACGCGCGGCATATTATTATAATGATGCAGTGCGTAAATGTTTTCTCGCGTGGGAAATTCGCTATATACCTATTATTGCGTATTTTATTCTTCGTGGTATATTATTAAAACAAGCTTGTTATATATTTAAAAAGAAAAATCGGTGATCCGAATCATTGAATGAAATTCTAAATAATTCGATTTAACAATGTACACAAACGTATATAAAATAATAATATGTAATGCATCGTCATTGCGGGTTTTGTAAAAATTACTCGTAGACCAATACACCGATACACGGCAATAGTGTAATTTCGGAACCTTGTTATTCCGACACGCATCCGTATTTAAGTACACGTAAGTACGTACCTATTTTTTTTTTATTTTTTTTTGATACTGTTTTAATAATTTTATTCTCACTCGTTTTCATTTCCAGCTAAAATCGGTAAAAATACGCGTCGTTGTAGTAATCGAGAAATATAATCGCATGCGCGCGTGAGAGCATAACTTGTATACCTATACATGTTGTAGTTTCGTTCAAATCGATATCGTTTTAGCAGGCAGCAAACAATTGAGTCATTAGGAAATAATTCCCAATAATTTGGCAAATGTATCGTTATTACATTGCTAATACGCTATCAAAAATGTTAATATATTTTTACGGTATTAGCGTTTATTATAAACTATAAAAACTATAATGTGCAATGTGCCCGGAAAAGTTTGATCGATAGGCACTACAAAATACCAATTTTAGCGCGTTATACATATTAATGAACTTCAGTCGGAATACAAACTGTATCCTAAACGTGGTGTGCATGCCTACTGTTTGGCTGCAGTCGTGTGCTAGCACCTCGGATAGGTGATCACCCGGATTCTTAGCGGCAACGGCATGTCCCACAAACGAGAAAACATGTTCCTAAAACCTACCATAGTAGGGTACGGTAACAAAAAATATCCCCCAGCTAATGGCTATAGTTACCGAAGCTTAATAAAAAATAATATAAAAACTGTATCGTAAATATTTTTTCCTTAGTAAAGTTTCAGTACAAGTTGACAGTGGGTAATAATATTAATATGTGGCGAGTTTCCCCATTTTCATTATCTTTTTTATTGTTCGTTTTAAATAGTTAAACTTCTAAGATCAGTTTAATTAATGAAGCTAGTATTTAGTATTTACAATTATTTTATTTAAAAGAACCTCCGAACAGTTACGGGTACATTATAAACATTGCGTTGCAATACTCGCTAAATTCAACTGAATAGATCGTGTGCTAAACTGATATGCTTATTTAGGTAAAACTTTGCAAATACTATACATTTACATTTATTTTTATTTCAGAGCAGTGGCGCGCTGAGGAATTTTTTATGGGGTCATTTGATATATATATATATCTTAAGTTGAAATGGGCATATTTTGTAAAATGCGCATTTGCGCCCACAGTAAACAAGTAGAAAAAAGAGTAAACTA
This sequence comes from Rhopalosiphum padi, assembly GCF_020882245.1. Classification (NCBI taxonomy): domain Eukaryota; kingdom Metazoa; phylum Arthropoda; class Insecta; order Hemiptera; family Aphididae; genus Rhopalosiphum; species Rhopalosiphum padi. Next base: position 76,046,114 of record NC_083597.1, read on the forward strand.
TAATAAATTGAGCCTGGCACTTATCGATTTCTAAAATGGATACAGGTATAATAATTTAAACCAATAATACCCTATCTAAATGACTTTAAATTTATCGATATCCATTTTAAACACTGTGGTATATTCATTGATGTGAAATTCAAACGTGTATTTAATCTACAATTTAAAAAGTACGTAAAAGTTAATGTATATATACGAGTTTTAAATAAATTTGATAAAAACAAATTTAATTGATTGAAAATATGTCAAACAGTATAAAATTATAATATAAAAGCTCAATAATGTGTAAAAATTATGTTGTATTACCGTTGTGATTTACGAGAACAATATATATATTATATTATGAATTACTCTATTTATAATTATTTGTCAATTTAAAAAAAAAATATATGTAATAAAATAAATAAACTAATATTGTTAGATATACCTAAATTACCTATATATTAGTTAATAAAAATAACTATATTACAAAATATATTATTTTTTTTTTAATATTACTAAATTTAAAACTCATGTTTACTAAATTTTTCATTTTGACCAAACCGACAAACAATTTTTGGAAGCCATTTAGTGTCACTTAGAACCTAGAAGATATATCACGCGGTCATCGCTATATATCCTCAAAAAATTTTTTTGCATATATTTTTTTTTAACCAGGTAATTATAGAAAACCAAGCATGCTCACCACCCATATTTCTTTAGTAATTAATTTATTTAGATTTTGATTTTTGGAATTTTTAAGTATATTTTATATTTTTCAAATATTTAAATTCTTATACTGTTTAAGAAGTTTTCTGTGGCGATACAAACTTTTTTTTTTAATTGAACCAACCTATTTTATTTTATTATAAATTTTCAAGCGTAATATTTTTTTGAACATTTTGATAGACCTACAACCTATCCGAAGAGCATGCGTAGTGTGTACAAAAATTCCAAAAATTAAAATAAATTAAATAAATTATTAAAATAAACTTTTGGGGTTTAGTCTCCTACCCCATCACTTGTAAGACAATGCTATTTAAACGCATTGTATGCAAAATTTGTTTAAAAATTATAAAATTTAGCTAGAGAATCTTACACACTTCGTATATCGAATTAACAAGAATGGTTTAAATATTTGCGTTTTCAGGAAAACGGCGTAGGTAGTAAGCATATTGTATTATTTTATAACAAATTTTTTTTTTCTTATTGAAAACGCGCGTTATAGTTTGCGGAACAAAAGGATGTACAACGAAACGTTTTCTTCGAATCTATAACAACAATCGGTTACAAAAATATGACGGCAAGAACAATGGCGTTGGTTTTGTATAACGTGGATAATATTTATTTTCCAGCGATCGAATTCTATATACCATGTACACTCACTTCGTATATACACTGGTCGTATACACGTGCGCAGGAAATGGATTTCTATCTGCCCGTAATCGTTGAGCGAACATCCCGCCGTCGTATATATATATAATATATATATATATATTTGTACGTAAAAATATCTCATTATGTCTGCCGATTCGCTGAACGACTAAAATAGTTTTGGATTTTTTTTTTTGTTTTTTAACTTTTACCTACCGTTTTTCACCGACGATTATCGCTTTTGTACGATACACGCACGGCGATGGGGCCGGTATTTTATTTAATATACGATTGGGTTTTCGTCTTCGTCTCCACCACCTTTAAGGCTTTATTGAATTTCGATGCCGGTCTATTGTTTCGCGGTCAGTGATTGATAATATTTTATCGTAAATTTTGTTTACTCACTTCCGTTGACCCACCATTCGGAATTCTTTAAACCTTTTAGTAACTGACCTACTCGTACAACTAGGTAACTTTCAAAAATCATTTCAAGTAGAGTTTTTGCAGTACCGACATAATTTAGTTGTAGTAGTAATAGTAGTAGTGGTAGGTACCTCGATATATTATTCAAATTAATTAAAAAAAAATTTAATACTCGCCAAACTGTAAACATAATAAATTAATTATTAAAAAGTATACAAAGTTCATATTCATGACTACTCGCGAACAAAAAAAATATTTTAATCGAAAGGGTTAAAACGGCCCGTCTTTTGCAAGGGGATCGGGTTATTCGTGTTTATCAACATCGTTTTATTTTTTTCATATCGAATACAGTCGTGCTGCTAGTGCAGTTATTGTGTACCGGTAAATTCTACAGCCGACACGTCCCGGCTCTGGAATTCGTTTAACGTTGAAAAACGCAATAGTTGTTGGCGATGGTGGTGGGATGGGTGGAACAGAGTTTGAAATGCCGTTTCAACGCGAACCGCTGCACAAAATCGTCATCGTTTATCCCAAGTAGATAAATTCTCGGTAACGGACGTTGGTGTGGCAAGTTATCCAGTTGGGCATTATGGCTTGAGATTCGTTGAAAACGCAATTTATCAGAAAATTGTATTGTCCCACCGTTCACAGAAATAAAACTACAGTAAATTATACATTATATATAAAATAAAAAAAATGGTTTTTGATACAGACTATACAATATAATAATTGTAATGTAGTATTAAATTTACGCTCGAACCGATCTCGAAAACCCAGCATCAATAAACAACGCACTACACGTAACCCAGAAGTTATATCTATTCGTAGGCAGAATATTGCGGAAAAATATGTGATTAAAAAGGTTAAAACGATGTTAATATAGTTTCTGAGCATAGCCACGAATGTATTCGTTAAACAATGATATAATTTTATAAGTTTTTTAATTTTCGATACTGTATTAAACAAGAATTTATTAATTTTGCAATAATATAATTTTATTTTGCACCTGAAAAACTTATACCGGACAAATATTGAATATTGACATAGATTTCTGCCAGAAAATTAAATCTAGTTTATGGGAATACATACTTACAGAGTATGTCAAATAATTCTTTGCATTTCTATGTATACTAACTATTCAACATTTTTGACAGTTTTTAGTTTTTTTTTTATAAATAGTAATAATACAATTGCTTTTTCAAAGTCAAAAAGCTTAAACATATAATACAAAAATCCTTATTATTAGTTATTTATATAGGAAATTAAAAAATATAATTTAAAAAAAAATAAGCACAATATTTTTCATAAGACTTAAAAATTAAAAGTTTGCTGAAATTTATCAAAACAAACAAACATTTGCAAATTACTTTATAGTTAAAAATTTAACTCAAGTGTTTTATCTAAGGTCTAAAAATTAAATACAAGATTCATTATAAGTTTTTATTAGTTTAATTGAATTAAAAAAAACATCTTAATCCATGATTTTTTATCGTAAAAAAACGATTTCCCGTAATATGATTTTTGTTGTAATTCAAAAAATACTGATCGTATAAAACTTCGAAACAACCCATTATAACTTAAATTATTATTTTCTATACACAATGAAAATTTCAACATTATAATATTGATAATAAAAAATGTCGAATGTAAAAAAACTTGAAAAACGATGACAAGATTTTTTGTAAGTTGTTCTTACAGCGTTCTAAAAATATCAAAAGTACATATTGTGTAAAACTTTTTTATAGACATGTTAAGTTCTAATTTTTATAAAATTAGATACCTATATGTAAACGAAAAAATAAAATAAAATAAATAAGAAAATGTTCTCAGATTATTTTAGTTATTTTGTATTTAAAAAATATCAATCACTGGCACTTGTACGGTTTTTGCTGAAGTATATATTACTTTTATACATAGCTACATTTTACAATTGAAATTACCTAATATTATTAAGCTATTTATTAGTTAGTATATTGACTAATAAGTTATTAAAAAATATATAATATGATATTATAATATTATAATAATGAATAATGTAATACAAGCAATGTATTACACACAGGTTTTTTTAATAAAAAAAATAAATTACTATATAATATAATATAATATCATTAGAAATACAGGCTTTTTCTACTCTGTATAGAATGGTTTTTCGTATGCGATTACTATAATTTAATTTAAATTTAACAACGCTCAAAATATACTATGTACAGCAGAGCGACTTCCTCTGCTTTTAGCGATATATAGGTTGGCAGTACGGTTTAACGCACATCTTTGGTCCATCATTTCGGTTATGATACAATTGTATTTAAAGTTTGTTTATTCAACGAATGGCTATTATATTTAAGGTTAAATCATATTGAAATGAAATTTACAAGGTACAGGACCTACCGAATACATTGCATTATATTATACTTTACTTTAATACTGACATCTACATTACTTTACGTGTTATTCCTGAAATGTGTGTATCCACGATACATTGTAGCTTAATAAATATGTCGGTTACTATCGCAGTGTGCGACGTGCGTGTGTGCGTGTCATACTATTATGTGTGTATTTAATACGTATTATACTGTAGAATGGTATCTATATACATTTTATTTGCTCGATAAATTTAGATTATTTGAAAAACGGCTTTGTATTAAGGGGGGATGGCAACCAATCGCCCGCGAAAACATTATATTAAGATGGAATTGGTCTGGTCGTTGTGGTATGTATCTCAAGGGATTAATTTTAAAACTTAGAAAGAAAACCACTGAACACTATTGTACTTTTTTTTTTATATAGAGAAACTTAAATCGCATTATCATACAGAGCATCGGGAGATAAACACAAAAAGAGCATAATTGATAATTCTCAATGTTTTTTTGTCATTTAGACGTGTAAATTATGATTCATAGAAAATATCGAAATTAATTTTCAGAATAAATAATGATTCACGAATCTTTTGTCACAGTGCAAATAATAAACATATCCTACAAATAATTCGGAAAACATTGCGCAATTCGTCATTGTGAAAATCGAGATGTAATGTCAGTGGAAAACCCATGTTAGATAATTGTTTGATAGAGATTGTTATTTTAATAAGAACGTGGTTCTAAAGAATATTGTATTTGCGAGTGCGGAATGTGATCCGTTGTCTTCTCAAGTTTTTCTAGGAAAGCAATTATTTGTTCATCTGTGTATACAACTATTACCACTGTATGAGAAATCGTAGTTTATAAGGTAGGGTACATGCATACTTTTGCACAAATATATTTTGCTACTTTTTAATGAAAGTAGCTGCGTACGCGCACCATAATAATGTATTTTATAATGATATGTAATATTTAAATAAATATTTTTATAATACTGAACATTACGAAAACCTTCGTAACTATTTATTTATGTTAGCGTATTTTTATATTTTTCAATATTACTAAATAACAATAATTTTATATCGATTTTTCTTGACAACAGCTTTATTGCGCGCATAGTTCTTTGAAATTACAAGATATAAATAAATCCAGCGTTACCTAGTTATCAATAAATGAATGCAATTCAGATATTAATATTAATGATAAATAATACTTTAACGACAAAAAGATACAAAGTAAAATAAAACATTTTATTGACTTAAATACAAAATAATAATCATTTACATTATGTACTTATAATAAACATGCAACTCATTAATAAAACTACCTATTCATTGTTAATAGTTAGTAATTTTTTTCGTCCAAAACGTTTTAAAATATATGTATTTAATCATAAGGATTTTTAATACAAAACTTAAGTTTTAGTGTAGTATGTATGAGCAATAATTATATTTAATTATTTTATTTTACTGTTTCAGATTGATAATGAAATAATCAGATTAAAAAACGAACTTTCAAGAACAAAAAATGCATTGACCAGTCAAATTATAAAAAGACATCAGCTAGTGGCAGAACTGTCACTTAAAGTTGACAAAAAAAACAATCAACTAAAAGAATTTCAACGCTCGAATTTTAATGATTTGGGCAAAGTTTTGAGGTCACTGTATGTGTTCGAGTCTAAATTGAGAAAAGAACAACAGCAGATAAGACGGCAATTAGGAGAGAGAGACTCAGTGATAAGGCAACAACAAATAGAAATTGCAAAATTGAGACAGAGTCTAGCGCAGTACTGTCATAAGAATGAGACGCGTGAGGATACGGAAATTTCGATTTCAAAGCCCGACTTGATCACATCTATCTCTTCACAATCACACTTAACTGAACCCATAAAAAATAATGATGGAGATTCGTCCAATTCAGAAAAACTCATAGTGATACCACCGAAATTGGAAGGTCCGAGGAAAAATGTCTTACCGGTTGACACGCGAACTAAGAAAAATTCAAACAACAATATAAACTTTAACAAGAACGTGTACAGTAAAACTGTTACGGACTTATCTCTCAATGACATATCGTCGTTTCCAAACCCAACACCCAATAACAACTTATTTGTTGTGTCTAACTCGATTTTCTCGAAAAACGAGTTCACATATAATGAAGTCTCTAAAGAGGTAAACTTATATAAATATACATCAATATTGTTTTGAAGGAATATTCCATTTTATTAATAATGGTAATATTCTTTTGTAAAGTTTATTTTGTTAGGTTCTAATTATTCCTTATCAATAAAAATAACTATTAAACTAGGCTAGGAAGTATTCATTTCCGTCCATACTGTTCAATGATACGTTATGATTAGTATAAAACATTTTTCTATAGGCGCGTAAATTGTAAATTTTAATATTTAAATTACATTTTTTGACATATTCTCATAACAAACCGTAAGTTGTACATAATACAATTATAGAACGTTTCACGTATCATTTGTTTTTTTTGACAATGTAATAACATAATAAACTAATAACTATTATGCGATAATATTTAAAATGACATTACATTTTTATATTTGTTTAAATTATCATCTCATTAATGTTTCTTTTTAATGTTCGTATTACATTTTATTTATTTCTGGACGATAGTACGTATTGCGTAGCTGTACATTATAATATTACATTTTGTCATTACATATCGAAAATAAAATTCGTCTATCGTACTTAAATTGACATACACAGTTCTGCGGTCTGACGTGTAATAGGTACATCGATATTTCTAAAGACACTAACTTTTATTCCCCAAACGTAAACACCAACTGTTGAAAATATTCCCAACTTGAAAAAAAATATATTTTCCTAGGTATATTACAATTATTTCTACGAGATTTATTGCGTCCACACAATCTTCACATCGTAAATTGTTGCATGGGTAGTGTGAGCTCAGTATACTTAGATCTGCGCTTAGGTACCCTTAATATTTATTCGATTTGTGCCCAAGGAGTTAAACAGAGTTGATAAATCTATAAATGGGGCTGTACTACCGTGAAATTTTACCCACCCGTAAATATTATCTAATGAATTTTTATCGATATTTTATAAATATACGATGGTATAAATTCCACGAGTGAATTAACTCAAATTCCACGAGTGAATTAACTCAAATTGTACGAGGATATTTATTTCTTGGTAAAATTAAAAAAAATAAAAAGAACGGCATTATCTGAGAAAAAAATTTAATTAAAATTATGTTTTTGAAGTACGATAATATAGTCTGAGTCTATGCTTACCTATATCTATATTTTTATTAATTACAGCGGAAATCAGTTATTATAACGACTTTTAAAGGACTAATAAATTTGTTGTTATTTAGGCGGTAAAACATATTGAAAGTAGCTATTTCTAAAAACAAATAAACGTATACATTTTCCATCACATTATAATGTATTTTAATCGAAAGTTATGTTTCTGTATCATAAATAATAATGATAAAAAAATAAATTAATGATCATTATTTAATTGATGTATTGCCTAGGTACAATAATAATGAGACATGTATTTGTAAATGTTTTCCGTTTAATCATTTTGACATTTACAAACTGACTAAAATAAATTTAAATAAAATACGTGGCGATACATCTCAACCGTATTATTTTAATTATTAATATTTTCATGATAAAATTATACCTATCGGGTTACTGATAAATTATAAACCTTATTCGCGATCACGAAATAAAAATAATTATATTTATTGTCTCACGATAATACAGTTACATTACATCAGTTTCGTCGTTTAGCATACACTATAACTTTATTATTTAACATTAAAATAATAGGAAAATATTCGGAACTGACATATTTTAATCGCTTTATAAATGTGACGTAATAGCCGATGTCGTTATAATCGATTTCCGCTGTAACCATATTAATCAATTATTAATATTATAAAACGTAATATGACTAATAATATATTGTTTATGATAATATTAGGCCCGTTTCACATGGACGCGTATCATACGCGACGTATCGTACGCGCGCGTTTTTAGTTTACATTGATTGAGTTCATACGCGCCATCGTCGGAGTGACGCATATGTATTTAACCTGCAATTTAACCGATAACGCGGGCGTACGATACGTCGCGTATGATACGCGCCTATGTAAAACGGGCCTAATAATTATAAAATTATAGTAATATTATTTAATATTCACTTCTCTTATCGTTAAGCGATATAAACTTTGGTAATTCGGAAATTATTAAAATTATAAAAATATATATTATTATGTGTATAGTCGCGCCGTTTTGACGTCTTGAATTGGTTTGCAGGCGATAACTTCGGTGAAACAAAACGGCAAGGTGATTACGTCTGCCCTGAAGAAGGCGGACAAGTATCCGTCGCCGAAGACCGTGCACTTCGGCAAGACGACTCACATACCCGAACCCGACGAAGACGGACAGACGGACATCGTGAAGACGGTCGAGACGTTATTGCTGCAGCAGTGCGGCGACTCGACCGAATCGGAGAACGACACGTCGAGCACGGCGTCCACGGAAACGTCGCCGAGCGTGTCGCAGATGGTCCGGAAGTTTGAGAGCATATGCACCACGGCGGCCACGACTTCCGGTTTGGCGACTGGGTCGGACTTGCGGGGCGCAGACCACAACGGCGGCAGTGCAGATGGGATGAGGTCACCGACCCTGTCGGTCAACAACGGCGGAAACGACGGGAGCTATATCGCGGACGCCGACCTGAGGACGGCTGCCGAGCTGAACGTGAGGACCGACTCGGAACCGGACGTTTGTAGCGGCGGTGGCTGCGCCGTGTCGTTGAGCGACCTGGATCCCCGGAACAACTTTGAAGAGTTCCGGTTCGAGGACAGCGACCTGGACAAGGAGTACGGTTGTGGCCGACCCGAAGCGGACGGGCTCGAGTATCCGCCCGGCGACGGTCGGCACGGTTCGTCGTCCGTGGCGGCGGCGGTTACGGCCGCAGCGGCAGCCGCTGTCCTTCTGCGGTCTGCCGGGGACGACGGCGCGTGCTGCGCCGGCCGGGTCAACTACGAGTCGTTCCTGGAAGTGACCGGACTCAGCCAGAAGTCCATCATCACCGTGCAGCCCAACAGGAACGCGTACGGGTCGCATAGGAACGTGCAGAAGCCCAAGGACGTGAAGAGCAGGAATCGAGCCAAGTCGGCGTCGTTTGACTGCAAGTCTGCGTACCCGGCCGCCGTCAAGTACTGGACCGAACCCTATCTATGAGACGGCCGCCATTATAAATATAGTTACCTTCCTATTTACTTTATTTACCTGCACATACCTATAGTACTAAGTTATTGAATGTTTTTTTTTTTTAATTTTTATTGCGTTGAGAGAATATTTAAATTTATAATATTTATATATATATATATACGCGTTGTTTATCGATATTGGACTTTTATTACACGATCATTATTGCGCATAAATTTGTGCATTGTGACCTAATCGAAATATTATTATATTATTATTATTATTCTAATTATTATTATGTTTAATTTTAACCAAGCACTGATATAATTTTAACCTGTGGTTGACGTCAAATAATCAAACATTAAAATTATAACGTGTTAACGTCATAAACTCAAGTTTTTGAATTAAAAAAATAAATATCTAAGCGGAATGATTTTTCCGCTCGAACGATGTGTGGAGTGTATTTTTTATGTTTGTTTTTCGTTATCTCTGTGTGAAAACATTGAGCGGTCGCCACGCGATGCCACACGAGTGGTTCGGAAGAATCGAAGTTAGTCGGGTGAAGTGGTCGGCAGCGTGTCAACTTCACCCAACCAACTTCGGATGAATATAGCTGCAGCTCTCCACTCAGTGGCTGCAATCGACATTTTTGCAGTGACCGATTTAACCATATATGTGATAATAATATTTTGAAACCATTTCGTGACGTTGAAACCGAATACCGATTAACAGTCAAATAATATTGTTATTGGAAAATAAAAAACATAACGAAAGATTTCAGTGCCGTATCTGTGTGATGGAGGTGCTCCCCCACGGACCGTGCATTGTATTATAAACATGCATTATAAATTATAATATATTATTTAAATAAATACAAATTTCTTATTTATGTATTACAATGCCATATTTTACAAGTATAAAATAGCTCTATTCCTATGTCTATTAATACAAATATTGTAGCTGTGACGTTACTTTTCTAAGTAACTTTCTAATTTTAGAGTGGGTGAAAATATATCCCCCTTCCCGTAAGAAAAGCCTAGGTACGTCACTGAATGATTTCACTACTTTCCGTATAGACGAAAAAGAATAATTAGTTTTAGTATAAGACATATTATACAATAGACATTTGTTAAAAATTGTTTAGTAAAAATAAAAAATGTTTTGATTATAAAAGTATTGCAATCATATTATGTTGGGAAGTTCGTGGATTATGATATTCAATCAATTATACGTAATAATGATCTTTTACAAATGTAAAAATATAAATTTTTAACACAATTATTGTTTTATTGTTAACATATTTATATAAAATGTAGTTTTCATATAAAGATACTACTTAGTTTTATGTTTATGGAGCTTAATATCAATATAAATATTCCGTTTTTTTAAATTTTTGTTATTTTTTTTGTAACAAATGAAAAAATATAATTAAAAAAAAACTACATAATTATATTGTCTTAGGTTTTGAAAAGAGGGATAATGTATTGGATTAACAATAATTAATGATATGTGTATATGTGTGTATATTTTTGTATTTGAAAAAGTTCTTATATTTTTTATTGCAGATAGTTAGCAAGTTCGATCTTGGTATTTGCAGGAGGGATGAGTCTTAAGTGAAAAAAAATGTTATATTAATATTTATAAGCTTGAAAATGAAATGAATTTCCTCATAAATTCTTTTACTAGAATTTAAAAAAATAATCTTAGCATAAAATCAAATACATTTTTATGAGCTTTTGTAATTCAAATTAATTGTAATAACATTGGGAAACGTATAATAACAATTTATCCTCAAATTATTTTTGTTGTTGTGTTGATATACAAAAATTAATGATCGTAGAACTTTATTCCATTATTATTTGAATTATCTTTTGAATGAAATCAAAAAAAAATAAGACTTATTTATATGCATTTTAATTCATTGAGTTTGTTTTCTATGAGTGTTGGTATAAACATTTTTCTTAGTAAAAAAGCTTGAAAAATTAATACAAAATAAGTTATTCTAATAGAAATTTTAAATAGGTAATGGTACAAAAAATATATATTCATATTTATTTTTAAGATATTTTAAGTTAAAATATTGACAAAATTTGATTTTTAACAATAAATAAAAATGTTTTATTATAAATTTAGTTATTTTATTGTTATCGAAAAGTTATTTATTGTTTAGACTTGAATCTTTATTGTCGTTACGTAAATTATTATTATTTAAATAAACATTGATACTTTCTAAAATATATAAAACATATTTTAATAAATATTAATACTAATTTTAAGCTGATTAGGTATACGATAAATCTATTCACACCATTTTCTGGTGCAGCGTTATTGTCTTATAAGATAATAACAATAATATATTAATATGATATACTATTATACTATAATACAGTATTACAAACTGTAATAATAATTAATATTTTATACAATATTTTATGTGATTTTTTTCGGAAGAAATAAGTTTAAACTACACTGTTACTAATTAAAAAAACATAACTAAGAGTACCTTATATAAATAAATTATAAAATAATTATCATTATAAATAGAGGCTGGAACACCGTCTCTGGTCAGAATAATATTTGTTGCAGTGTTTATTATTGAATATGTAATTCAACACTTCTATTGAAGTTACGAGGTACATTCAAAATATCTTTGGTATACAGCAGAGAGACTTCGTTGGTTTGTTTTAATATTTTTGTTTAGACATTTTTAATGACACTTATTTGTGAAAAATAATTTGTAAAGGTCGTTTATTCTATAATTCCAGTTTGAGATATATAACTAATAAGATTATGGGTAACCTATAAAGTCATAAATTATATAACTATTAGTATCTAGTGTAGTTTATTTATAATGTATATATTCAAGTATTCAACGTTGTTTTGCAATTATTGAAGATAATCGTTGTCAGATTAGTAGGTAGGTAGGTAGCTAGTTGACAATATTATACAATAATATGTGCAATACCTTCCAAATATGGAGTAACAGTAACGTGTTAGCTATTATTAGTAATTACCTAAACTGTTGTTACTTGTTATAATAACTCATAAATTTTAATCATGTTTTACCTATATGATTTCGTTATGAACTAATATACAAGTCTTACGTAGTTACGTATGTAAGTATTGTTTAAATAATAATCTATCAATGTTTTTTTAATTATCATAATCTTACTTAATATCAAATATATTTATTGGTACCTACGGGTGGGTTATTATTATTATTTATTATTTATTACGGTTCAAACGCTTTTAGAGAACGTCTACTGTATCCTAAATTTCTAAAGATTGGTAGTTTATATCTTACGTCTTAATTGCATCGTGAGTTAATTATATCTATAGCAATATGCTTATTGCATACGAACTGATTGCCAAAATTTAAGGAAATCAGGCAAATCGTAGAAGCTTTATACAGTTTAAACATAAATCAAATTTATGATTCTAAGAGTCTATTCAGTTGTTTATTTGTAGAATAAATTCTAAATAAGAAAGACTTGAACTTAAATTTTTACTTTAATATTTTTAATAGGTATCTATCACGTTTAAATTTTCATTAAAAGATATTTTAAGATTTAAGTTATTTTACTATCAAATATAAAATAGTAAACTATAGTTTGTACATTTAATACTATTTGTTTCATCAAGATAATTCAAGATACTAACATAATAATTTCAGGAATACCTATTATCAATTTAATTAGATGATTCATGATTTATCATAGTTTTTAAACGTTTTAAAAACATAAACATTGATAATTTTACCTAATATTTAAATTATTTACTATATATATTTTTGAATGTGATGTTTAGTAAGTATTAAATATGTATTGTACATGATTTGATTTCATTAATTTTAATAATAATTGTGAATTTTGCTTATAATAATCACATATTAACTTCGGATATTTGAAGTTTTTCTTTAATATTGTCAATAAAAAGTATTCTTTCATGCTTTATGTTATATGAATTTATGAATATATTCTACAGAGAATTAATTTAAATTTTAGTAAATATATTAATTAGGCATTCAACGTTTATCGGGAAGTATGTTTTTAATATATATCAAATTCTAACTTAAAATGTGTATTTTTGTTAGGTATCTTATTCTGGATATTTCAAAACTTTATAAGAACTTATTGTACACAGTACCTAGTTGAAAAAATATAAGTATATATTTCTGAGTATCATTTTTATTAAAATTTAAATTTTAATTTACATTGCAATGAAAAAAATATATAGGTATGTACTGAGTAGGTTAGGTACTAAATTTGTGTCTTGAATCTTAGACACCCACTTTGACATTAAAATAAGTCCTAATTAATAATAAATAATAAATAATAAAATACAAGTATCAGCTTATAAATATTTTTTATTATATTTAGCCTTAAAATTAGATAATATATGACTTGTTTATATTGAATTTATTGTGTTTAAAAACAAAAGTTATTTTACTCGCTTATAACATAATTTGTTGAATTTCATTAAAATGCAAATTTTGAACGTCAGCCATAGAGCATAAATATAAATATCTTAAATTATGAATTAATAATATACGAGTATGAAACATTTTGAAGACAATTTTTTGTACAAGTATTCCAACGTTACAAATAATGTTTATCTTTGGTTCATATATACGCAAAAAAGTTATGTTTTCATTAATGGGTAATCAAAAATAGAGCTCAAGTATCACACTGATTAAAGCATTATGTATATAAATATATAAATTTTAGTATTTTTTAAGTATAAATATAAAAAATTTCGAACGTTATAAGCATTTTTGCGATAATAATAGTATATTATTGTTTTGAATAATAGAAAGATTGCACCTACATTGGACGGCTTTATGTCATTACACAGGTATGTTAAGAGTATACAATATATATATATAGTTACTTATAATATTATTAAGAATTAAAAAATAGTGATTTTGGCTCGAATAAGAATAAACTTATTGGTACCTTACAATTATTGGGCATTTGTATAATATTAATATCATTGAGTTATATTTTAATCATCATTGTTAAAACTTAAAAATAACTATAATTACTTGGGTTCAATACTTTATATAAATACAAAATTACATAAGTTATACGATTTTATGATAAAATATTTCGTGAACACAATAATATAACGTGCTTAAATGTGTACGCAAACTTAAACGCAACAGAATTAAACAAAAATATGCAACGTAAGTAATAATATACATGTTCCAAATATATTATATTCATATTAATTATATTTAAATATCATTGTACACTTTATCGTTGAAAATTAAGTATAATATTATTTATTTCATGTACGAGTATGCGTTGCATAACTTTATAAATAATAGTATATTATATAAATGACAATCTTGTAAGATTTCAACGATTTTAACAATAATAGTGGACATAATACAATAACAACAATTATAATACTAGTAATAATGAAATCACTCCCTGTGCGACACGTTGTCGCCGAGGGGTGGTGGCGCGTTAGGAACTCCGATTCATCCAAAGCCGATAATATAATAGGTAATAGGTATAATACATTTTATATATTGACGTATTAAGGCGTAAAGTCTAACTTTTCAAACGCACTTATCGACCTTTATTATAACGAATGGACTAAACAAATCGTTTTCGAAATAGTCAAACGGTCCAACTAAAGGGCAAAACACGTTTGAAACATTATCGGAAAGAATCATATTGAAAAATGTCGACCAACTTAGACTAATTATAAAGAAACATTATTGTTGTTATTCAAAATGTACTATCTATTCTAATACATAGGTACTTGATATAATTAATTTATTTGTTTAAACGATTTCTGTCCTGATTTTACGTAGTAATAATAATTACTGCAATACAAATATTTGTTTAGTATGGTAAACATCGCTATTTCTTAATATTTTAATATTATACTGAAACGTGTGTATAATAATAATTAGGATTTAGGGCTGAGATTTTGATGAAATATCATTTTTTTTTTCAATTGTTTTAAATAGTAGCTTCATGATCGGAAAACATGTTTTAGGCGTTATTAATTAAACTAAATCAAGTATACTTTGTGCCACTTCTTATGCTAAAAACATTATTATTGTACAACGCATTTCTATTATATGACTTTTTAGCTGATAATAAATACACTTTAAAACGTATTTTATAGTGTATTTTTGAGATTTTTAAAGCATTTTTGCATTTATTTTTTAGAATATTTTTTGAGATTCCTATAGGCATTAAAATTCCAGCCCTAATATTATATAATATTGTTTCCAAGCAGGCCGATACGATTCATTTGGTAGTTTATTCAAGTGTGCCGCGCCAAGTCACACGTCGTCGCAGGTCTTCGCTGCCGCAGTCTTCCGGGCTGGCCGCAGTCTGTCCAAAAGGCCCGAGACGGCCGGCCACCGCGGTCACCCGTACGTGGGGTCGACTGTGAGCGACATGCGCTGTCCGCGGTCCACCCAGTTCTTCAGCCGGCCCCGGAGCTCTTCCAGGGACTTGGACTTGGCCTTGTTGATGCGCTTGTATTTGACGTCCTTCGGTTTGGTCACCGACCGGTGGTTGCTCATCACCCGATTGTACGTGGTCGCAGTCTCGTTCTCGGCACCTCGGCCGTCCGTCTCCCGTCCGTCTTCCGCCGGCAGACGACCGTCCCCCGAGCAGTCCGACGCCGATGCCACCGAAGCTCTCCGCCGGTCCATCCGCGGATGCGATGACTGTTCGGACGCGTCTTCCTGGCTGTTGCCCGACTCGTCCTCCTCCATGATCACGGCGCTGTCGCTGTCGTCCACGTTGCCGTCGTCGGACGTCGGACCTCCACCGCCGCCTACGCCACCACCTCCACAGCATCCGGGCACCGATGCGGTCACGCCGAAGTCGGCAAGCCTCGAGTGCAAACACCTGATAGCGTGCTGTTGCCGCTCGATGATCGCCTCGCGCTGGTCTAGCAGCTCGCTGATGGCCCGCTGCTTGCGGCTCAGCCGAGACTCGAACAACAGCAGGTCCGAAGTCAACGACTCCAGCCGGGACCCGTACTCCGAACTCATCTGCTTCAGCCGTTCTTCCTAAAACCAACAACGGTAAAATTTAGTATTGAGAAAAATAACATTTCATTCCCTTCGCTAAATGACGTGTTACACTATGCGTATACCCGTTCCTCGAAAAACGTTACCGAGAGGAACGAGGAATATTTCGGAGGTATTTCCCTTCCTCTTGGAAATATTCCTACAAACAAACAATTTAATTTATTTATGTATTTATACGACATTGAAGATATAGGTACATAAAACCGTTTACCTCGTATCTCATTAATTTAAAACATAATCTTTGCCTTGGTGATTGACATTTATATGCACCTATAGCTTAAATTGAACTTGCATGAAATTATATATATTTTTGGAATCACCAAAAAGTCTTCCTATTCTAATATTTTAATGTTTTTTTTTCGAATAATATATTACCATACAAGTTGAATTAAATATTGAGACATCGTAGGAAAATTATTATGTACAAATACTATAATCTTTCGATTAATTTCTGAGAAATTACTACGTGTAACGTGCAGTGTGTAGTAAATGTTCTATTAATCCATGTTAAATCGGGGTTAGTAATATGAATTTTAGCAGTTGTCAAACTACGGAGAAATAATGCGTTAAACGATTTACCAGTCTCGCGGCGCCGTATCGTGATCGTTAAACACACGAGTGAAAAGTAAATATTAAATATTGTAAATTGAGTTTCCGCAGTGCCATTAAAACGGTGTAATAATACTGTACATACGTGCAATGCGTTTAATGTTTATTATATTATGGGTATAATATTATATCGATCATCAGCGAAACTTCTCTCACCACATATTATTTGTTTTACGACTTCGGATTTCGAACTATAACTCTCTGATGGCGACGAAATAATCACTATTTTCCTATACTAAACTCGTATAACGTTTGATATTTATCAATAGTAATAGTTATACTTATATCATTCCGTTGCTGTTACGTGACCCGTTCAAGAAGGTTGTTTAGGTGCAGCATTAAGGAAATCGTTATCATTACGCGGCTTGTATATTTTATTTGTGTAAGAATACGTTTTGTCGTTTTGAGAGAATCTTCTTTTTATTCTATACTATTATATTAGTGGTACGCTCCTGACTCGTCCGATCGTTATGTAAGAACATATTATTTCGCAAAAAATAAAAACGGTAATAATAATAAATAATACCTTATTGTTTAAAACATGTTAGAAAACAGGAAACCCACGGACATATTTTAAAAGTAAATCAAGTCGATTTGTGATGTATCCAAGTTAGGTAATGTGCGTAATAAACGGGATTATAAACGACCGCATAAGGTTAGGATGAAATGGAAAAAAAAAATAAAATTAACGAGATAAGAGAAAACCAATATGTACGCCATCGTTACTAAATGACGATAGGTCGGGAGAGGGAAATTAATCGAAGAAAACACCATCAATTGAAATGACATATTGTTATGAAAAAAGGCAATGGTGCAGACCAATACTACTGTTGCACCAGTCAAATCGACACGATAATTAGTATTATCATTAGTACTACGGTTTTTAACAACTAAAGATTTCCCGTTAGATCTTCAATCAATTTCAGTGGTTATTTAAAGATTTTTTTTTTTTACATTAACCGGGAAAAACGCGGGGTAACGAATCTGAATTACGTTTTGAAGAGTTCATTTTTTTTATTTTCTTCTTCGTTTTATTTTGTTCCTCAGTTGTCGTGTGCGGGTTTTTAACGGTACACCGTCGACATCGTATAGTTGCCGGCCGTTTCGGTCCGTATAATACTTGATGTTTACGTCCTACACTCACTGCTTTGATGCATATATATACTATATAGGTATAAATAGTCTTAGAATACAAAAAAGTAATTTGAGTTTGGCAGATTCATATATTATAAAAACGCAATTACGCCTAATAATAATGATAAATGAAAATATAATACACATAAAATACCGTTGCATTAAGATAATAAACGATTTTGTAATTTTTCTATTTCAAATTATGTGTAAGTACCTGCAAGTGATTATTTTTCGTACTGATCGTCACAACTAGTTGTAATATCTCAACGACAATAATGTCTCTATTTTGACTATAATAATAAATTATAATTAATTATATGAAGCGATGGGTAAAAAATAAAATAATTTGGATGAAAACTGTGTTTTTATTAAGCACAAGAGCATTGACAAAATCAACAGTTAAGCTGCATTTGCAGGATTGTTATTTTATACTTATATTTATAATATTTTAATAATACAGTCAATCACTAATAACAATAACAGTATTATCAATCAATATTATTAATGTTGGTAATAATAGCAGAGTAGATACACCTTCACTAGAGGCGCTTATTCTCATATTTAAACAGACGCCTACGATTTTAGCGACGACCTCGGAAGTGGGCACGATTTTTTACACAACTTGAGAGTTGTTGGTATTATAATAATAATGTGGCGCCCGCCTTGAACTTGTCGCGGTGGAGGTTAAACGCTAGCACCCGGCTTGGTGATCGCGCATTTCACTCGGCAGACCGCTGAACAGTGGTCCGTAAAGTGATTGGTGATTGCTACGACAGCGGTGTGCCAAAAAGAAAAGAAAAATAATGGTAACATTTCCAGTTTTAAATAAACATTGTGTTCAATAATAGTTTATAGTAAATAGGGTAGTGGTGAAACTCCGGAATACATCGATGCATATTGAGATTACAGGTCAAACGTGACGGTGGTTAGATGTTATTTAATTTTTTTTTTTTATTTGCATTGAATTCAATACGAATCTAAATAATTGCGTAACTACAGGGTTATACATTTTAATAATTACAACAATGCGTTATTAATTATTATATTAATTATGTAATTAATTATATATATATATATATTAATAATATTATGATAAAATTATTGTACAACGGGAAATTAAAGAATAGCTTAAAACCACATAACGGCAAAATCTAAACATCGTAAAATTAATATAAGCCTACGAAGGACTTAATTTGGTGGTAACCCAAAAGTTGGACTTTCTAGTACAAATTTACATAAAAATATGTTACAATCAATTAAAATTAAAAATATCTTAAAGGAGTAGCTAAACACTTATATTAGTAAATTTAAACCCAGCGCAGATAGTGAGAAAGAAGAGGAAGCATGTTTAAATAATAAAGAGCTTATTGACTGTATTTACTAAGGTATGCTATAATATTATAGAAAGTAAAATTTGAGAATTATTAATATATAGTTTATTATAATAAATAATTGAATTACTTGTTTTGTTGTAATAAATAAATTACAAATTATAGTGTACTATAATCAATAACTAAATGTTACAAAGTTTCAAACCATTGTGGTGTTTTTGCAATAAGTCTACAATTCAGCTGGCTCTTTGATTCAAGAAAATCAAAATAATCAAATGGGCTGGTTTTTTACTAATACACTTAACTCATAAACGACCTAGCTGTGAGACACGACATATATATCATTATGAAAACGAAATTTTTTCACAAATAAATATATCACTCTCGCCAAGTCATTAAAGTAAAATGTTTTTACTGATACCAGTGCACAGCGATTATTTTAGCTACCACTTGCAATGGTGGCGGTATATTGCGAGCGGGAGACATGAGCATTTTTATCCGGTGACTGTTATTACATATTATAATAATATGTGCGCGGCCGACCTTATATATAAAACGCCGCGAGATATTATGTCGAACAAGAAATCAACTCGTGAAGTAAAAACGATAATTTCTAATGTCTATAAATATCATGTGTTTTCAATTCGCCGTTCGAGTTGCACGCACCACCTTACAAGTGACTGTGGTATCATACAGTTGAGCACAGCTGATGCCATTTCATTTTACAATCGAAAGTTTTGATCAGCAGTGTCAAGGGTGGGTTAAGGTGAAGTTCTCCCCCACCCCGTGAGAGGATAAATAAATGGTAAAATATGTACAATTTAATTTCAAGTTTAGTCATACAACAACATTAGTTTTATTCATAAAGAAGTAGGCGCTATACACATTATTTCTTTTTTACCGAGAATCATAATAGTCTAGTTGTAATATTAAGACTAGAAAGAAAGAGAACTTCTGAAGAGGTTGATTTTTGTAAATATTTGTAAACTAAGAATTCACTATTTTTCTGTAATTAAATCTTTTTCTTATTCTACAATTTTTTATCTCTAGGCTTAACCGTACGTTGCAACAATATTATAAATTATATATTCGACAAGCCATAAGACAAGTAACAACTAACGCAACCGATTGTGTTTTAACCAGTTTATTGGGTATCTGCTTAATGAATACATCATCACGCATACACCAGTGCATAAAATGAGAGTTATATTGAAATTACGTGGTCCGGTCTAATGTCTAGTGTTTAAAAAACAATATATAATCTAATATGTAAATAAACAGATAAACCCGGTTGGATATCGAACAAGACTTCTAACAGTTAACACGGAGACAAGTTTTATTCCCCGTACTCCTCTGCAACATCCCAAAATCAAAATAATATGCGGGTGACTTCCGCGACCTAAGAAACAGCCTTTTCCTTTTGTCCGGTTATCATATTATTATTGCATGCCATAATTATAGTACCTGTATTTTGGCTTTTTTCCTCCACAACAGCGCCTGGTGTGTCTGGAACCGGCATCTGTCTCGCAGCTGTTTTATCACGGTCCGAGCCTGTTCGATGGTCAACACGTCTTCATCGTCGTGTGCATCATTTCCGTTTTCGCGCTGCTGACTCTGCTCCTGCGGCTGCTGCTCCCGCCGCCGTGGAGACCCGTCATCCGGGACCGTGGGCGGCGGAAATTCTTCCAGTGCCTCTGAGGCGCCCATTCTGTAACGAAACCACGAAAATATGATAATATATAAGCGGTTTAAGACTTCTATAATAGTCGATCGCGCGCACATAATAATAATATAAACATCAGCTGTTCGAGTATACGACCACAGCGCGTGTACACGGTAGGTAATAGTATACTGTACATACGTATTATTATTATTATCACCGTATTGCGTTTATGTGGACGACTCGGTAACAGCAGACATTCGTTAATCGATAAGCCGCAATGCAGTGTCATACGACCTACGACCACGTCTTGTCGAATTAGCGCGCGCGCGCTCTCCGACAAACCGTATAGAGGTTTTCTCGTATAAGTGACGTAACGCAGTTAAACGCGTGCTAGCGTACCGTTATTACACTATAATATTAGAATACTATTGCGCACAACTATATATCGTAATATTAATATATATTATCAATGTTATAATATAAATTATCGCGGTATGACCTGCAGATCCTATTATAATTGAAAAGCATCACATTAAAATTTTCGATCGATTTTGAGATTTTTTTTTTTAAATGGGTGGTATTCTGCTTATAGTTTTATAAGTAAATTTTAAGTAAAATGTAACACCATCAATAGATATAATATTTTATTATAGATAAATATTTTTCAACATGCGATCTTATAGATACTACACTTTTATTATATTTATTAATAACATCTTCTGAACGATCTTCGCGCTATAATATGATTATCCTTTGATGACCCTTTAAATTTACTACAATAGAGTGCCACATAGAACATAATGAAATTAGGAACAATGTCACATTAAAATACCTCTTTAGAGTATTATTTGTAGTCACCATCAAATTAATGTGTTATTGTACGTATAGTCACAATTATTCTGTGTTTTGACTGTTTAATAAAAATAATACGGAAATTGCATTTAAATAATTTATTTTATTATATAGTTGTGTGATTATTAAAACTAACTGTAACGACCAATTTTGAATTTTATAGTGGACTTAGCGCAAAAATTGTTTTGTTATTATAGTTACTATAAATTTTGATGTTGTGAAATTTTAAATTTATATATCAACTTGTATAATAGGTTAAGAATAGTTGCTAGCTGTCATATTGCTAATACTATATACCTAGTCCTAGTCACGTTCCTTGAAACTTTAATTATAACATCTATAACTGCGATGACATGCAAATATACGCCCTATATTTTATCGAATAAATTAGCGGTTGTTCTAGTTTTAAGTTAGATTCATCAACTAGGTCTTCAGAACTACCTTTTGATGATAATATTTTGAGTTTTCTGCATTTTATTTTTTCCAAGCGAGACCGTAATATTATTTTTACGGTACATTTTTTGTTCGCTTTCGACGTTTCTCAAGTGATGTTTTTTCACGTCGATTTTGGATCTAAATAAAACGCCGACGATTATTATAATCGAATTCCATCGGTGGCGCGGCAATACATCGTTATAGTGCATTGCGCTATTATTATTACTATTTTTTTTCCATGGCATTGGAACTAACCGAAACAATCTATACTAATGGTGCACAAAACGAAAAGAAAAAACCATCCCGCCTTCATGGTATAATGTGTACAAAACAGGAATTCTTTTTCGACCGTCCAAATTACTGGGACTTTTTTTACACACACACACACAAACACACACACACACACACACACACACACACACACACACACACATATATATGTATATAGTATTAATAGTATTATTTTTCGTATTGGACGAATGATCGTCTATGTTATATCGTAGAGAAAATTATTCATTGTCGTCATTCCAAGGTCACATCAGACGGTATATATATATATTATATTTTATAATATTATTATACATAATAGTACACACTTTCAAAGCCACACTCGTCGCACGCATTATATAATCCCATGATATTGGCTTTGAAAGTCTAATGGAAATCGACGTGTCACGTCCACCGGCGTATAAGAAAAGGCGAACTCGTCAGTCGGACAACGCATCTATGTAATATTATTATTATACAGTCATGTAGAATAGGAAAATCGATATCGAATCGCATGATATAATATAATAATATTAGCTATTATAATTTAAGACTAAGTTGTTTCACAGTCATTTTAGCTCACATATTAAATGAAAAATCGATGGTCTATTATTAAAAAGTTCTAAATAAGTGGAATTTTTCGCAAATGTATACGTCAGTTTATTAAAGTTCGTAAATATACTCATATAAATATATGATATGATTATTATTAAATATTTTATTTTTCTTAGACTCGATAAAAACTATCGTATAAAAAAAATATAATAGATATCAGTTGCAAACAAAATTGCACCTTTATAAATATCCGACTATACCTAATATACAATTAATGAGTGTTTTTTGAAGCAAAGCATATAATAATATGTAGGACTGTGAAAAAGTTTTTATGTTAGGCCCACGAGTGTTACGCGACTCGAGTATACAATTTATAGTTGGTACCTTCGTATTTGTACTCTACTATTTTGCCTATTGCATCTAAACGGACAATCGTGGATCACGAATTCAGTCGTTCGGACACGTCCGCCCAGTGTGCGTATTATAATAATATTATCGTCGTGCATGCACATCGCGGCAACAAACGGATCGGAATACATGCATACACCGTGCATGCATAAAATATATATTTAGGTCAAGACGGACACGCCAGGCCGGATATTAACGACTTGACATTTAAATCGATGCGACCATCAAGACGTCAAGTGTGCCTAAATACATATATACATATATATATATATACGTTTATGTATAACAGGTATTATATATTATTATAATATTATATTATACCACCTATACTTACGCGTAAACAAATATAGCGGTGTATAATATAAATGTGTCTATATGATTTACGATTTTACGAATGTGTCCGAAAAGTATTAAAAGAAATGACTACACCTACAGCTCAGTCGCAGTATATTATATTATTTTCCTGCGTGTTTGCCTTCCGGCCGAATCGGCCGATACACGATTTTTCGTCTTCCGATACGAAACACGTTGGTACTTGTTGAACTATTATGTCCCAATGTCCCGAATAATATAATTATTATGGTGTATTGTAAGCAGTCTTAAGTAAGTCGTAGGGGAAATTGGTAAATTAATGATTACTCGACCTGAAAACCTATTCGAATAATATAATTTCGTATATTATATCGATTTAATGTCGCGTACTGTTGTATTAGGTAATACAGCTGGTCCATATGTCTATACGTGTGCGGCGACGCCACCACATAATAATAATATTATTATGTCCGATTGCCGGATTGCATAAAACGCGAAAAACGCTGCGTGTTCGTAATATTTGAAAAACAAAATCTGTATTATGTTTCACATATATTGCGTAATATTCGATCTAGCGCCACGATAAGAAGTTATCATTGTGGATAATACAATTTACTTGTCTAACGTTTTATCATTCAACGAATTAAATTTACAAATACAATATTATTTTATATTAACATTAATAATCACTTGTAATTTTGCAACTGTTTATTATAATAATAATGTTTTTAACTTCCGAATTACGAGATTAAAATATATTTTTAAAGTGATTATAATTATTTAAATACACATTGCATAAAGAATATCAGGGATAATAGACATCAAAAATATTGTTGTTTTTTTAATTTAAAAAAATTATATGAGCTGTTTTGGGATTATAACAAACTTGAAAATAATAAATAAACTTTTAGTCTTAACCTAAAAAAAAAAATACCAATAATTATTCTAATTTTATCTTAGTTTAAATTTGAATATATAATATCATATCTCAATATTATGATAAAAATACTGATATTATTATTATTTTTGTAATTTTATATAGTAAAAAACCATGTTATATTGTTATGTATACGACCTATTTTTATAAAAATCACATGATCCTATATAAATCAAAATATTTGAAATTAAATAAACATCCCGATTGCGTCTTACATATTTGTATATTTATATATAGAGAGCACATTCAAAAGAAAAGCTAAACAAAATGTTATCTAAATTCAAAAAAAAAACTTAAGAATGGAGAAATGTCGCTTTAATGGATATAAATATTTTTATTTATGCCTTTTTAACTTATTTATACATAATATGTACCTAATTAATTATTAATTGTAAATGTATACAAAATTGTTCCATGAGAAATGCATTTTTGAATTTCATAATACTATCTAATATTTACAAATTGATATTATGCGTAATCATCTCTAAAATGTAAAGCATTTTATTATTTTTCCGTGACATTATATTGAGATTATAATATTATATTTTATTTATACATCAATTTTTGAAACAGTATGTGTTAGAACGTAACGACCGGGATACTCTTATTTGGGACACGATAGGCCATTTCCGATTTTCTCTAACCCTGTGTACCTGACTATTAATTGTATTATTATTAGATACATCAAATAATGAAATTTAAATTATATACTAAGAGTACTTGGCCTCATTGGTTGAAGATGTTTTTTTCCGTTGAGTAATGATTTCATTTATTTTTATTATAAACGTGAGAAACTATACGACAAATGACAATTTAAAGACTTTATCAGTAATATAAGAATACAACGAGAAAATATTTTATCAAAACGATGCAAAACAAAAAATGTATTTCATAATGAGGTCTGAAAAGAAATTCTCACGTAAATACATAAAAGCATCTTAATAATTAGCTCAAAAAAATAAAAATAAATAAATAAAAATAACAAAATTAAACGTCCAAAAATAATGTAAATAAAATTATACTTTTGTATTTAAGGTTTCTTTCAATGGATTGAAATATTTATAAATAAAAAAAAAAACATTGCATTATAAAACTTTGTTTTTGTAAATAATTTGATTTCGTTGAGCTTGTATTATATAAATTAAGCGAACTTGAACAGAAATAACATTTATGTGTGCTCCTTCTTGAAAATTTAAAATAGCAAAATTTGTATGGTAGAAAATGAATGAAAAATAATATAGAACACTAAAATATGTTAATCTCGGAAACTGTTTTGACCTAGATTTCAGTTAAGCGTGAGGAATTGTTAAATCAAATAATATAGGTATGATGAGAAATTGAGGATGATAGATGTTCGTGGCCGATCGGTGTTAACACTCGAGTAAATCATATAATAATATAATAATAGTAATACGACAATAAGTCTCCGAAAATTGAAAAGAAAATAAAGCTGTCGAAATTTAACAAGTAAGAATTTTCCTATTATTTACGTTAATATACACTATAGTATTGTACATTATAATGGATATATATTTTCCTGGCATGCGACGATTCGCATACAATTCTTGTACAATTACAAGAAAATATTTAAGTAGGTGGTAATATTAATAAATTAATTTAACACAGTTATTTGAAATTCAATATTTATTATTACCATTATTGGTGAGATGATATTTTATTTTAAACGAAAAATGATTTTGATATTATTCGATATATTATCCACCTCCACCTTTGAGAGATTATCGATAGTTTAATGCTCTACTCGTGTTGTTGTTATTATTATTGAAGTTCTCCACGAATCAATCAAACTATAAATCATTTCGTGTATACTATATTATATAATACTCGCATTTATAGACATACATTTATTCTTTGTGCAGATGGTGTGTTATTGACGTACAACTACTACAATACTAGAATAATAAAAAATATCATGAGTGACGAAAAATACACAAATATGTGTAATTATCCGAAGACATCGGTGATTTTCCGCAGTGAAGATTGGTTTATTTTTTTAATCTCGCGAAAGACTCGCCGTACGCCGTGTATGGGCCGTTGTTTCCAAGGTCTATATTAAAAACATTGGCTGAAAATCGTGAACCGTTACACACACTCACAGGCGCGTTCCCCTTCACTCGTAAATTATTATTTACCGATTTCGTGTAACGAAGTTACGAATGTAGGTCGGTCCAAACAAAGAAGAAAATAATATAATTATATTTAAACTAAATATTTATATATATATAGATACACAATACACATGCTAAACTTTGGTTTCATCGAAATGCAAAGTGTGTGCTCTTTGCAGCCATGTGAGTGATTTTGATTTATATTATTTGGAGGGAAAATCATCAAACAATCGCAACAGCAGCGTGTGTATTTAATTATGATAATAATATTGTAATTTAAAAATTGTTTTATTTTTTATAAAGGTAAGCACCATGTGGAGTAAAGTACCGGAAAGTCAAAACGGATTTAGACGAAACGCGCGCACCTATAATTTATTAAAAAAAATATACATAACTGTGCCGGTTCTAAGAGCATAACATAAAATATGAAGTGTATACTACTTATAGTATACAGAGAAAACAAAGCGTTGTTATTATTTTGTAGTGTTAAAAAAATAAATAAAATTCGGAATCAGCTAGATGATATGAATGTAACAAAATAAATTTTCAGCGCAGTCGTGTAGATTACCTACATAAACTTGATTTTATATGCTTGTGATGGTAATAACCGTTAGGTAGGTACTTATATGTTGTTTAATTCAATTATTAATAGCTATAAAACGCATACTAATATTATTACTATTATCGACAATAATGATTTGGCAAATTTATTGACTGCTAATATTCACTATTTGACCCCGATTACTTATTAGTTATCATTAAATAATATAACCAAGAAATTATTTTATTTTATTTAAAACTTTAAAAAGTACCTAATAAAAATTAAATGTAAATCCTGCTATGTTGTAGAATATTATTAATTTATATTTTATTATAAAGTTTGGTGATTTTTAGTTAAAAATCAATAAAATAAAAATATATTCAAATATTAATTTATTTAAAACTGCATTGGAAAAAAATAGCATAAAATACAGTTTGTTATATCTTAATGATTTTGTCTTAAACACTGTTAGTATTCGTTACATTAGACAGTTTATAATATTATATTATATGTGATCTGTAACGGCCGTGGCGTCAGCAATTCTATTCGTCTGCTGACGTATTTTTGTAGGAAAGCTGCAGCCGCTGCAGAAGTGTAGTCGTGTCTTACGATTTTTTTTTACTCATTATGAATGGCATTGAAAGGACTGCAGTTAAAAGTGGTTGACTTGCTAGGCTGTGCTTGCGAGATAACTCAGATAACCGATATGTTATTGTCGAGTATATACGTTCCTATTATTAATATCTGATATAAAAGTCGTAAGTACCAACTATGTACAAAATGTAACACAATCCACATACTTGTATATCAGTCCAAAATTTTACAGTATATTACCGTTAGAAATTTCTTTAAAAAAAAATCACATTTTGGCTACTACAAGAATAAAATATAGACAGACTTATAATAAATGTATATAATTATTGTATTATTTACTTATATTAGTTATAGAATATTATCTTAGTAATTATTGATTAATTTTTTTTTTTGTGGCTGCAAAATATTGTATTATTTATCTAGACAATTTTTACACAATACTAAAATTATTATATTATATTCTTGAAGAATAAATAAAAATTAATAAATAAATATATGTGTTGCGGGTTTCTGTAAAACAACCACAAATACTTCGATCCTACCGAAGTACCGCCAATTGGTCACCCAAAACGATGTCATCTCGTTATTTAAATCATTATTCAAACGATATACAAATCGTACGTCGTACAAAAAAGAGGCTTTAACGAATGAAACGATATTATGACGATGCTGCCTTTAATCGTTTCGATTTTTCCACCCAACGTATCATGCAGGCGATATCGGTCTACTTCAAACTCGGACGTTTACCTATATATAATATATATTATACAATTAGATACGCTGCAGGTTAGTGGATTCATTTCGATCGAATATTACATTAAGTGTGTTGGGCATAAGAAAAAAAAAATTGGTATCGACCCGACCTAATGAATATTTTGCGATCAAGCGTCCATCAATGACGGAGTCAAAAAACGCACGCTTTTTAAATGCAATTTATTGTAATGTTAATATGTAAATACGTATAAATGTATAGGTTAGGTGTTCCTAAAACCAGAAGTTTCTGGGGAAAATTATAATTTTTCAATTGTTCTTACACTTTGTTCGTATGTTTAATTATTTATAATTTAAGTTATGTCCAAAAATATTATAGGTCAATGATTCCAAAAACAAAAATAAATTATACACGACATATTATTATAAAATACTAATATTCAACTTGTATATTTAAATGACAGTTGTCAGCATAAAGATTAGATTTTAAATTGATGTGACATATAATACAGTTTCCCCAGCTATAAAAGGCACTGTCGTGTTCGTATAAATTGAATTTTTTTCCGAAGAAATATTCCCAACGGCTTTGAGAATATTTCCGAAATATGCATTGTTCATGCGAACGTTCCTTGTGGAATATACCAAAGTATATAAGTATATATTGTTACGGACGCCGTTATTTTTGCAACATATCGAACGATTTTCAGCTCCTCCGGTCGCCGGACGGCTTTCTATACGTATAACATTACGTTCGATGCAAAATATCGACGGAACTCGATGTATGAATAATAATTACGATCGGCTGAATATCGTGTACCGGAATCACGTCGATTACATTATGATATGATTATATTCCGTTGTCGTTCTGTAGGTGGCGGTCGAAACACGGGAGTTTTCACCAAGTTTGGACTGAGGACATGGTAATACTATTACAAGCTACACGCGCGATGTTTTATAATAACAAATAAAATTTAAATACGGGTAGTTTAATATACACGGAATAATAAGCGTACTTACGTATTATTATAGACATGTGCTAAAAAAAGAAAAAAAAAAACTCGTAATTGATAATCGTTGCAATTTCACTGTACCATAATAATATTATTATTAATATTATTATGTGCATTAACGCGTTTTAATTAAAACCATTTACGAGAAACCGGTCGACTGTAATTATTATTACATTGCAGTTCACGTAGTAATAACTAATAATAATAATAATAATAGTAGTATAAATGATACACGCAAGTACCGTACAGTAAAAACTTTTTTCGTTCTTTCTTTTTTCCGTAATCTTTTGTAAACACCGCGGTATCATAACACGCGAATACGGTTTCCGATGTCGCCGCTGCAAAATCATCACGGAAAAAACAAAAAAAAATTCCTATATAGTCACAACCATTACAGACGCTATCCACCTCAATAAGAATTATATTTTCCGATTTTATTTCAGAGTAAATGATAGACCATTATTATTGCAGTTTGTAGCAATATTCTCGATAATAATATATGATTTGTGACGTACAAACCTGTATTTCAGAACCAGTAGTCGGATGTGTGCTGTCGATTAATTACTCATTACAAATTATTATAATGACAAGCATATAATACATATTGTATAATACCTATGTGGAGCTTTATATTTTATATGGTTTCTGGACTACCTAATGAACACAAATAATATTATATATTATTATAAGTGTATCAAGCTAGCAAAATGTTCACGCGTTCGACTCGTCGATGGATATATTATCATATACGTACGAACGAACAGACGCTGTTCCTCACCGTGCAGATGGTGCGATTGTTAATTAGAGCTTATCTACCCGGTATTTACCTATAATATTCAAAGCGGCACGTATTTATCGACATCCGCGGCTCGTTCTGAAAAACCACCGAAAATAATGATTGGGCACTTCGTTAAGCTGTAGCGTTCTATGCTATGAACCATTAGTTTTTATTTTCGCGGGGCTATAGCGCCAACTTTTTCACGACTGCGATATTAGAATGAATCATGACGTAATCATGGCGCGCGCGTATACAATAATATAGAGCCACATAATAAATATTGTCAAACTCAACAACTATCCCGACTAAACGCGTTATCGTAACAACAATAATAATATTAAGTATACGCAATAATAATAATGGTCGAAATTATAGTTATTATTATGACCACGAAGGCGCCAACTGCTGCAATATTGTCGACCGAGGTTTTATCATACGATATAATATGCTATATTGTGTTTTTGTTATTTTCATCAGAAATCTTACTATAAAAACGTACACATAATGTTGTACGACAAAATATAAATAAATAAAATGCAAATGTATAAATATTTTATGGTAAAAATGAAATTCCTGCACCACAAACGTTTAAAAGTTAGTTTTATGAATTATAATAAATGAGTTTCAACAAATTTTGCGTGAAAGTTCTTGCAAACTATATACCTATATATTTTAGGTTAAAAACTATAATAATTTATACAATTTCTATGTTTATACATTCGATCATTATTATTGTTTATAAAACAGAACGGTGTTTACATTTCATTTTTCAGACTTTATAAACAAAAATGCAAATCATTGATTTTAAAATTTGTAGTTTATATTTTAGTAAATAATCAGTTATGTATAGTAAGCTATAGGGACATTGATTTTAAATTTTGCATGTCGTACAAAAACGTGATTACGCAACTGTTTAAGACTAAAACATAGTTTTACAAACAATGTATACAAAATACATCTAACTTAAATTAACCTAAAACAACAATGTATAGGTACATTAAATATACGTAGTTTGCAGTAACCTATAAATAGAAAATGTGTTTTATTTAAATTGCAGTAAAAATCGTGTTTAACCTTTGGAATGACATTATAAGCTTATATCTATTATTTATTTCTGTAGAGTGAGTAATAGGTATATAGTATAGCCAATAAAGGTGTTATTAAAGTACCATTATTTTATTCTACCAGAAACCTCATTTTTTCAGTGTACGACTATTATAACATTTATTTTATAACTGTTAATAATAAAATCCAAACGATACAAACAACCGCATTATTTTATTTTATCTTTTTTTTTCAAATATTATTAATTCTGCGGGGATCGAAACGTAGTCATGCATTCGCATATTATTTTATTAGGCCGAATTCATTGAGTGCAACAATAACGTACTGCGCTCAATTGCCAAAACGGACTTGATGCATAGTATTTTTATTATTATTATTTTATTGTGTCTGTAATTATCTAATTCTGTTTTCCATTACACGAGACTGTTATTGCTGCTATGTGTCAATGTATGCAATTTATGCAGGTGTATAGATACATTATATATTATTATACTCGCATAAATTGTATTTACGTATTTTGGACAACAACAATAATGTTACGTATGTATACGCATTATTATTAAAATAACGTTTTGTTTGTAAAACATACAAGACCTATTATAATACAATATTCCTATAGGGTGGTTAAAATTTTAAATTCCCGATTATTAAATTTAGATTTCAAACTTCAAGCAAAAGGTTTTTCTTCAACCATAATTCAACCATTATTACTGCAATTTTTTTTATCTACCTTCTCAATATTAACAATTTAATGTACTTTTATATTAATGTTTTTAAACTTCCAATCCCTATTATAGTATTTATAATTTATATACTATCAAAAAATAGTATAATATTATGGATATAATAATATTATTTAGGAACATAATTATTACAAATTAGCTTTTTCGCGAAAACTCAATGTTTTTTCGTAGATCCGAAAAATATTCATTTTTTTCCAAACAGCATTCAATTTTTTAGATTTTTGCATAGACCAATATAATTAAATCCCCCAGAGATGAAATTTTAAAATGTTGAAAAATTATGAAATACACATTGCGAGATATGATATTTAAAATTATTTATTTTATTATGTATTATTATTATATTATCATATTATATATACCTTATTATAATATAATTAAATTTTTAAATAATAATATTATAATAAATAAATATAATATTTACTTTTAAATTTTTTTCACGATGAAATACCTTATCTTGCAATATAAATATTCTACTTATTCAAAAACATCTTAATGCGACGGACTAAGGTGTGGATTTCATGTTAACATTTGTTGTGCTTTAAGTATTTAACTGTTAGGTTGATTTGTACAAAAGTCTAACAACATTAACTGCTGCGTAACTAAGGAATAGTTACAGCGGTTTGTAATTATTTCCCTTTTCTAGTACTTCACTAGATATTGACCGGTGTTTAGTAACACTATAATACGAGTCAATCTGCTGGATTCCATCAACGACCGGTTAGGTCTCACCAAGTAGGTATATTATAAAATATTATAATGTTATGCTAGTTAAATTTGTTGTTTAGGAAAATTAATATAGTTTATACTATAGCATGGAAATTAAAAAAAAGTGGCACAATTATTTTGATTATTACACAAAAGTATTATTTTTAGTCATTATCAATGCCAAGGTTGTTGATGGACGCTTACCGTTCCGCTATCTATTCTATTATATCGTTGTGTTGCTATGATACTTTCTGTTTGACGGCAATCGAGTACGTATCGTTTACAGATACACGGCGTCATTTTAATAACCGTGTTATTATATTATATTATAGGCACCAATATAATATATAACTATATATTATTTTAAACTAATATACACTAACACTGAACATAATAATCAACAATAATAATATAATGGATACAATTTTTGAGTGGAAGAAATTATTTTCCTTTCCATTGATTTGAAAGTTATTTTATTCCTAGATTTTATATTCATTATACTACACATAATAAACATATAATAGTGATATGTATATATGAATATACTGTGGATTTGCACTGACGAGTATTGTCATATACATTTATAGATGTAATTTATGTACATAATATTTAATGACTTCTAGCTAGTACTATAAATATTTTGTCAAAGCACTCAATATATTATGATCGTGTTAAAGTCAGGTTTTTAATTAAATTGTTTCCGAGGATATAAATAATAATACTATATAATGGAGCAAATTTAACATATTTTAGAGTTGTAAATTGGCCATGTAAATTTGATTTGTAAATAATAATAGACAACTCAAAACACTCAAATACATAAAAAAAACTGCAGCTCCCTGTTATACAAAAGAGTACTAGACTAATATAATTTTCAATCAATAATTTTTTTATACGTAAATGTCAATTTTTTTGGGTAAGTCGAAATTGAATCACTCAAAATTTATCATAATCGCAACGTAGAAAATGACAACAATAAAAAAAATATCAAAACGAATGCAAACGTGCTCGTGAAAGAGGCAACAGAATAATTCTCCATATCGTTTGCGTTTATCGTTAACCCTATACCTATTATAGGCAAGCATATTATTGTTTTCTATCGGATCGCAAGGAAACCGGTCTCGATACCAGCTGTGTCAGCAGTCGTTGTACGGGCAAAGGAGAACATAACAGTATATTATTTTGTTGTTTTCCTCGTAAATAAATAATAATCATAAAAAAAAATTACGAAGAATAATGGAAAGTCTCGGCGGTATCGCGCGCGCAGAGAAACCAGACGCATACTGTTGCCGAGTGCTGCGCTATCGTAGTCCTGCTTGCGGATGATGATAATAATATAATATAATATGTACTATGTAGTTGCGCTGCCCTACGATTCCGCGCGCGTCCATAACAGGCCCGCCGGAAGCGGTTATTCAATAGACTGGAATCGTTTTATTTTTTTCTATACATATAATATATCCGTTACAAGACATCGATCGTAGTGGTTATTGGAACCGGCCTATACGCTCGGTTACCGTGGTCATTTTATTAAGATTCCAAAAAAAAAAAAAAAACAAAACAAAAACGATACATTATTCTTAATGACACAGGAAGAACTAAAGAAGACACCACACGTTTGTACGAATTAAATTGGCAGTTAATATTACAAGATGACTAGTTAAACGACTTGTCCAAATGTCACCGCGCGTGTCCGAGGAAGTGAAAAAAATACCGAAAAATATTATAATAATACTATTATAAGAGAGAAATTCAAATATCAATATCATCGTCAGAATCTTCCATTTATTTCGGACGCAACACACACTATAATATAACGTTTATTGTAGTACGTTATGTAACGGCTCAACTACTCGATTGTCGAGTATTATTTTTATACAATAGTTACCTACTTCGATTATTTTAAGGGATAGGTATGTGTTGTTAAAAGTACTAGGATAACTATTTTTTATTTTTTTTTAACTTTGACCTGTAGTATGTCAAGAAAAATATACGAAAACTATATCTATCGACATCAAAACTACTGTGTAGTGCAGAATTCGAATTATATTAGGTTTATTTGTAATACCTATGTACTTATGTCATGGCTTATGATAGATTACTGTCTCGCCAACTTTTGATTGATACTGCGGAGAAACTTGTTAATACTTAGATTTTCTATTTGACAAACAGTGCTATGATGGCTTCTGATTTAGTATCAATTTCTAGGAAATAGTAAATATTGAGCAACACTAAACCAGCCAACTGGTTTAAACAGTTAATTTCCATTATTGATGGATTCAAATTAACTTTTATTTTTGTTAATAGGTAACTACTCTACATTTAATTTATATTATAATCTACTATTGCGAAACGCCAAGGCTTATTTATAATACTTCTTTATATCGCTAAACGACTTCTATAATAGGAAGTTTTAAGAAGTGAATTAATAACCTATGTGCGTTTTTCTTGTGTGCTATAATAAAACTTAATTTGATCGAGAAATTATAATATTACGCACACGTGCGTATAAGTTTAGCTGGATTTACAGGAATATTATTACCGACGACCAAACGCGGATACAAGGTTGGGGAGGAGGCTATGGGGTCTTCTGAAGCCCCTTCCTTAGGCCTTAAGTACCTACTTAAAATATTTCAAAACTTTAATTTAATGTTTATGCTTTTATGTATGCTTGAAGTAAATTTTTTTATTTAGTCCTTAATTTATAGATCTACGCCTACCGATGCGACCTCGAAACGTATACACAGAATACACGATACTTATTACAATGTAAATATATGTATTATAATAAGTTACAGATAGGCAATATCGGTTTGAGAGTGATAATTGAATAAATGATTTTTTTAAATCATTTTTAACAATTACGTGATCAAAATTGGAACAAGTAGTTTCTGACTTATTAAAGAGTATACCTACCTATAGTCCTATACTAAGATTAATATATTATATATGCCTATACACAATACACATAACATTAAATACAATATTATCCAATATTTATTTATTAATATTCATAAAAATAAAATTGATAAGAGATTCAATAAACTAGGAATTATAATATATTGTATATGGATTATTTGCTTTTTAATTGATTTTAAAATTGTAGTAGGTAAACTATATAATATATATTAGCATTTTCTAATAATAATTATTATCTAAATAATAACTATAATAATAACATGAATATATAATTAGTATTAAATTTGCATATTATATTTTAGTTGTATATATAACCATAGCCAAGCGATCGAATTAGTACCATGGGCTATTATAATATCCTTAGTATAGGTATAATAAGTTTATAATAAGTCAGTAACTACTCGTTTGAATTTAAAATAATACATCAAAATTTAAAAAAAATAAAAAATATTTGTTAAATAATTTAAAGTTTAATTTAAGTGTAGTTCTCGTATAGAAACGAAAATGTATGTTATCACAGTACACTCCATGTTAGGTTAGATTAGGCCATACGAAATAAATAAAATAACTCCACGTATGGTAAAAAAAATCGAAAATACAGTTTTCAAGTATATTTAAAAATTTCAGAAAACATATTTTTAATAAGTACATATTAATATTATTGAAAATAGAATGGGATGAGTCGGCTCATTGAATCACCCTGTATATGCATTTATATGGGTACACCGATAATATTCTTCACGATGCTAA
This sequence comes from Rhopalosiphum padi, assembly GCF_020882245.1. Lineage (NCBI taxonomy): Eukaryota > Metazoa > Arthropoda > Insecta > Hemiptera > Aphididae > Rhopalosiphum > Rhopalosiphum padi. The sequence continues at coordinate 76,082,982 of NC_083597.1, forward strand.
AACAGTCGATACGATCTGACGGCGAAGATGTAGTTTGTTCCACGTGGTCATCGGGGTGTAAAATTATCGTGACGACAGCTATTTACGTTGAAATATACCTATAACATTATAATTGTGTGCAATTTTTGTCCAACGCCAACACACCGTGAAACGATTCCGCGTAAGACGTGTTGTACGCATCGTATAATGATGATAATAATAATAATTTAATGAAACAACTGCAGAATCTTCCCGTTCTCTTCTATTGCCACAATAATAATAGACACACATATATATACATATTACATATATATAGATATTTATATGTATCCTGCGAACAAAGACATAGGGCGGAAAAAAACTAAGAAGGAAAACCGTCGTCGTAACCGCAACAATATAATACGACGATGTACGTGTTGATATAATATTTTTTTTTTCTTATCCATTTCCTACACATAGGTGTGATATACTCCGAAAAAAAATGTAAGCACAGCAATAATACAGGTAATAGCTCAGTTGGTATCCTACAACACGTTATTAGCTGTTTATATAAATACATGATTGGAGTAGGTCGCATTAATCGTATTGCAGATATCAGTTTTATAATATTATAAATTATGATACTATACAGTATACATATTATATACGCATAAATAACGCCAACCGCATGAAACAGATTTTGATATTTGGCGGCTAAATTGTACGTGACGAGCGCAAGCACACGAATCTTTATTTTTAGGTAATTAAATTTCCATTCCATTGTTTGGATTTTTTTTCTTAAATTTATATTGTGTAATTTTATATTGAAAAATATCCCTGGGAGTTTGTTTTCATCAAAATTTTTACGAAACACATATGACATAACACGCGTCGTATATGCACATTGTTTTAGTTTAAATTACTATTTACTCATTATACCTACCGTACATATCAATACAGTATTGTGTCGTACTCACCTATTATAGTCGTGTGTAGAAAACTACGTATGTAACATAAACTCAAAAAACATAATATTGCCAGTTGGATTTTATTTTTTTTTATAGGGCATTGTCTCTGCGAATATATGCCTGGCGAGGAGTCAAAACTCATTCGTATGGACAAAATAACGAAAATCGATGTTTACACTCTCGTTTCGTGCAAAACATGACCTAGTGCACCTAATTACAAGATCGTGATTTATATTTCGTTTCATCATAGTCCGACTGGGCGCCATAACCTATTTCTTTTGTGTATACAAACTACAACGTTCTCAATAGAAACACATTCACACAAATACAGTATTATTCATTTAGTAGGTATGTAATTTTTTAATTTTTTCTATTTATTTAGATCATTCTACTGTCAATATGGTAATTTTTATTTTTCTAACCATTATTTTAGAAACATATTTGTGAAAACACTATTTTGACAATACGAATTTGTGAATGACAAATTGTAATTTCATACAAATAATAACAACATAGCAAACAACTCGAGTGTTAATCTGATAAAAAATATTTACGGGACAATTTTTCCGACACTTGTCTTGTAGAAAGTATAATGGAATATGATATGACATAAACCATAAACCGTTTCAACCGACATTTCGAGACGGCTATTTAAGGCCAATTTATGTTATAATATAAAATATATTAGATACGGCAAATTTTGAGACATTTATGTATAATATTATTTTATGCATTTTATCGGTTAAATATCACGATTTGATGACGACAAATAGCACGAACGTTTCGCGACTAAACAGCAGTTGCAGAATCAAATCTTAAAATGGACCGTGTTTTTAATACACGCTTTCATCGTTTAAATTTATAAATATATGTATATATATATATATATATATATATTAACAATCGACGTGGCTTGTGCGATTTTTGAAAAATATATACAAATCGTTTAATTGTAATTCGATGAGCCCTCATCATTATACGTCTATTAACAATATATCTTATACGTACGCTGCATACTATTTAATTTGGACCACGATCCCTTATCATTACAGCTCCGCGTTAAAAAATAGGTGATTATTGATCGAGTAATAAAGTTAATATTAAAAATATTAAATAGGTAAAACACAAACTTGCGTATAAACTGTCACGCAACATAGAAGATAATAAGAAATTACATATTTTCCAGATATTGTCCACGATAGGTTTTTCGTCGTTTGATTATCTATAGTTTCAGTGGTTTAATTATTACAGATACGAGACAATAATAATGTAAAAAAGAAAGAAAAAACGTTAATTAACCCAAATCGACAATAACAAAACGTTTCACACGAGCGAAGGCCATCGACATCAACGTGTACATCGTCTGGATTTCAAAAAAAATTATTTACTGCGTTTTACATTGTTATTGATTATTTATAGTTCAATTTTTATTTATTAAATGAAGCAACTTTGAATGTCTAATAATAAATACCTTGTCATTGGTATTTACTATATTATGTGTGGTAGGTACCTATGATTTTATCTCGATCTGATAATTTAATCGATTGCAGTTATATACGACTGAATAATTTATTATACTTTATTATATTGGCCTATATATAGAAAAATAGTTTTCACCAGGTAACATCTTCGTTACAAATAAATTCTTAATTGGTTTATAAGTATTCGTAGTGTTTAGAGGTAATATAAAAACAGATATTTTCGCCAGGATATTACTGTGACTTCAATAGATACACGCTATTCATGCATGAAAAGAAATCAGTTATGTTATGTAATATTCTTTGTTGCCACCTCTTCATACGGTTTCGTTACTATTGTTTCAATACATTTTTATTTCGAAGACCTGGTTTTATTGAGTACAGAGAAAACATTTTATAATCATTATTATTATTGTTATTATATGCACTAGAGATAATTGAAGACTTTTAACAAACAAACAGTTCGTCATCGCAATTGTCTCCGCAATTTGGGTCCAATCTATCGATAATTAGGACCAACGCAATTTGATAGTAATGAATAATAATAATAATAAAAATACATGTTGCATAATAATAATTTATTATTTTTAATTTAAAAGGTTATTTTTTGTTAGCAACTTATTCTATTTTACAGAAAAACGAAAAAAACGTTACACCTTACATATTTTAAAGCTTTAAACTATTATAACTAATTTAGTCTTAGAGATAGAATTATAATTTGAAGTTCATTATTGTTATAATAAATATTTCTTTTTTAGAAACAACTGTGTTTTGAAAAGTTTCAAATAATTAAAGGTTAAAATATTTTTTTTATTTAACTGTCTTCAAATTGTGTTGGTGATTACTATATTTTGAGCTACCTGTCCAGATTGACGTTTAAACAATTGTAACAAACATTTTGTATTTACCCCTAAAATAAGTGTTAAGTGACATACTTTGACGCATACTGAAAACAAATTAGTGGTATCATGTATTACACATATCGTGTGGTGGTTACAGATTAACTTGTTGTTTATATCCCGATTTAATACTTGAACTGCTAATTGATTTAACTTACTACTTACATACACATTGTATAATAGTTATATAATTCACCATGAAATAATCGTATTAAAATATTTGACAAAATCAACGCATTCAAATATTGTCTACAACGCTGTACATTTGTGCTACTTATATCAAATATTTTTTTTAAATATCAAATAGTTAAACAATCTATAATATTTTATTCTATTATATTTAATAATAATATTATCTTTCTATCATCTTATAATTTGCAATTAAATGTTATTAATTATTTTTCCTTTATAACCGAACGAACAAATTTAGAAGATAAAAAAATGATGTACTGTTTTACGTTGTAAATTAAAATATTTTACTATACAAAGAATAAGTAACATACACATACGCACTACATTTTGTCTATTATAAATATTTTATTTTAAGTTATAAAATAAATTATAATTCAAGCAGTTATGATGAAAATATTTTATTCATCTCTCGTTTTTGCTTTGATTGTAGTCGTTGTAGATATAAGATTGTTAATTAATAGAAAAATTAATTATTTTTAATCACGATTAAGTCACTGGATGGCCTATCATGTCTTATAATGTCTGTATACCAGCTTTAGACTGACGTGACTTCACCTGATGTGTTAATCAATTCTCAATTAATATTTATTAAATAGTAATCGCTTATTTTTAGAAAATGTATTGTAAAAACTCATTTCTTAAATTATATGTTCTTCAGTTTTTAAAATATGATAATTAATAAATATGATTGTCAAACAGTTAAATTCATTTTAGTAGAGGTTCAAAATATTTTACTGTTGAGTGATACGATTACATTGTGTGGTCTACACTTATTTCGTCAAATTTTAAACTATAAAACAAAAATGGCCAAAAGCTCGCGCAGAATTTATGTTGATTACATCTCTGTCGGCCGACAATATTATTCTGCATGAGTTCTGTTGGTATGCAATTTATTATTTATCTGATTGTGAAAAGGGTAGATTTCGCCCTTCGTATAATATATCCCCTATAGATCTATTAAATTTAATTAAAAACGAAAAACATGGCTATTTGAAATAGTTGAAATACGTATAGGTAATTTAAGCGACATAACTTTTAAGTTGTAAATTGCACATCCATAGAATATTCAATATACGACACATTTTGACTACGACAAAATGTTTTTTTCGATATCAATATAAAGCGGGATTTGGAACGATACACGTAAGTAAACTTATGCGATTGTATGATATTATAGAGTGATTCGATGACGTCGGCGCGAAAATTGACGGTCAAACACAACACGCGTATCGGCCTCGAAAATTAGATCACAGATACACTGCGGGCGATCGTTACCTATAATATTATACTAATATCGAAAGGCTGCAGGTGCTTCAGGTATCATATATATTACACACACACACACTATTAATAAGAAACGACAATAATAATAATACGAATAATAACGACAACGATAACATAATATTTTATTATGCACGCGTAGTTAAAACACCATGTATTACAACAATAATATATAGGGTTACAAAAATCGATACTGCCCCCCAAGTATTATTATTTATTGTTGTTATTCGTTTGTTCACTGTTGCGTAATTTGCGGGGGTACACGCAGAATCGATATAACAATGTTATTGTATACGACCGCTACGAATGTAAATACCTACTGTATACATAATATGTCATGGCATTGAGTTATTGTGATACGAAAATATAAAATACAACATAATCAACGATGATCGGTCTTCGTTTTCGCCATTGACTCGACCCTACGTCAGCCGTGTGTGCGTTTTCTATGACAAAGTTCGGTTTTAGCGTGGCGCCGTATCGATCGTAAAACTCGGTCTAATGACGTGAGGGTGTATTGATAGTATTTTAATATATATATATATATAATATAGCTATATATGTACTTGTTAAGTGAATTATATTATACCGTCTTTGCGTGTACTTACTATAAAACCGTTGTATGTGTATAAATATACCGCCGAACGTCAGACTTTCGACGGGAGCATGATCAACGATATTTTGGTAGTTACGTGCAGCACGGAAACTCGGAAATGTACGCGGACCGCGTTCACTGTGATAATCGAATAGTATTATAAAAATAACAACACAAAATAAAACAATTGTTAGCCTATTATTATAAAAATTATATTGTATATTAGTGTGATATCGACGATACAATAACAACAATAACAGCGGCAACAGCGTTAACAGTGCTTTTACATCTGATCTACATCGTCTACTAACAGTACTAACGGGTTACCACGGGTACGCACGCACAAGCACACCGTCTCTCGTAAACGCGAACGTTCGGCCGGTCTAAGGTTGCAGTGGGAGTGGAAAACCCGCCCGACCACGAACGCGGTTACGGTCGTTGTCGCACAGTATATCGGCTAGCGCCATCTGCGAGGCACGTTCGACGGACGCGGCGCGTGTCCGGTGTTCCGGTGGCCCACAACAGTTGAGTGAAGATGGCGACACCGGAAACGATGATGGTGGTGGCGACTATATGGACATAGCACGGTCGACGTGCGCTTCCGGTGTTGTGTGTCGACGAGAGGGCGATGCGGCTTTCTACCCTTATACGTGTTTGCTTGGGTTGCGGTCACTCTTTTCTGACTGATATTGATGTTATTATTTCAGTTACCTATTACAAACAAATGAATTAGGAACAGTCAACTCAAATCTATCGTTGGCCATTTCCAAGTATATGAGTTACCTCTTACAATTAGCTTAGGTTACCATGTTGATATTATCCTTTTATTTTTGGAACTGTTGGTTAAGATGGATTAACTTTGTACGCAGTTGATGTTATCCAACGAGATCTTTTTCTCAAACCCAAGAAGATTTTAAAAACATGTTATTGCCAACGGTTACACTAAAATATAATTGTATGTTAAATATTTTTATGCTAGTGTCTAGACACCGGCAGATATAATGGAAAAAAGCTACGTCGTTAAAAAACTTTGAATGTATAGAAAATGAGTCAAGTCACTTTTTAACGTTTTAAAAAAAAAATCATTTGAATGTTTAAAATTGTAAAACGAGTAGGTAAACCGTTTCTTCGGTATTCTTTCCGTCCTTCATATTATAATATGTGATTAATATTTATGAACTTTTTAATTTACATTTTATAGTGGTAATAGTCATAACGTAGATCCTTTGTTAGAGAAATAATAAAATTGTATACAGAAAACCAAAAAAAAAATAAAAAATTTATACTTCGTTTTTCCCTGTAGTGTTTTTAATAATATTCATACATAAACATTGTCATAATAATATATGCATGTCAATTGTAACTTTGTAAAAAAAAAATTATAATAATAATAATATTGTTCAAACGATTCAATTATCGGCTCGCAGATTCGAGAAATTTAACAACTATACAAGAGCATCACCATCTCGGACGATGGGTTAGTCACTGATGCCTATATGATGATGTACAATTACGTATATATGCAACGATAGTTCGTATCGGGTATCGGACACAACAACGCGTACCATACCGAGGAAGTATTTGTTAACCGTCAATATTTGAAAACGTCAACGGGTCGTAATATCATAGTTTGTCGATCTATCTACGATACAATCGTGTGGCGTAAACATTTTATGCGTTATTATCGCCTAACAATATGTTTGCGTTTGCCCTTGCCCTTGAAGTGTCGTGCACTATTATAATAAACTTGGAATATAATATTATGTTCCTTATAAATATAAATAAAAACCATAGAAAACTTACACGTTAAGGTATGTTAAACTCGTTCGATATATTGTTTACGACCGTTTGACGTTTAAACTGTATATAAAATAGTATTCAGCCATCGATCATCGTTTATCATTTTACGAGCCACTAAGTTTGTCACCATTTGTCTCTTATAACACTCGACTGTTAAAATCTAATTAAGGCTTGTTTTTTCTTTCATAAAAGGTATGTTACGAACAAACACGAATTTACGAGTATATATATATATCTATAATTTACATACATTTGTTCGACATAACTATCTTATAAATATCTTTAAGATATATACCTACGTTTTTGTGAGCGTGTCGTTTTCAAGAAGACAACAGTAAATGTAATAACCTGTCCAACACGATCTTAACAAAGATTAATAATGACTTCATTTAGCCATATATAATAATCGTAAATAATAATATGTATATTGTGTTTTACGATCACAATAATATACTTTGTTTGTTTTTTAACTTTATAGCTCAATAGTACAAAAATAATATTATGATAATAATATATGAAAGCTCAACGTGAGTATAACTACTCGTATATCAGTTTCGTGTAGTGTATATTATTTTCTATTCTATTTCAGTACTTCAGTTTGTATGCCTATTATGATTTGAATATGAAAAAACCTACGGTAGTCGGTAGTTATAAGACACGTGGTACCTATTTAATAATTTTGTACATACAGTTCGTCTTTAATGACATTTTATGAATACATTGTTATCGAATATTTTTCTTTGTCTACTCAATTCTTGTGCTATCATTGTATGCATCCAATTTTTTTAACACAGCACCATAGAAATATTGTACGTGAATTTAAATATTATGTGAGTTATACTATAATATAACCAACTTTGCAAGAGTACACCGTTCCGTATCTCGAGTAGAACCTGTTAAAAAATAAGAAAATTCAATGACAGTACTACAGTAAATATAACAAGATAAACAACTTTGTCTGAATCGATCTTTAATCAAATTTCGTAACAAAATGTAATCCGTTTTAAATTGTGTCCATAAGCTAAAAATATTCAGTCTAAAGCATTTTCTGCCGAGTATAAAAGTATTATATTTAGCGTGTAATGGAAGGGAAGAACAGCTTTAGTAATTTTAGAGTGAACCTTACCAAGACTCTCCCTTTTTCGACTATGAACTTATCTTTAACGTATTATTATATATAATAACCTCACAACGAAATAATTTATTTACAATTTTCGATTAGTCAAAAAACAATTTGTTACATAACTAATGAAGAGTGATGACAGTAAAAATACCACAGTTATTTTCAAAATATTATATTTTTATCTTACCAAACTACTTCAAATACACCAAACATCACGCCAAACGAATAATAAGATATTGCAATTTAATCTAACACAAAACTAAACAAACATACAAAACTAATTTTACGAAATTCGTTTCTAACCATACAGTGGATTTTATTAGCTTACTATAGTTAATTTTTCAAAAATTAATTCTAATTTTAATTTGTGGTTACTACTTCACACTCACCGTTAAATATTATGTATCTATACATATAGTTTATTTATTTTGTCATATTACACACCTGTAACTAGTAGTTATAACTATGTAATTCGGAGTTCCAATTACTAAATAGTTTATAAAGGAAAAGGGATTAGTAAATCTGAATGTTTTAAATTTGAATATCCCATAAAAAGTAAGGCACTTTTCTTGAATTTAGGTATTAGACATTAACAAATTAAAATACGAATCATTATTTTATATATTTTCACCATAATATTTACAACACACGTTTGATAAATATTGATATTATTAAATCGCGTTGATAGATTGATAATATTTTCTGATTTTTCGTTTTATTAACTCTCGTTTATAGTTTTTTTTTCTTAATTTAAGTTCATTGGTTTTAATCATAAATTAAATAAAATTAAATAATACAAGTATTGAATGTATACCTAATTAAGTACCGATATAGATGAGTATTTTAATTTTCTTTTGATTATAATTTAAATATATTAATTGATTAAGTTTAAACATAATTCATTAATATTTTATGTGTGAATTAGTGTTTTTGAAAACACGTACTACAAATGAAGAGTGAAGGTAAAACATTTTAATCAATTTCCTTATTAGTTTAGTGAAACAATTATTTTAATTATACAAATTAAGAACGCGCGATTAACAATTATTATATGCAGCAAAATTATAATTGTTTTTTTTTTTTTTAAGATATTACTTTGTGAATATTTATTGATGTTAATTTAAAACTATACATTTTATAAAGTATAATAAAAAGTTTAAATAATATGATTATATTATATAATAATGTTACAACAGAAATAAAATAACTTGATATTGTATACTACTAAACTATTTTTGTATTGTGGTAAAATATGTATAATATTATGTAATAATTTCTTTTAAGTTGAGTTTTAACTATAAAGGACAAATAATATTATATTATAAATTACAATATTGTTTCATCTAAATACTAACATAATATTATTATCCGAAAAATATTCATTGGTTTTGTAGGTTTATATTTTAAAAAGTAGTTAAGAGTTTCAATAAGATACTATAAAAAAAAAAAATAAAGATAAAACGTATTATACTTTTATTATAAATGTAAATTTGACATTAATTCATTAATTATCTTCAGAATATTTTTTTCAATTTAAATCATAAAATATATAAAATCTTTCTATGGTATTAATTTCTCGTTATTATGATTGTGATGAATTACCTACCATATGTCTATAGAAAACAATATAATATTACAAGTTGTCTAATTTATTCAATTTATTGATTTTGTATGAATATCTTTTTGTATGTAATTATTATTATTAACTAATGCTATACAATATACAGCAAGTTGTAACAATTATGTAGTTGTTAAAAATTTTCAATTGAGTAAAACGAACAAATGTAACTTTATGGCACAAAATATATAGAACCGACCATCAGTTATACAAATAACAATTAATATTATTTTAGTAATTAGGCAATAGGAACAACAAATTATGTGTCACTGTTAGTAAATCATAATATTTAATATAGTATTTCTTATTATATTGATTTAGGAAAAACTTTTTTTAACTATATGTTTATTTTTTATTTAAATTAATAATATCATGAAAATTAGTGGACCTCACTGAGAAAAATTCTTGTAGAGGCCCAGAGTTATCTTAGTTTACAAATATTCTTAAAGGTATATAAGTTATGATATATTATTTTTAATCTTTTAAATTAAAAGTATTATTTGTTAACTACTGACTTACATCTAGAGTCTAACATTAACTTAATAACATTTATTTTTAAATAAGTAATTAATAAGTTTTTGAAATTTTAAGGAACTGAGTGTAGATTATCTATAATATCTCGCCTAATTTTTGTCCACCTCAACTTTAAGTGACTACTATACCTAAATAACTTGTTTGAAATTTTATCTTTATAAATCTAAATCATCAAAAAAATATTCAACTTAGGTGTATTCAATTTAAATGATTTATTTTTATTCAAAAGTATTGTTATATAATAACTTAAAATTATGTACAAAATGTATTACTAAAACTATTATTCATTATTTTTATTTTTTTTAATATATAGGTACAATATAATATTGTATAAATACGGTAAAAATGTATAAATATACATTATACAATGGAGTTACATTAATAATAAATTATCTTAACTAAGTAAGTGAGAATGTAAACTTAAAAATAAAATAATGTAGTCATAAAAATTAGATAGTGGTACTGGGCACATTCTTCTTCAAAAGATTGTTGCAATCGTAATTATTATTAGAATGAATGAGTACACTTCAAGGAATTTAGGATCGTGTGAAATAAGAAGGCAATTTAAAATTTAATTGGGAGAGCAAAGAAGGAGCATCATCGCCATCTATAAAATATACTCGTTCATCACTCATCAGCCTATGCAAGTATACAAAGTTAGCCTCTACTCTTCTATATCATCTACTAAGAGGGCGAGATCGATCTTGTGCACAGCTGGTCAGTGCTCGTGTAAATTGTGTTCAATTTTTAAGTGAAATTCAATAATTGTCTTTGTACAAACTTTATGTTAATACTTTTTGAGATAATGAATATTTACTAAAAAATGCAAGGCGTATTTATGTTCGTTATCATCATAATTATTCAATATGCTATATAGGTTCACTTTGTTACTAATACATACTTACATGCATACGTTATTTTTGAATAATTCAGTTGTACATGTTATAAGTATAAAATGTGTATCGATATTAAGAAAAAAATTATCAGTGTGATGTATTATTTAGCATGATTTTCTTTTGTGTTGATTTTGAATCGTTTTGAGCATTATTCATAGGTGTGATACAAGTTAATATTCGTTTATTTGACGAGAGATAGCCACTTTATCGACTTCAATATCACCTCTTAGTAAGATATTATAATATAACTATCCATTGATTATAAATGTACCAAACATTATTATCGATATGCACTCTCGCGCGTGTTTAGCGTGCGATTTCGTTTAATAACAATAATAAAACTGCGATCTTCATATTGTAACTATGATAGTTAAACTATCTAAGTTTTTAATACTTTCCGATGGTTTTCTTTCATTCATCTAAGCATTTCACACGTGACACGCCTTTGTTGTCATATCCACCCGTGTTGACAATAATCAACTGGTATATAATATGTTTGTACAGTGGACACACTGTAATATGTGATCGAGCCTTTTGTTTTGTATGCTCTATTCCGCCGTATAGGAATAATATCCTAAAACGTACGTTTTCCTCATTCGTTACTAGTCGACGTTTTGGTATTTTTAATAATATATTCTCCTTTGGGGCATACACGAGATGTCGACGACAATAGTAGTTTCTTTACAATAATATGCCGTTTCGCTGTTCGCATAATATGTATGCATATGAGTTCAGACATTTTCCCATCTCATTTCTGCTAGCTGTGACCGACCACGTGACATGTAAAAGTAAAATACATACAGACATACAGTATATTATAATATACCGTGACCTGGTCCAGCATGCACAATAATAATAATGTGTAATGGAATAATATTATTGCTTATCCATTAGTTCGATTTTACGATTAAATAAAATACTATTTTATTCCACAGTAAACAATTCAATCCATTTTGCGTGACGTTTCCTACTTGTTTCAGTCAAAATTGAAAACTATTAAACTGATTATGTAACCAAAGTTTTCAGTTCGTGAAAGTTTTTCTGCTGTTTTTAAAGAGGTATATATACTTGTGAATTGTGATAGTTAATACTGTAAGAACATCAAAGAGAAAAAGTATTTTTTCATAGTTGTGTATAAAAAAAAATACCAGAACTTTACGAAATTACTTAGCCTCAAACATTACACCGGTATTATTTACCAACAATTTTTCAACGAAATACAGTAAAACCTCTCTATATCGGAATCGTTTGGGACCAACAAATTTTTCCATTATAAAGAGTTTTCTGTTATAGAGAGGTAGAAAAAAAGATTAAGTTTCAAGAATGTACCTACATATTATGTGTTAAAAAATTATGTTTTAGGTAAATATTTCGTACAATGTAAATTTATACTAAATGATTTTAATACATGAATTAACATTTAAATGAGTTTTGTGTATAATACATGTTCTAAAAAATTAAAACTTAGAATTAAAAAAAAAAAATAATAAGATATTACATTTTTATAATAAATTATAAAAATGAGTTTGTAATATTTGACTGCTTTTTGTGACTAAGGGCAGCACATACTCGTGATTTTTAAAAAAAAAAGTTCTAATAGACTAAACTTTTGTAATTCTTCTAAATATGAGATTGCATTTTTAAAATACTTTATTTTTGACTCATCGCTGATCTTTCTGTTATCATAATTATCATTTTTTTACGATTTTTCGGTTTTACACAAAGTATTTTTACTAATTGGGTCACGAAAATTGTGTGTTTCCATTTTGTATAGGTTCCGTCTTAGAGAAGTCAATTTCATTTATCAATTATTTGAACCGGGACTATTGACGTTTTCCATTATAAAAATGATTGTGTCTAATAAAGTCCATATAGAGAGATTTTACTGTACTCAGTTTTTAAAAAATATGTTTTTTAAGCGGATTGAAAATATTTTAAACATTTTTTTAGTAACTAATAAAACATTTTAATCATACTATTTTATACTTTGAAGAAATATCCACATGCAGTAATCCATTTATGATTTTATCATATAGTTTATAATACAATTCAAATACTTTATAACTTCAATAACAATTTATTATTATAACGGTTTTCACTATTATAATATGATCAAACATAATATTATTATTATTATTGTATTGTATTAATATATTATTCAAATTTGATTTTGAATTTTCTGTGCATACAGTAAATACTTAAAGGTATAAAATTCGATTACACTTTATAAATCTTTACATTTTTCCTTAATAGCACCGCTACTGAAGGTTTAGGTCCAATAAAGGTATAATAGGATTATTGTTTCGATAGGTTAAACTACCTAGGTAGCTTGTAAGATACGCTATTTGAAATAGTTTCTACCTAGCTTACGTTAAATCTTATATTCAGAATTTTAATGTAAACCGCAGTGGCGCCGATCCCTATATCTATCTATCTATCTATCTGTTGCGACCGCAACGCAATATATTTGGGTGGGTGGGTTTTTTAGGTAGATATATTAAAATAGACGTTTTAAATATTACACAAAAAATATATAATATATTTTGTACACTTCTGATTATGATGTACATATTTTATAGCGTAGTAGGTGGTGAGTGGTTAAATTAATTATGTCTAGTTGGCAACATAAAGTTGTTGATACATCGGTGCCACTGGTCAACCGGTATCCCAAGACCAGTTTAATGTAGTCATCTTCCCTTTTTGAGGATTTTTGTCCTAATTTCGAGTTATCAAGTAGTTGATGGGTGGCCTACAATATTGTAGATAATGATGATAGTAAGAGTTATTGCTGTTATTAGTTTATTACTATATAATGCAATATAAATATTTTTATCGTTTGTGATTCATCATTGTATTCATTCGAAATATTGGCAGCTTTATTTTCATTAGAAGTGTTTAAAATTGTATATTATTTCCTCTCCCATATCTTATTTACCCCAAAATGTTGAATGTTTAGACTTAATTATATATTATACGAATTTATGAGAATACTCAATAAATAACGATTTACTGTTCATAATCCATGCATCTATTTGTATTATTTTTAGTACATTATTACTGTATAATATAATATTATGGTATTGCCTATTAGTAATAATAATTAATAATAATAATTTTATATAACTATGTTGTTATTTTTGTGTATCTATGCTGGCATGGCATTACCTATTCATGTTTGCGGGCAGGATAAATTTGAGAGCTCCCGAAATACAACCGAGAGTATATCCCACAGAAATTCTGGATAACGATTGTTTACTCTTCATAATAATATATATGTCTGCTTGTGCATAGTATACTTGTGTATACTATAATAATATGTTACGTACGTGAGATATGAGGAAACAGAATATGTCTTCGAATATTTATTACCATGACAGTATCCATTGCACGTTCCGTACGTGCACGCGTATATATGTGGTATTAGATTTGAGGATATAAATTGTAAATAAAAAATCCGAACAGGTTGCTACATGTATTTCTATCGATCGAGTAGGCAACAGTTTCTTATATGTGAAGGGTTGTAGACAATCGTGTACGAATGATAAAACGTGTCGTTCACTTAAAAAAAACTTTGATCAAAATATATAGAAGTAAACGAGTGTCTGTAAAACTTTAAAATGAACCCAATGTTGGAATGTGTGTGTGTTAATTGAATCAGTATTTCCGACAATGCGCGATATAATATTGTGTTTCAGGGACCAAGTAATTGCATGAAAAAATGATCGAATTATTTTTAAGTATATACTATTATGGTTGGTATGTACGAAGGAGGTAATATTACGTCAAATAATACGTTATTGTTAACCCTCGCCGAATTATATCACTTAATAGTTAATTGTACGCGTAAACTGCTTACACGTGTGACACGTGAACAAAATTAAATAATGTCACTATTGTCACTATCGTATTTATTATCTTATTTATATAATCGAGTGACTGGAAAACTAATTTTATTTAAATGTTGGCGCTAGTCGACAGTGTACGACTTTTTAACAATATACTTACATTTGAATCAAAAGTAAAGTAGAGAAGACTAGTATCAATTGTATTCTGACTCATATAAATTATTTGAAGTATAAACAGTCAATATTATGTAAAATACAATTGTAACAATTAATGAACGAGGCTAAGCAGTGAACGTTTTTTTCCTTTATATATTTTTTTATAATATCATACTAATTGATATTTTGTGACGATAAAACTGATTACACGGATTTAGTTATAATTTTACTTTTGACAAAAAAATTGACTTAACGGTCAGTGACTGCGAGTTTATTAAATAAAATTTACCAAATTAACGTTTATTTTGAAAGAAAATTTCTGTACCAGAGAATAAATTATAATTTATAATACTTTTTTTTAAGTATCTATTATAAGTTTTCATTGTAGTTGTACTTTATTAAATTGTTTACTTTTATTAATAAAAAAAATAATATTTTTAATGAACTTTATTTACTTAACTTAATTTATAAATTTAATGAAGTGACTTGTCCAATAATGTTATTAAATTGTTAGACTACATAACTAAATTCTATGGTTAAATGTATTATGTATAAATTCATATTATTGGTAGCTTAAAAGATGTATTTTTTGTTTTTGTAATATAATATTCAAATCAAATTTATGATGATTGATGAATTTATTTTATTGAATTTATTAGGATGTACCAATGTTAAATATAATACGTTATATTTTGTAATTTATATTTAAATTATTTTCATCATTAATTATTTTGAAATAAAATTGTTTTTCAGTTAAAAATTACGTGGGTATCAATTTGTTTTAATAATTGAATGAACAAAGTTCAAAAATGTTTAACCATTTAATCTTTAAGCATTTTGCATAATTGGTAAGAACTATAAGGTATTCTTTTAATTTTTTTTAGATAAAAATATCAATTAATAAAAAAAATCTTTATTCTTTTTTTGAGTAAAAAATTCAAGTGTTATTCCGTTCACTATCGTTAGTTAAATACATTGATTATTCATTTAACATTTAATCATTTAAAACACAGATACGATATTAATGTTGAACTGCAGTATACATGATCTAAGTAATTCGTGTATCACAAAATTTAAGTATAATATTAACATGACAAATCCATAAATTATATCCTTTAATAAAATGTAAAACAATTTTTATCTCGACAATTCGTTTTCTTATTATATATTGTGATGTTTCGGCTTTTTAGGGGGCTTACTACGTACACACCGAAAAAGGGAAACCGACAATTTTTCTCAATGACCTGTTAGGTAAACAATCCAGGAAAAAAATAATTGGTAAAATAAGAAATATAGGTTGGTAATAATTGGGTATACTCTGTTATATAAAAGTGTAGATTAATTTTTAAAAAAATAAATAGGGAACATTTTACATTGAAAAAATAATAAGATATAATTTGGATAGCAACGCATAGTACACGCGAAAGCAAAAATGTTTTTTAGATATTTGGTATTTGAGAAAAAAAGACAATTTTCACATGTTGTCTTTCGGGAGATATGGAGGAAAGATAAACGATTACTTCGCTACGAGTTTTAGAGAAGAAAAAACTTGCATGGCTGCCTAGGGCCATGTGGTTGGCTGAGCTCATCACCCCTCGGTTGAAAAACATGTGAAACAAATAGAAAAATTTCGGGAAAAAAATGCAAAACGCATGATTGTTTGGTTAAACCCGTTAAGGAACGAGGCTGTAACACTGAGCTGAGCTCGTACAGTCGTACGCGAGCTGAGGATCGGTCGAGTCGTTGATAAAATGCCTCTACCTTCGGTGTTTTTAACGGCGAGATGTTAACCGACTTAACTGTTGACTCTGCGTCGTGGGACAGTGTGCTAAAGTGGGCTTGAGGTGGGTGCGGACTGCAGATATACAATAATATTATAAACTATAATAGAAATTTCTTTTACATACATGTACTGCGGACGCGCGTCAGTGGCATGGCGACAACACCAAGGGCCGACAAGGGAAGGTAACAGAGCTCCGTGATTACGAACAGCTGACGGTCGTGGTAAGGTAGCGATCAAATACTTTATATTGTGAAAAGGATTTGTAGAGGGGGGGATTAACTCATTATTGCACAAAATTGATTTTATTAAACATTAATATATTATACTGATCATTAAAAAAAAAAAACAAGAAAAACAGAAAAATTATTAGGGCCTTAGGGGCCTAGAAATTCCGGTACTATATAATATACATGCACAGTTTATTTAATGGTTATGATTTTTTTAGCTGCGTTATTAGAAGTAATCGATCATTTCAATGTTAATGTTTATTTTCAGGAGATTAAATAATACATCAAAATGTTTACTACAAAAGAGTACGTTTAAAATGCGTAATGCGTATTTATATTTATTATCTTTGCGATTCCATTAGCTGCAGTTGTTGCTTTGTAAAGAAATTTTGTTTGAACATTTTTAAAACTGGCAAAAATATAAAGTAATATGAATTGGAATTTACTACTTGGAAATTAATTAAAAATCTAACATAAATCTAACGAGTTAATATTTAATCATTTGGTACAAAATGCAGATAATATAGGTAGACTTTAACGAAACTAATATCTACCTTAAAGCGTGGAAAGTAGAGCTATTATAAAATAAAGAGAACCATTTTTCAATCATGTTTACTCGGAATTCTAATTTTTTATGTTTAAATATTTATGTATTTAACATGGATTTTTTCTTAAAAACAAACGGTTTTAATACTCATCAAAATATTATACGATGGAAATAATTGCATACATATAATACGTACGTATAAACAATTGTGACAGCTATCAATCACTTTTCATAATTATGGTGTTTAACTAATGTAACTATATAATTATGTAAATAGTATCTAAACGAAATTTCGCATATTTGTGGCTAGTGCTTCTAAAATTAATTTGAAACGATACAAACAATTGGATCAGTAATCATTTTATGCTTTTTATTGTTTTACTCATACCTTTCTACAATAGGCAGTTATTTTTAATTAAAATACAATAGACATTATGGCGAATCTGACATGGCAACTTATATTATACAAAATAAAACGCTTTTATGAGGTTTAAATATTATAATAAAAATAGTTATATAGCGTTTATGAAATATAAAGAGTATTATTATAGGTACTTATAATGACTACGTTTTATGCAGAAATTATAGTTGGTTTCTGGTACTTATAATCTTTACCTGTTTCATTTATTTACTACTCAACATTGACTAGGATTTAAAGTATATTTGTATTGTATTGTTTTTTTGTTTTTTTTTGCTGTATTATTATTGTATTTTAGATTCTGAGCTGAGTGATTAATGTATTTATTTTACAATGATGTGTGTCGTGAATGTTTGTGTGTGTTACTTTGTATATAATAATATGTACACGATAGGTATAGTTAAAAAATGCTCAGAGTTTTAACTTTGTGTGTAATTTTTGACAAAAAAATTAATCTAGTTTGTTCTTAAGAAGGATTAGAAATAAAAATGCTTAGTACTTAAAAGTTATTAATAACTGAGAAAAACATAAAAAAATAATAATTAAGGAAAAACGGAGATTGTTTAAAGATATTGATATTCTAAATTTGCTGATAAAAAATGTATTATTGCATAAGAATTTATTATAAGGTTCCTCATACGTTGTTAAATTCCAATTAAAATATATCATAAATACATATCAAAATTGAGCTACTTTTATTTATAAACTATTTTTTATTTTTTATTTGTTTTTCCATATTTACTGATAAAAAATTATTCGTCATGTAAAAATTAATAAATATTTAATATAAGATCCCACATAAGTTGTTCTTATATCTATACAAAAATATCAAAAATACAATAGCACACTTTTTTTCATATACATTTGAAGTTATAATTTTAACAAAATTCATTAAGTTCACAAAAAAATTGTAAGAAATTCATAAAAACATTTACCTTTGTCTTGAAAATTTATTACAAGATTTCTCATATGTATTTTCATATAAAAATCATAAAATCTAATGATTATGTAGTAAAGGCAACTATTTTTTATAAACATTCTAAGTTCAAATTTTAAATAAATTAATTGTTTAAACAATGAAATATAACAATGTTAATTATTTTGTTATAATTTTCAAACACTATTTGTGGAAACTTAAAGCTTTTACATAATATTAATATGAATTTAAATATACGCGATAATATTTTGATTTATGTTAAGATATTATTGTCTATTTGACTATGAATTTATTTCTGCTGTTTTATGGTATTTACAGAAATATATTAAATTTTGAGTTTTACAAGTTAATGTAATATAGCATAAATATAGATTATTTTAATGATTAAATACTAATAATACAATACATGTAAAATTTTCTGAAAAAATGGTATCAACCTATTGTAATACTAAAATAAAAATAAATTACTTAAAACTTGTATCGATACTAACTATTATATTATATTCGTACACAAAATAACGTCTTCGCCCTTCGATAAAAATCTACTTAATATAATATAGTTATACTATATTATTTTCCTTGTCTAGGCTAAAATAGTGAAACCAATAACCATGTAAAAATCGCCAATTAATAATTGCGAATATAAAAATAGGGAATTTTAAAATAAGTGATCATAATAGCTTATAAATAAATTATATAAATTATATATTCTTAAATGTTCCACTTTACAGTTTTTAATTTTTAAAATTTGTATCATTTTTTTTTTATCTGTTATATATGAGGCAATAAACGTATACTCATGTACCGTATCGGGTTGTCGTCAATGTGCAATCTTAATATTATATATTATTATGTTTTAATTATTTTAATGCCGTATTAAAAAAAAATATACTATATTTTGGCACTTACTTAAAATTCGCAATTTTTGTTTTTTTTGTTGGTTGTTTTTTTGCTATTTTAGCCGGATAACCTATATATATAAGGTAAAGTAAAATAAAATGCTTTGCCTAATATTAAAAAATATAACATTAAAATTTAAAATAAATACACTTAGTGATATATTACAATGATGACTGTCTCCACTCAGTCATTTTTTGTATACAATGATTGAATTCAAATTTAACATATTCGTGTCTATCACAGTGATCTACTCGTAATATACTGTACTACAGAACAGTACACACTTTTCTACTTGTTTTAAAAATTAAATTATGAGTATAAAGTTTGTAGTGTAAAATCGACTGAGTTTTTATAATGAAATATTTCCAAGACAATGCGATACCACTTTATATTTCTGTTTTATTTTTATTGATTGAGAATACATTTTGATTTTAACATGTTATAATCAATACTTTTCAGTTTAAATTTTAATTTAGTAAAAAATAAATTGTTGGCTATTATTTTATTTTATTTAGAAATGTATAATCCAACGGTTAAATTAATCATGTATATCATATTGTATGGAATTTACTAGTTTTATATTCATGTATTTTTATCATTGTATTTCTCTGTGAAAACTTTTTTGGGTAGAAAGAGTGTTCAACGGAAGTTTTATTCAGAATCATTATGACATTATAGATGATAATAAATCTAATATAGTCAAAACTTTTAAGACTTTTTTAGATTTCTTCAATTGTATTGTTTTAGCAAATCGTAAAAAAAACATCCAACAGATCTGAAGAGATTTTAATAAGTGCCGGTTAAAATAAGGTCTGAATCATTTTTCAAATTTTATGATTTATCATTACTCTTAAATTTAATATTACTCTACACTTCTTTGTTATGTCTAGGTGAGTTAAGTCAGTCAAGAACTCAACGCCTTATTTTTATATTTATCTATTGTTTTTATTATTATTAAACTTGTGAAAAAAATATTATGAGTATTGGACAAAACTTTTTCAATTTAAAAACGATTAAATAAAACAAACGATAATTCTGTTGTTCGATTATTTTTGTTTAAGCAGACACTCATATAATATATATATATATATATATATAATTGGTGTATAGTATATTAATATGAATTTTCATTTTTTTAGGTTTTTTTTGTTTATGTTATTGATCATGCATTGTATTTGTTTGCGTACTTCTAACACGTCTAACAATTTATAGTATTATAATCACAGTAAGTACGGTACGGTACGTCATATTATACAAAACATATGTTCTTGTTATAGTAGATACCTACTATTACTATATATTAGTAAGGTCTAATGACTAATATAATGTTAAAATATAATTTTCTTTTTTTTTTTTTGTTTTAGTTATATTTTAAAAATGGATTTTTTCTCATTGTCAATCTTCTGTTAGCGAAGTAATAATCAATGCTGATTTGTTTTGTTATCAACACTGATGCATTGTGTTGGTGTTTGGTTGGGTGAGATGAAAATTAAATTGTTGAAATTTGTATTGTTTTACTGACGATATATAACTGCCAAATCAAAACGATCTGAACTTCCAAACTATACTATATAAATTCCGTACGTTTTTCATTCAACTGTTGTAACATATAAAAACCATTTGGCCTGGTCTGTGCGCCTGTATATAATTTACCAAATGTTTGAAAATGTAGACCACTTATAATCCACGCACAACTATTCTTCAAATTCGTTAACTCTCCGGTTTTTTTTTTCCTAAAATAAAATAATTCAAGGTGTCGGAAAACAGTTAAGCTCATAATTTACAAGGGGTATTAAATGTCAGCTTTTAACAACTTAAAAAATTAAAACAATAACTAAAAAAAGATATTTCGGTGTAAATTATACGAATATGTATACATTAAATAACTGGAGAAATGCGGTAATATAGATCACCGTAGAAGTTATTTATTTATTTATTTTTATAAATTATATTCTCTGATAAAGGTTGTGTTTTTAATTTACTATCTTATTTCCAATGAGTACACTGTTTGTAAATAAATACTTGTAGGTACATAGTTTTAAAATAATTGTAAAATACAGTTTAGTATTTATATTTACCCATGTGAAATATATGTTCAGGCTTGTTACGCTAAATGCTCAAATTACATTGTCGTATTTTTTGAATGAAATAAAACAATGTCAGAAAAAAACCTAAACACCGGTGCATTCCTATTTACGCGAACGATAGGTGACATAATAATACCACTCAAAATAATACTCTAGACTAACACGTCTATCACTGTATACGATACACGTAAGTGTATATTATTCTAATTGGTGGTGGTTTTGCGCAGAATACATCGTCTTTTCGGTAGGAACGGTCATAGATGAGGTGGAACATATCCGCAGTCGTGTCGTCTAGAACTCTAGAACAATCTTATTGATTGGCTAAACCAGTGTTTCTCAACTTTTATAGAGTGACAAGCCACCCCTCCCCCCATTCATATGAAAATTAAATTTTTTTTAGCTACCTCTAAATATTACATATTTGTAGATTACCATTAAACAAATACTTATAATACGATTACGATACTTATGGAACTTAAAACACATATATATATATTGCAGTTTGTTTTTTAAATGTAATACATATTGTTTATATGTCAGCCATAAAATAATAATTAGGATTAGGATGATATATTTAATTATTATTGATATTGTTTGTATTAAATTAAATGTTGTGTTGGTGACCCCAGGTTGAGAAACACTGTAGCTTGACGACACTTTTTATTACTGCACTGCAGATGACAATACTATTTTCCAAGCTGTAGTTTATTATTATTTATCGTTATCTTTGGAGCCCTTTTTTAAACATGCTCGAGTGTTTATATTTTTGTCCAATATGAAAAGTTATGGTGTTTTTTAACAATCCAATAGGTTGGTTCCATTACAGATGAAAAACAACACAAAACGAAAGCAATGAGCTGGTCCGGACACTACAATTTCTTGGGATTTAATTCCATAATATGAGCTTATTTCTTGTCAAAAAAATCTTTGACTGATTATAAATAATATAATACGAGCATAATAATCTTAAATAAAATATTATGAACCTAAAAACCACTGCAATAAAAAAGTTGATGTTTTGTAATAAACTAATAACAAAAACGTTTCGGAAATATTGACTAAACTAACTACACTCATTTTTTCTTTCTAAAAATCTTAAAAATCTACTGAGGAAATAAATTATCACAAGAAACATCCGATCTAACTATGAATATTATATTTGATAATTTTACGATTATAACTTGGGATAAATAATAATCTCTTATATTAAACTGCGAATTGTAGCATGAAAATCAGTAGTTCTGTTTTCGTTTAAAATAAAAGTTCTATAAAAACCACGATGAGACTATATGTGAGCTGTTTAACAACAAAAGGTTTACTAGTTGTCACGGCTGTAATTAAATCACCACCGATTTTTTAATAAAAAAAACTATATAGTCGTGTATTGCAGCAACATTTTTCGTTTGTACACAATGGTTCAATAAAAATAATAATTTTAACAACAACAATATATATAGGTACTCTGAGGTAGCCAGAATTCAAATAGAATTTGGTATTTTGTTGACATCACTCCACGCCCGAAGTCCTCTATAGGGATCTAGTAAAATGTATAATATTTTATTCTGGTAAAGTTATTTTTCAAATCACCCTCCGGCCACTACGCACTGCTGTTCATGATTATTTCTTCCTATACGCTATCGTCCATCACTATACAACGAAAAAAATATCTAAGAAAAATGGGCCAACAACTACGAATTTGACATGTTTTGTATACATTTTCCATAATTATTTGCAATTGGTTTTTATTTAAATTTTAGAAGTTTCCTGACGAAAAATTACTATGAAAAACAAGAGCATCCTTCGACCCATTCGTAGAATAGTTTAGGGATCGATGACTAAAGGTATAAAACCCAGTCTTTGCATATTATTATTTTAGAAATAGCTATGCCCCCGCTTTATCGTAGGGAATTTTATATTTTAATAATGAAGCAATTCATGAGTATTTTATAATTTAAGAAAATAACAAATTTAAAAATCTCATAACTTGTTCAAATATTGAAATATTAAAAGCTTGAAATTTGGGATTAAGAATATGCCGTATATCTTTAAGTATGACATTAGGTCTAAAAGAGGAAAATTACCTACTCTAATATTATAAAAATAACAGCGTAAAAATGGATTATAATTATAAACGTAAATGACGTAAAAAATACATTCAAGTATGGCATACTTTAAAAAAAGTTATGGATCGAACAATTTAACTACATATTAAAACAATAAAATACGAGTATATGTATATAGCCTACATTAATTAAAATGTATCAATTTAACTTATAATTAATAATTGCAATGTATTTAATTGTATTAATATTTATGTATAAAGAAACAGTTTAGTAATAGTAAAATTAACTATAAAAATTATGAAAATGTTCATTAATTTTTACGACCGTCGCCTTTACTTACCTTTTCAAAACAGTAATTAATATTATTATTCTAGAAAATTTGTTTGCGCTTGACGTTTATACAGTACTTATTTCAGTATTATTATATTTTATAATGTTTATGTTTCACACATACTTTTCATATATGTAGATAATAACATCGTATTAAAATAGTATCTATTTATTTAATATAGGTACATATGATGCATAAGCACAAAAATAAAAAAAAGTGAAATTATGTTTTTGAAAAAAACTTTTATTTGAATTTTTAAATAATTCAGTACATTTTATTTATTTTTTGATAATTGTAGAATCTGACTGATCTGAGTCGACTGGTTGTGCTATTGATTTTATAATATTTGTGTTATGTTAGAATGCGGTATACAATGTTTTCCCTAGATAACGCTTTTGCGATCATTAAAAATACACAAAAAGGTCCTTTCATTGCATTAGTGTTAGTTGGTTCTATTTAATTTTTAAATTATTTATTATAAGAATTTCCCATTAAATTAGTAAAACATATGCAAACGACTGATTTTAACCAAATATAGATCTTTCAAGTAAACAAAGTTTAGCTATAATCGTATTTTTAAATTTATATACTAATGTATAATATATTGTTTAATATAATAGAAAATGGTACACGTTAGTGTAATCCATATAATTTATTGCTGTTATAATTTTGTCCGAAATTAAAAATTATACGTATCACAATTTATAGGCTATATTTTACATTAGTATTACATAAAAATAAACTGAAATTTAACTATTTGACTTGATAGGAGGTACCTACACATTTAATTAAATTAAATATAATTATAAGTGGTTAGTATAATATTATAAAATTTTTTTTCAAAAGTTAAGAAATTTAATTTTTATAATTTTGCGGTCTATTTTATTAATGATAGTCTTAATCTCTCCAGGGAGCGAGTTTCTGAAAATTATTTCCATACACTCTCACAGAAAATACGTGTTCAACTATTAATTTACGCCATTTACGGTGTGGTGTACAAAACTTTTCGCTGATATCCAATACAAAAATGTTATGTTTGATCGATCGACGGCGGTTTGTTGTATTTTTTATTTTTTTTAAACCTCCATGGACGACGTCCCTTAGGCTTAAAATAATAATATATTATTATCATTATAATATTCTGGCCGACTCATCGGCGGTGATTGTTTTGGGGTAGAGGTATCAGAAGGGGGATTTTTTTTTCACTCATTCGATATCGTGGCTTGTTTCCGGTATGATTGATAACAGCCAGTGCGCCGCTGCGGTGCGTTGTTCCGGTGGCCGTACGAGCCCCGCCACGGGTCGGGGAACAGAGGATGGAGGAAGTGACTAAAAGGTCCGAAGACTAATCGTTTCTAAATATAAAGGGCGGTGTGTGTATATATATATATATTTTTTTTTCATCCCCTCGCGGACGATATCCGCTCAGTGGCGGCAGCGACATCGGTGGTGGTATACAACGAGCAGGATAACAATCTGTTTCTGTCCAAGAACGCCACTTTATACTCTCCCTCTTCCCGCGGAACGTTGCGCGCGTGTGTATGTGCACGTTCGTTTCTCTTTTAAGTTGAAACAACAACTCTAATACGACCGCGACACGATAACAATATATTCGGATAGTAAATCGTAATTAACTAAAAGTCCGTCTACAGTTTGTATGATTAAAACGGACGAAGAGCTATATTACCGATTGCGAAAACTGATGTCCGTTTGCCCTCCCCTACTACGTATTACTGGTATTTCCTTGAAGCCGTTGTTAACAAAGACAATTATTTTCTAACGAATTGTTGACAATAATTCGAAAACGATTGGACGGATATATTGGGACGGTTACAAGAATCGGCCAAGGTTTGTTGTGGTACGAAATACAACATTACACATAGTTTTATTAGGAATTTAATATCAGTTTTTTTCCTACTATACGTGCCTAATGAATTTTCGACATCGTTTCGGGTTAAAATACTATTATTATAATAGACAATAATAGATAGTGATATTATAACAATATTAATTTGTATAATAGATTGTCTATAGAATATTTTACTCTATAGTTATACCGTAATTAATAGTATTACGTTTGTGTGAATAATAATAATGTTTTACATAAAATTATAACATTATAACAGAAATATGAGGTCGATCAACTTGTACCACATGGAGAACAATAATATACCCAACATTTTACTAATGCTTTGTTTGCTATTATTATCATGTATAAATCTACCTATCAACCAAGCCTACCCAAATTCTTTCACTGTTTCATTAATTTTTTAATATTTAATTAGCTAATATATTATGTATTAACTATTTATAATCATAAATCGTAATACATTGACCTTATCGTAATTAAAAAAAAAAAAAACACAAACAGATAATTATATACTTATATAGTTATATTAACTATAATATAATATATCATTTAAGTATTTAAATATTTATAAATTAATATTTTATATATCTTTAGAAAAACAAATAAATACCTATATTTATAATTTCATTTATTTAATGTAATAAATTATTCTTGTATATTTAAATATTATGTAAAAATATAACAGAATATAACAACTGTAATTTTTCGTTTTTCATTAAATTATATAACATAGAGATTGGAATACAATTAATATAAAGTCACTTTATGAACTTATCATTAATACATTAGTTCAATAAAATAATTTAAATATCTATTAATATTTTAACGTTTGTAATAATCACCGTGCCAAATATTTGTTTGTAGGTGAATAACAAGCAACTGACAACAGTAGCACTTACAGACCATTATAAATTGAAATGGTTTGCATAAGTTTATGTACCTACACAGTATATGTATATACTTGCGTGGTTATGGTATATACAGTGACCACAGAATGCAATATTAAATTTAAAAAAATACATTTTCACCCATTTCTTATAGGTACCGAAAACACCAGGTGTAGACGCCTATGATACACTCTACAGGAAGACCGCAGAGATAAAAGTGATCAATGATAGTCATAACCGCCAATGTAAATTATTGATATAGATAAATATACATCCAGCTGCACCTATCTCTAGACGTTTTACTCTAACTTATTTTCCTGTGTTTTTCCATTTATTTATTCAGAATTTTTATGCCATAATATTTTGCGATTTATGAGCCTACGGTTATACGTATATTATTCATTTACACAATAATAATATAATCGACCACATGAATACTGTGAATAAAATAGCTTCATTTGGAATATTTTATATTTAACATTACAGAAAATGTTTGAAAATCTAAAATGTGTTGCAAACGAGTAACACGATTTCTTCACCTTCCCATAAATAGTAATAATATTCATAACTATCTGGAGACGTGAAAACGCGTGCACCAATAAAAATAGGTATAAAAATATCGAATGGAATTTTCCACATTTGTCTGGATTATAATATATATTTATTGACTTGAACAATGAAAATTAACCGGACGTTTTTACACCACTAAGTTTTTGGTTGTGAATTGTTTTCTTATTCAAACTTTCACGGCATTAAAATTTGATGTTTACTTTGAAAACTTATAAAGTCGGTAGGCGATCGGTATTGCGGTTGGCAGATGACGCTTTGACATTTGATATAGGTAACCCATCAGAGCTTTTCTCTAAGTTTTCGAAAACTTTTATCTCACTAAAATACCGTTGCTCAAATTAATGGTATAAATCACATAGTCACCGCATAAACTAGTATATTATTATAATGTAAGTATTCAGCGGTTTTAATTTAATTCACAATTTACAATAATAGTAGTTTTAGGGTTAAGCATATTAATATGTCTCAGATGCATTAGAAATTTTAATTAAAAATTAATAAAATAAAAACGTTATTGTACATGTGGATTTTTCAAGACTTGATAGTTGATTTATTGTAACTATTTTATATAATTATAAAGTTTAAAATAATTTTTTTATATAAATTTATCATGTTTTTTTATTTATAAACAAATTTGGTCCAAAAACACCTTTTGCTATTTTTATATTATATCTACATATTATATTCACTATGAACTACTATGAGGCAAAATAATTTTGTCACATATTTATAATATAGTGTATCATGTATTTTTAGATTTTACTATTGCATAATAATCAATTAAACTAACTATAAAACAATATTTATACATCTTGTGAAACTTACAGTTGTACCATTAGTGCCTGTTAATGATGATTGATAAAGAATAAGTGTGTAAATATTTTATATATTTTTTTCATAACTCATGCGAATTATGTATAAACAAAAATAACTGGTGATAATTATCCAATTGCGGATTCATTGACGGCTGTTGTGGTTAGGAGTTGATTACTTCACTACTGACTTACGTACCTGCCAGCAGTTAGGTAAATGATTTATCATATATTCACATATTGTCTGTGTATTGTAGACTATCAGTCTTAGATATTAATTTTTTCTCGCGAGTTTCAATTTTTATTTTGTTTATTTACTAGTTATTTTTTTATCAATTATTATTTTGTGTATTAACACTTCTAACAATCGATATTTATTAAAAATATCCACTCTTATTATATATATATATATATATATAAACGTGTAGTACAATTTTAGCAGAAATTTAGATTCAAATTCAATTGGAATTTGTTTACTTTATACCCATTTATTGCGTTGTTTTATGTTTATAGTTATATAGTAATTATTTATTTATATTATATTAGCTTTAAAAAAATAGAATATTCATTAATGACTGAAAACTATTAATTTTGTAATCAATATTTTTGAAATACAAATACTACAAAAATTGAAGATTTATTATTAATAGGTATATATTTTATATTCAAAGTTTTGTTTTACTTCCTTATTCGTTATAAAATTAAATATGATAAACAATCTTGTAAAATAACTTTTATCTAGAAGTCCAAATGCAGTTCTTTGTACAATGCTGTACAATTATATTATATGAACAATTGTTAAGTACATAATATTATATTATTACGATAAAATTAAATAGAGTTTTTAAAATATGTGTTTGTTTATTTGTTTATTTTGGCTAAGTAACTGGAAAACTAGATCATATTTTACAAACCGAAAATTAACTAGAGCCAGCATAATACATATTATATTTTTATGTAATCTTCATGAGTAGACTAATGAAATTATTGTCAAGTAGATAGAAACTAATCTTGTACATATGATATTACTGATCAAATTGTATGAAACAAAAAAGTTCTGTTTTATTTATTAATCTAATGAGTAATGACTTACCATCCTGTGTCTTATCAATTGACCCAATCAAATATATTTTAGAAATATAAAGTTAATTTATAACAAAACACTAAATGTATAACTCTTCTAAATTGTGGAAATTAAATTAATTCAATATTGTATTAACTATGAATTATACTCACCTATATTTATAGATTGTTAAATATTTTTATCCTAATACCTACTTACGTATTAGTTAAAATTTGACTGAATTAATCACACTGAAAAATTATTTCAATCTACCCGTAAAGTTTAATTCTAATATTTAGCATAATATGGTAAACACAAGTACTAATATGCAGATATACGTATACAAAAAAGTCATTACAAAGGAGTATTAAACTCAGGGTGTTAAGAGAATATTCAAAAGAAAAACTATAGACAATTTGCTGCAAAAATTTACATACCTACGTATTTGTAGAAATTTGTCTGTATTAGTCACAATGAATAGAATTATTTGATTAATTGCAATATATAGTTTAATTCTAATATTTAGCATAATATGGTAAACATGATCATTAATATGCAGATGTACTTACACAAAAAAAGTTATTACGAAGGTTCTTTCAATGTGGGATGTTAAAAGAATATTCAAACGATAAATTACCGAATTTGCCTTAACAATAAAATTCATAAATTAATTTGTTTGAAGGAATAATAATATTAATAATATACTATAAGTAGGTGCAGACTTATGCAATTTAAATACAACATATGTAGACGGAAGTTATTGTAATGCAATCGGTGTAGTTTAGTTTTAACTTATATATAATAATTTTTAAATTATAATGATTTTTTTTTCACTTATGCCATAAATTATTATATAAGTAGATGAAATAGTTTGTCTAATTTAAGCTTATTTCAAATAACTTTTGAAATGGACTTGGCGCCACCGAATTCGAAAATAAAAGCGAACGAATAATAGTGTTCTTTTCGGAAAAAAAGATACATTCAACCTTCAAAATTCATAAATATTTAGTCTATTAGTCATTGTCAGTTGGTTGGCCTTCAGTGATCGGTTATGAGAATTTGCGATTTGTCTAAACTCTAAAGTACATGGAACCCCGTAGAAATAGGTACTAAATATAAATTATGTTTTGTTCTTAAAATGTCTTACTTAAATATAATATAAACAGACAATTTTAAAAATATAACATCTATATTAATCTTTTATTGTTTTTTTTTATTCTAAAGTGCATGTCTGTGGGTTGTATTTTATTGAAAAATTACAAATTTATTTTTTCTAGATTGTACATGTTTTAGGTTTATTTGGTACTAGTTAAACATTGAAATAATAATATATTGTGTACATATAATTAACATACGCCTAATCGATATAATATTATTAAATTTTATACCTACAACTTAAATAATCTATAATGATGAAATAATACCATGAAAGACGATGTAGTGTATGTTATAATAACTTTGGTTAATCATATTTACTTGAGTAATTAGAGTAACTACACAAAACATGTTATAGAATAAAAGATTTTAATTAAAATAATTGTTAATCTTCACTAAACAATTTAATTTTTATATTATTTGTTTAATCATTTGTATTAATTATGCAATTTCAAATAAACAATGCATATTATTTCGAATACAATATATTTTTGTACGATTATTAATATTTTATTAACTATTATCTGAACGTTAATATTATGTAACCTGTTTGATAAATTATCTAGAGTGGTTTTTCTTTACAAAATAATAATATATTATATGATAAGATGAATTCTTAGAACTAAATAGGAATATTATCTAATAAAAGTTATGATGATTAATAATAGTATTATTATTTTTTTTTTGAGCTTCAACTATCAAAGTCACTGTCTTACAATATTTATAATAGGAAGATATAAATTGACATTAGAGAGACTTGATATGGTAATGTTATTACTTATTATGTATATAGTTGATAAACTATAGTAATAGTATTAAGGGTTAACAAGCCGGTGTAATTTCACCATTGTTCAAATAAAAAAAGCCAAATACATTTTTAGAAATAATTGTATACAAATCTTGGGAAAAATTATAATTTAAGATTAAATTTTTAAAGCATGGAAATGTATTATGCTATATATTACAGAGCTGAACAATAATAATAATCATTATAAGATCTATGACATTGTATGTAGAGATCAAGATTTATTTTTTAGATAAGAAGGTTATGACAACTGTATTTTAGCTAAATTTTTGCGATTCCTTGAAATAGTTAAGGATGATAGTTGGATGACAGTGGGGTAATTTTATTAAAATTAAACTGTCTTAAAACTAATATAAGTTTATAAATATATTATGTTTATATTAGTGAAGGAAGACTTTACTTTTATTGTTTTTAGATGGTGATATAACTAATTTCAGTGGAATATTTATGATCCAAAGTTTAAAATGTATTGAATAAATGCCTTTTCTTATTAAAATAAATACTAAAAGTCAAATCTACTTACCACTGAAATGTTGATTCATGATTTCGTTAAATATTTAAATATCTACTTAAATTTCTAAATTATTTTGTAAATTTATGCTTTATAGTCATGACATTTTTTTTTATCTTGTCATTTTAAGGCAGTATTTTATTAAAATAACAATGATAAATAAATACGTTTAACTAAATTGTTTATGAACATACTTTATAGATCCTTGTTACATATTTATGGTTACATACAAATATTGCTTATACGATTAATTCCTAATATGTCCAAAATATATTCATGTGATATTTGAAGCATGTTTAATAAAAATAAAATAATCTTATGTAAGAACTAGCTGCTCGTGTAATTTGATTCAGGTGTGTGGAAGCAGAGGTGGTCGAGCGAAAATTGTTTCATCGGAAATTCGGTAAAGAATGGTAATCGGTCATTAAAAAATGTGATAAAATTGATTACCATGTTTGTGAGTTAAAATGTATTATATAACTTATTAGTTATCAGTTACTATTTGGTGTAAAAGTTTGTCTCGATGCTTGCCCAGTGCTGTTTTGAATTAAAAAAGAATAAATGTATACCGAAAATTGGTAATTGAGTGTTTAGCTATCAGTTATCAACCGGTGCAAATCGATATCTGGCTGGGCAATCCACCTAGTCGAATGTTACTACTTAAGTTAAGTTATTAGTTAGGTCGGGGAAAAATATTTCAAACCAACTAAGCCTCCCAGGTTTGCAAAGTAGTTGCGTCGGATCACGGACAATGTTAAACATGAACTCATACGTAAAATATAATAATATATAAATAAAAAATAAAAATAATAGTAGATATTGTCTTGAAAATTAAACGGTGGTACGGATAACCAGTCAATGGGTAGAGCCATTGATTTTAGAATATTTTCTAAAATCAATGATGTTAGAGGTAAAATATTTAAATCTAAATCTATGATAATTCACCGTAAAAATAGTTAATCTAACTGCTGTTAATGATGGTCATACAAAATTTATTTTGCTTTCCGGTATACATTTTTTATTTTAATATAGGTTGAAAAAATTATACAGAATTTTGTATTAAATTGGAAAGGTATAAATCAAAAATTTGTGAAATTAATTTCTAACGATGAAATAATTTTTAATTTTTGAGGTGTGACGAATTTTGTTAAAATCCTAATTTTAAATGTTTATAAAAAAAATTGTGACTTTAAATTGTTGATATTTTTGAATTAGGAAATAGACCATTTATTAGGAACTTTGTATTAAGTTTTCAATCATGCTTAATTGTTCATAACTTGTCATCAGAATTTATAAAAATTACGTCTAAAATAAAAAAAAATAAATTAAAAAGAGTCAAACAATTTTGAATATCATAATTGAACCACCTGTTGCAAATTTATAGTTTTTACGGTTATTCGTTTATGAATTATAAATAAATAAAGAAAACAATTTTACTGAAAACTGGTAAATTGTTAAGAATTCTCATTTTTCTTATTTTTGCTATGTTTTTTTCTGATAATTAAAGAAAGTACTGGGACATTTTTACTTTTGACCTCTCAAAGTACCAATTGGACTTAATTTGATACCTAGAAACCATCTCTAAATTTCATCCAATCAGCATTTAAAAAAAACTAAACTAAGTTAAAGTTAATTTAAAAAATATAAACTCATTTGAGTAACTAAGCATAGTAACAAATCTTTAGGGAAATAATAAGTTGAATTAAAAATTACCTTTTTTTAAAAAATATTCATTAACCACACTCATATACATATTTTAGTCTTGGTGTAGAATAATAAATTAATAACAAATACGACCGAATTTTAAGTATAAATATTTTACTTTATTTACATACTATGGGATCTGCGAGTGGTTGTAAACATCTGATGTTAGTCACATCGTTTTGGTTTTAACGTCATTTCGAGGAAAATAAAAATAAATAAAGTACCAAAAATACATAATTTATTGTATTCACAATAATCACGATAAGAAAAATATATATTGTTACAATTATTGTGGTTAGATATCCTGCCATCCAGGTGGTTTTCAGCATTTTATTCTATTATAGTATTACAAAAAAACAAATTAATATAATAATACATTACTTATAAAATACATTAATTTATTATTGAGTTATTGTTATTTATGTAATTAATATCGAATGAACAAGCTCGGACAAGAGACTGTGGTTGTACGCACTACACGGCGAGTTTCGGTGGTTGTTTATGGGTGTGTAACTGGCATTATTCCTTGGAAATGTAGTATCTAATATTTATGGACAATAGACCATACAAATCGCAAGTGTGTATCGTATAGGCAGTATTCTGAATGTCTTGTTATGTGATAATGATATTCACATAAAAATACGTAATTTTTGTCAAAAAATAAACTTAAATAATGAACCGTGTACTTCATATACATTTTTAAATACTTTTTTATAAATAATTTTGATTTTAGTAAAATAATTAAGTTAAACTTAAATTATGTATATAATATGTACAAAAAAAAAATAATTAAATTATTTTTTAACAATCTATATTTTTTTAAATAGTTGAATTAAGTTTTATCAAAAAAAAGTTAAACACAATATGACTACATAAGATAGTAATAGGGCGCATGTATATGCAATTGTATAACATAGCAAAAAAAAAGTTGCTATTCAGCTCTAAACATTAAGAACACCTGACAAATTGATCATAGCGTTCACATTTTTATTATACACGTGATTTGTATTATGTAATTTTGAGATTATTTTTTAGAATTTTATTAAACTTATTAGTTTTTAGCCTTACATATTACGTAATTACGGAGGTTGGTAGGTGCCAATTTCACTTAAGATTTTATCCCATCCAGAAAACATAAGACTAAAAATGGATACTGTAATCACAATACTTACTTCGTTGGCTACACTCCACTGAGAAATACGGCGAAAAGATTTATTGATATAAAAAAATTCTACAAGTGTTAACTTAACGTTGCGTTTTTAAAATATTAGTCATGAGCTGAGATTATTAATAATATTACTATCTACACTTTTACAGCTTCTGAAAATGTTTAAATTATAGCCTTCTTTGAAAAAACTTAAAAACACAATACACGACTTAGAAGCCACGGCTAAACGTCAAATGCACTTACTTACTTAGCTACTTGAGTATATAAATAGTACAATTTTGTAACCGATTAACAAAGGTGATTTATAATAAAGATTTCTTAGCGGGATCCAATGCCAATACTTATACAATAAAAGGATTACTGTTTGCACATGTCTTATTTTTGTCGACAAATGTTTAGTTTTTAGTTATGTTATAATTTAATCTAATTAATTATTTATAAAAGGAACCCATTGAACTGATTATGGACATACCGTTGACCATATAGTAGACATTTTACCTATATTTACCTTGTCGTAGTCAATTTAAAGAGGAAAAGTTATCATCTACCCATTCAATTTATCTTTAAACTACAAGTACATTTTACTTAGACAGAAATTAGGCAAATAAATAAAATACGATATGAGACAACGATTGACGAGCAAAGTTATTTTTTACTTTAGAATATTATAGTAGTGTGTAAATATTATATAAATATAATAACGGGTTAGGTATTATATTATACCTAACCCAAAAGTCCTTACAAATATAATATGATTGCTTATTTTAATAAAAGTTATAATATAGCTAATATAATAGGTAATACATATAATTTCTTTTAGTTAACATGATGTTAAGTTAAATGTCTTTGAATATAATATTGTAGAGAACATGTAGTAGCCTCATTTTTAGATCTTCCGTAATTACACAAATAATAATATTGTATTATTTATTTTAAAAACTATACTTCAACAAGAGGGTATTTTTTTTCATTTAATACAATATCTTGTATTTTCATTAAATTCAGTTCACCAAAATCCAGTTACAACTAGACTAACAAATTTTACTGGGTGTTTGTTATTGTATTTAAATTACTTAATTCAAAATGAAAATTAATATTTGATCAACTAACAGATAATAATAAAAAAAAATCAGGATGTATAATTTTTATTAGTCAATGTGTAACATCTGTACTATTTTATTTTTTAAATCAAAATCCTTTGCATTGGATTTTAAAACGATACTTTATTATTTATAATCATATACAAATTTAAAATATGGCGATATTAAGACTGTGGATAAAGATTGAAAAATATAAAATGCGCTCAAAATAATATTTTATAATAATTACATTATAATATAATGTGATATTAAATGTTGTTCAATAATTAAAAAATAATTTTAAATAGTGTCTCTGATCTAAATGGAAAACATATTTTAAATTAAAATATCTGCGTGACTGAGTTAAGGATAATCTTAAGATAGCATCAACTTTGTACACAATATATTTTTTGAAAATAGTAAAACATCAAACATTTTTTCCTTGTATCATTAGAAAAGAGAAAAGAGAAAAGAAATATTTGTTTTTTTGTATATTCTACATTATATTATTTATG
The DNA here is from genome assembly GCF_020882245.1 of Rhopalosiphum padi. Lineage (NCBI taxonomy): Eukaryota > Metazoa > Arthropoda > Insecta > Hemiptera > Aphididae > Rhopalosiphum > Rhopalosiphum padi. The sequence goes on from NC_083597.1 coordinate 76,119,757, forward strand.
TTTGTAATATCTTGGCTGACTTATGTAGTAATTTAAATTTATTTATTATCTCTATATTAGTATATATACTAAATCTTTATGTTCTCTCAATAATAAAAATAATTATACATTAACTATTATAATACTATAATATTATGATAATTTTTATTTTTATAAAATGTTTTTTTATTGCATGAAACGCCCACTTCTACCTATATATGTTTAACTACTTAATTTGTATTGCCATATTAAAATAAAATGACTCATACTAGTCATACTTACTTGACAAAATATACAATATCCTTTACTTTTTATTAAATTAAAAAATAACTATTAATCATAAAGACAAATTAATTTTATACAAAATAATATTAATGCCTATTTGGTCTTATAGGATACAAATTTGGGAAGCAGCCAAATCATGAAGCTTACAAGAAATCCAAACATCTTATCAACTTCATTTCATATTATGATAACGAATGTACTTTTCTACGTCTCCTATCACACTTTACACTTCAACCTACATATATTACTGTGTTTAAAAATACATCCATCTTCTATAAACGATTCCGATATCGATTAGCCAACTACCCAAACTCTCTCATTAGAGATCTCAACTCAAATAATATCCTCGAAAATCCACTTATATGATTAACTCACCAATGATGCAAAGACCTAGTTACACCAAATTAATCCTTAATATTAACTATCAAACAAAAAAGTATCACTACTGAGTGGTTTCTTTTTATTTTTAACAAAATATTTACAAGTTGTATACGTTCTACAAAAAAAAAAAAAATATATTTATAATCTGTTCTCCAATTTACCTATTAAAAATATTATTAACTATTAATTTATTAAATAAATATAACGTAACATATACCGAAGAAAGATTTATTTTTCATATTATAATAAAGCTCATTAATATAAATCATTCCGACAAATCTTTCTAACAAACACATAAACTCGTATATACATAATCAGTTCAATATAGATGATTTATTTAATTAGTTTTATGAAGAATTTGTGACCAAAATGAATCATTTATTCTGCCTACAGTTTTTACTTGCTGTAAACTTATATATCAGGTTGCTAAAAAGCCTTTGTTGGGTAACGAGATGAATTAAAGGAATTTATGTTACAACGCATTTCGTAAGTCCAAAAATATAATTTATATGTTCTTTAGAAGTTCGTATTGTTAATTTTCTCATAACATGTAAGTACTCAACTTAAACGTTGGCTAATGTATTAAGGCATAGATATATGTGTATTAATATACAACTGTCCTTGTGTTTCATTAAAACAATTGTTCTACACAAAGTGCAAGGAATTTTAATTTTTTAATTTTTAGTATTGTTAGTACTTAAGGTATTTAATAATTTCAAAAATATACTTAATAAAATCTGGAAGTTTCAATAAAAACATATTATAATATAGGCGATATAAATATATTTGAATCCAGTCAATAGCTTTGCGCATAGTTATAACTAATAAATCACGTTTACAATAAAATTGTCTTATAATATATACGAAAATATCGAAATATAAATAAAAATGAAAATCATACGAATAAAAGAAACCACGTAAAACTGAGTGTTTTTTTTTACTTTTTCTCCGAAATAGAAAATGTCTTCATCGTGCGTGATAAATGTGCATTTAGTTTTTTACGTTTGGTTGTAGGTATGTCATATGATTATAAGTTTGTGGACAGTATTTTATGACCTTTGCAGGTCGAATACATACTTTAAAAGTTATACAATGCTATATTTGAAATCACTCACTGAACCATTTTTGAAATTATTGATTTAAATTTGTGTTGAAAAGTAAACAAAATCATTGAATAATACGTTGAAGAAACACGCCAAAATATTTACCTGTACAATTATTGTAGATATTTAAGTTTTAAAATGTGAAATTTTAACCATGCTTTTATTTTTTTCAGAACATTTTTTGAAAGCAACGAATTTCCTCATATTTATTATATGGTTTTACAATTAAGTATCTATGAATTAAACTCAAAGAATGTCATAGTTATTCTTGTTTTTCTTTGTTTCAAGAAAATAAAAATAAAATAATATGAGAATTTATTGCACAACAGTTACCAGTTACTAAGGAAATCTTGGTAATTTTTTTTAGTAAACTTAATATTGCGTGAAATCAAATATAGTTATCTATCATAATAATATATGATATTTAAAACTATACGACAATAATAGATTTTACGTAGGTTGAGCAAATCGAGACAACATTACTAAAAACTTTTGTTTAGTATCTCTTGCAGTTTTTTTCTCTTTGTATGTTCGCAAAAAAATATAGTTCAATCTACACTATTCAGATTGTAATTATTTTTGTATTATATAATTTGTTTACTATGTTACACATTTTATAATGCGTCGTTGGGATTATTTAGATATTATGATAAACGGGGTTATCCTTACAGCCTTCTTAGTTATCCAAATAGCCACACACCACCACAGATAAAACGTTGTTGTTATTATTATTATTGTTATTGTTATTGTTTATCTTATACTAATAGTATACAAACTTCATTACTATTATAGGTACTATCATTACACTATTATATTATTATTTTATCGTAGCTATTAAATATTAATTTATTTTATGTTAAAATAGTAAAAATTGTATAATATGTCAATATCCGTAGATATAAAAAAACAGGATACTCACTTATTATGTATTATTATTGTATATTAATAAAAAAAAAATAAGAGAGGAAATAAAATGATAACTTACAATCTGGAAACAGCATACATGTCGTAAATATTAACTTACACGTTTGAGTCGTTTGACATTATTTGGGTAAAGTGGATAATATTTACGATGGTAAATAGGTATATGATTTTTATTGGTATTTAGTATTGTATACAATTAGATAATTTGTATAGTGTAGGAGAAATTGTATGTATATGATAATTTCAGATAATATAATATATATATGATTACGTAGTCAACTATTTTGATATGATAAAAAAAAAACAATTTTTAAGTTTGAAGAACATAATATAAAGTCATAGACAACACAGCTTAAGTTCTGGACAAACTGCATAAGATTATGTAACAACAAATAAAGCCAAAATCATATAAAACAAAAATAAAAACCCGATAAATCAGAATTAATCCTATTTAATATTAATAATAAATTAAAAAAAAAATAATAATAATTGGTTTAAACTTCAGGCATTGTAACTGAAATTTATAAATAATAGAAATTTATGCAATGTTTTAGTTTATTTGACAATTATATTAAAATTATATCTTGGTTTTGGTTTACCTCACTTCGTGGGCAAGTCGGCGTCGGCGTATTTCGCTTTGTGAACTAATCCGACTGAAATGGGCAATCCAACTGTGGTAGACTGGATTTAGTACTAGGTATATATTTGAACATGGTTAAAACTACTTTTTAAACTTTTCTGATATCTCTGAACCATCTCTGAAACTTTCGTCAAAGCTGGCTGAGTATTTCTAAAGTCTATAAGTTATGAACATAAGAATATTGTCTTCTGTTGTATATTTAAATAAGAAGCAAAAAATTAAATATTATTTTATTTAAAAAAAAAAATCCTGTAGCAAAGCTTGAAGGTTAAGCTATAGCCTATATAAATTTTAGAATCTAAGCGTAGAGATAAATTTATTTATTTTACAATAGTGTATTAACTTATTTTTAATTTTCTGTGTCTTTTCTAATAAAAAAAATTCCATGAACTTAAAAATGTGTTTTTTGTAAGAAAGTTGGATCTAGTTGGTACTTAATGATTATTAAGTACTTTATTATTAGTATTTATTAAGTATTTTATTTATAGGTCAACATTTTAAATTCTCAGTATATTTTAAAATAATTGGTAAAAACTAACCTATCCTAATGGATATTAATTATATATATATAACAATCTAATTTCACTTGCAACTTAAACAATATATTCTATAAATAATAAATATATATATTTAATGTTTTAGTTCTTTTGTATGGTTCGTATTATTTTTTGTTATGTTGTATCAATACCCAAAATATTTTTTTATAGTTAGGGCTGTGGTCTAATAAACAGTGAAGTTTAAAATATAACATAATAATATTATAAGTATAATATGTCTTACCTAATCTTCGTTGTAGCTTGTGCATGTTTGCTTCCGCAAAGGTGACTTGATGGTGTTCAATGTGTTTTCGGGTCATTCGCTTTATAATTTTCGCTAAAATCTAAAAGGGCTTAAAAGTATATCGTTTAGACTGTTTAGAGCATACAGTAAATGCTTCTCTGACTGATATTACCTTGTCTACCAGAATAATTAACAATGTCGGTTGTATATCTAAGACTCTAAAGATATATTATTACGTGTTATATATTATTTAAAATAATATACCATCATGACTTCCTAATATATCAAACAGTACCTATATAATTGTACCTTTAATCATTTATTATTTATTTATTTCTAATGAAGCACATGACAAACATATTATAATATTCTATAAAATAATAAGTCACGACAAGTCATAGTAACATAAAAATATAATAAAATATAAGATAAGATGTTCATATGATTGCACAAACAATCATTACTTTAATAATTAAAATGTTTAAAATTATAAAGTTTTAATGAATATAGAATATTATACTGACACCTCTGTATATTTGAGAAATGCCTTTAAAACTAGCTGATGCGTACATTCCTCACTGTATAATAATTGCGTCCATTTTCAATCTCAATGACTAAAATTATAGATTCAATGACGTGTTGACAATTTTAATTTGTGCTGTTTTAGAACATTTACCATCTAGTTTTTTCATGATCCTCCATGATTTGTGTCTGAATAGTTAAAGTTCCATAGTTTCTATTTTTTAATGACACAATCTTTGTTTTTAAATTTAAGTTCAATATCTCTAATCATATTGTTCTCAATCTTGATTTTAATATGTCATTATCTAAAAATAAATTTAGCATTCACTTTCCTTACCATTTAATTAAAACTAAAATGTATATATATGTATATTAGAATCTAAGTGGAACAATGTATGTATTGATTTCTTACAATGATGTGTATGTTTTTTTTATATATCTGTAAACACTTTTTAGAGCAGCAAAAATGATTTGATTTTCAAAAATGGGACAAAATAAATGCTTAATTGTTTGTTGTGAGGAATGTATAAAAGCTTTTATATATGTATGTCTAAGTTTTGAAAATTTAATACAAAATTTCTCATAAGTATTTCATTTTGTAATCATAAAATCTAATAAATATATAAAGGACATTATTTTTTATACATTTTAAGTTAATTTTAGACTAAATTACTTATTTAAACAATAAATAATGATGTTAATTATTTTGTTATAATTTCAAAACATTATTCATTGGCATCCAATACTTTACATATTATGTTATTATGAGTCTTACTATATTTTATTTATAGATATTATGATTCTATTTTTATTGTTTTACGGTACCTTCTTGTCTACCGTTTATTTTTTTAAATATCAGCCTGCAAATATCATTAGCATAACTTAAAAATATTTTGTTTGGTAAAGATTTATAATATATATTTATATAATGCCATTTAATAAGTACAATAAAATATGTATATTTTTTTTACATAATATTGTTATAAGTTATTTTAAATTTTAAAACATGTTTATTTTATATACTTTTGATTTTACATATGTTAAAAAAAAAATGAAATAAAAATTACAGTTAAATATGGTATACTGTTTTTTTTCTGAACACAATTTTCAAAAGTAACATATTAATAATTATATATAGCGTGATATACCCGAATGGAAAAAAATCAACAATAAAATATGTATACAGTATCATTTTACATTGACTTATATGATATCGATGAATCATATTTTTTGTATTACAACGGGTTCAAGCCTTTTTTATAACATACATAAACGATATTAATACAATGATAACATCAACGGGAGTTTCATACAAGTAGGTAGATATTCACAATAAATATAGAATTAAAAACAAGTTTGCGCCGAAACCCAGAATATTTCAACCTTAACGTGTATTATTGAATCTGAAAATTCAATATACCCACCACATGTATTATACAACATTTAACATGCATATAAGATGATATAACACACAAACACACATAATAGCGTATAAATTCATATTACATTTAGTATATACACGGAATTGGTATACATATACGTATATACAAATTTATAATAATAAATGATAATATTAGGCGATCTCGCGATCGCAGACATGCGTGGGGTTTCAATTGTGTGTATATGAAAAGCTGAAACCACTTCGTCGTTGCTGGGGTACGTTTTGGTTTTGAGTTCAGGTTGCGTGCGGGAAATGATTAAAATCCGAGCGACGTTTACCTTACGTATAGGTATGCGGCAATAGTTTGTCCGCGTTTCAGTAAGACTTGTAATGCTTTCAATTATCTGACAGTCTTCGAATTTTATTTTGAAAAAAATGCGAATATATATAAGTATATGAACATTGAATTCGAATTTCAGTTGTACCGTAAAATATATGAAAACAGTGAGGTTGTTTGGGATATAAGCAAAACAAGTTATGTAATGAAAATACGATGTTGCATACTATAATATCAAAATATTGGCTATATAAAAGAAAATTAAACATTTTTTTTTTCGAGATTTTTTCTGACAGATGTCACTGTCAATGACAGATTATTTGCTTGTCTTTAGCTGTTCAATATCGATTGAATGAATATTCATTTAGGTACATACGCCGTTATATAACTGATGTGATACTATTGACATTTAATACAATTATAAAATCATATTATGTATTATACAGACGTTATGTACGTAGTTCACGAATCGTAAAGTAATATGCAAGGCTGGGCATGAATAAAAAGCCAGAGTTAATTTACTTTTAATTAGGTTATAAATGTTATAATATAACAAGTCACGTTTATGTAATGTAACTTCTAATTTATTGAATTGAAATTGTTTTCCATCATAGCCAATCAGTTAATTAATCGAGTCAAATATCAAGTTAACTGTTTCCTAATATCAAACCTAAAAGATTTTAAATTTATAGTTTTGTACAAATTATTTTTTAAATAAAAAAAAAATTAATAATCTTTAGTAATATTTACAATTATTTGTATATGTATTATATATAATATATTGTAAATATATAAATTAAATAAATGTCCATAAATAATTTCCATTGTTTCACCTAAGCCAATTAATTTTTAATCTCTCAATAAGAGAACCTTACCAGGTAACATAGTTTGACGCTTAAATAGACCTTGATGTCGCGATGTCTTATAAAATAAAACGGAACAAAAAAATAATAATAATAAAAACTTCTTTTGGTATGGTCTTTTATATCTTTCTAATGTGTTTTTATTAATGGAACTTTTAATATTATTACATATAAATACATTTATATTCGTGTTTTTAATTTCATCAAACGTACTCGTTATGATTTGTCATGGATTGTAAAATACTCAGTTAAAAAAAAAATTAAACGATTTACAACCAAGTTAAGTAGGTACTTTTTTTCTATTCGATTGGCAATTTTGGCAATTTTTACTAGTTAAAAATAAAATAATATAATTTTTAACTTTAAACATAACCTACTTTTCTAAAATATCAACTCAACTTAACAAGTTAAAAACAAAAAAAAATTGGTAACTTGCCCAGCCTCGGTAATGTGTACGGTAGGTACCGCGCGTCGTCTCTCGTGTAACTGCCAATGGCCAGCGATCATCCCGACGGTGCTGGCGTGTAATGATCTTAATGCGGCACGATTAAATAGATGACGTTCAACGAGCTACGGAGTTTTGGTGAAAAAAACACCGATCCACGTGAAATATATCAAATCACCCGTCACTTGTATCTCGTGTCATCGAGTATCGTTGCGATAGCACAACCGAGCACGTATTAAACAATATATTTTATAGTCAAATAATACGTATTTTTCCTAATTGATTTTAAAACGTATTATTTTCGCGATGATATTGGACTGTAATAACGTCCGTCCGTCCGCGTCCAACGCGAAATACTACGCTATACACATCCCAGTTCTCATCCGGTCGTTATCATCCAAATCGTCTACTTTTATGATCGTCGTCGTCGTCATCATCATCGTCATCCCGTTCATATTATTTGCATACTGCTCATCCGATATAATTATTTCAACATAATAAATCTATAAAAATAACACACACACACACACACACACACACACACAGACATTGTTGGGGAATCTACGACGTGACTACGATGAAAATCAAACGCTGTGGATGCTCAGATTTGATGCACGTTTACGGTGGTCGTGGTGGTAGTGGTCGAGTGTTCCCACATCAGACCACTGCTGGTAGGCGTCTTCAAGCAGAGTTCTCTGTCGTCAGATGTACCGTTTCCGCCGTTATCACATCCACCGACGCTGATGGACACCGTCCCGTGCTGGCGGTCCAGACGGTCGCCGTCGCGGTGATGGTTATGATGGTGGTGATGGTGGTGGTGATGGTGACGTCCTCGGTGAGACCGCCTGAAGTGGTCAGTGGACGACGAAGAACCGCCTACGCCGACGCCCAACTGTCTGCACTCGAACGCCGTCGCCCCGTTGCACGTGGCCTCGCTGTCGTCCATCGCCGCGATGACACACGCGCCGCCGCCTGGCCCTCCCCGGATGTCAGCGGCAAAGTGCCAGCCGCACATCCACACGCCCCTCGGGAAGAACAGCTTGAAGAACAGCCGCTTGAACTTCTCGCCAAATATCACGTAGATGACGAAGTTGACGGACGAGTTGATGGTCACCAGCAGATTGCTGACCTTGACCAGGTGATCGACGGTGATGCCGTAGAACGCCTCTACCACGTTCGATATGAGCGCCCACACGTTGCACAGCAGGAACACGACCACCACGCACAGCAACATGGTGGCCAGTCCGATCTCCTTCTTCTGCAGCCGTGACAGCCGCTGCCGCTCTCGGTTAGCCCTCCTCACCTGCAACACCCGCGGCGTGCGATTATTAATACTATTTGATTGGTGGGTCGCCTGACTGCGGTCGCGCACATACGACAGGAATACGGGCGATGATTGCCTACATTTTGTGGGAAGTGGAGTTCGTGTATGTAAGGGGGTCTTTCCAGAGATTTTCCAATAAAAAGTATTATATTATGCGTTCTAAGCTGAAATGTATTTTTATCTTATAGCAAAGTTCATCCAGCGATCCAGTTGAAATTAAATCAATTCCATTACGAAAAGGTAAGCTGAATTATACCCTAAACATTTGTTTATGTCTATTATCATAATATGTTGATTTCTGTTTTTTAAATTTCACATTAATTGCACATTACACAATTGTTTTGATCGATTATTGAATATGAATTTTTTACGAAATAAATTCTTAGCATTTTGAACTTTCTAATATTTTGCTCGACGAATATACCTTATTTATTTTTAATTCGTCTATCTAAATTGTTTAGATGTTTGATAAAAAGATTTAAAACCGTTGCACTCAGTATTCAATAATAACTTATTTACCATTAAAATAAAGTCGTATTTTTGTTTCATGTTTTTTGTCACACATTCGCATTTGTTGGAAGTGAGTTCTTACCTAAATGACAACACAATATGATACCTATCGAGTGTTAGATGACATAACATAAGTAGAAATATATCATAAATGGGTGTTAATTCAAATAATAGGTAATAACTGAAAAAATGTATAAACAAAAGTATTACACACTTCCAGTGTTTAATAGAAACTACAAAAAAAAAACAATTTTCATTTCATTAAATATGTTATATTATATAACATAACATAAAAATATCGTCATTCAACTTAGATTTATGTAGAGCATTGTCTTCAGCTAACATACCATTAAATAAGGCCAACAACGCTATTATTCGCGATTTTAGGAAAAGTATACGGGAAAAGAGATACTTGATGAATCGACAATGCGCAAAAACTATTTATCAGAGTGCTATCATGAAACAATGAATAAAATTCGAAGTTATGTAACCGACAAGAAAATTTGGGTTTCAATCGATGAAACAACTGATTGTGAAGTGGAGAGGAGTTTTTCCAGGTGACTATTATTATTTAACTATAATAATTTAAATAAATACAATTTTTTACATAGAGATTTTTTATTTAATAGATTCAAAAACGTATATTAGCACCAAACAGACGAAGATTTACAGTGGAATATTTGAAACAAACTTTAATTATTTAATGCAACTCTTTTTAATTTATTTTTTATATTTTATTTCATTTTTTCATTTTTTTCAATTTTTCTATATATTTATTTCATTTCTTGTCCAATAATTTCTTTATTTCAAATGCATATTTTTAAATTTTTCATGCATATTTAGCTGGTTTTTAATGCATAAGTGCATACATATTCATATATTTTTTAGTGCATAAATATCCTAACCCTAACTTATATAATATAAACCACTATTTTGATAAAGTGTTATCCTTTTAAAGATATGAGACAAACTTCATGATACGTACGATTCATCTAATATGGTACGTATAAATATAATATTTTGACGACGTATCCACAACATATCATAATATCAATATAATCAATATATTATGTTGAATTTTCACCAAAACTATCCTAAACTAACCGCGAGTGAATTTTCATTATTTTGTTTCGAGTATCACTACAACCACTATATTATTTAAAGGGAAAAAAAAAATAACTAAGTAAATAATAATATTATGTTTAGTAAAAATAATGTATATCTACTCTAACAAAATATACAGTACCTGCTGTAACATAAAAATAAAACGACTGATTCTGAGTTTATGGGAACCTTTAAAGTGGGTTTTTTATGTAGTGGAAAATTGTTTAATCTTTTAAGAGAATCATTTTGTATAAATCGACGGATTTTGAGGATAAAACATTTGAAGTTATTTGAACATACGGACACTTTACGAGTTTACGAATCATTCCGATTAAATACACTCGTACTAATATAATTATTACATTTTCACGCAAGTCACAGTAACCACATGAATACAGCACAAACTTAATTAATATGTACACATGTAAAATATTTGATTTCAACGTTATTAATACTGCTGTCACGTGTAAGTAACTACAATGTGTAAGTAAAATGTACAACATTTAAGTATAAAACAATATTTCATATTCAATACGTAATATAATTTGTATTATTGGTGTATAATATTCTATATGTATATATTAATTTGGAATTAAATTAATCTCATAATAATATAATATGCAGCTTTTATATGATTGCTTACTATGAAAAAAACAATCGTATCGATCAAATATTTGTTTTTATTTATTCGTTTATACATCATGCTGTGTTCAGAATATTATGTTATTATCTATAACCAGGGATTGGATGTTGTTATGTTGTTGTGTTTCGACTACGCTCGTTTTAGCAATGAATATTAGGCAAATATTAATATGTTGTTATTGTAAAATTGAGAAAACAATTTGCATTATATTAAAAAACCTTTTCTGGTAGTAGTCTATATGTATGTCAAGTGTTTATATGTTTTGAAATATTGATGTTTTTCAATAGTTTTTTTATAACGTTTATCTTATAAAAATAAAGCAATCAACATGTTTTAATAATAAAATATTAAGGAGAAAACCTATATACGACTATTATGTAATATATCTAATACATAATAAAAATCAATTATTTGAATGTTAATTGTATTAATACGATGTTTTAATTTTGAATTCAAAACACATCTTGAAATATGATTTTAAATTGAAGTGCGGGGTTACGACCATTTTGGTTGTTTGCTATGTATTATGTTATACGCTTTAGATTAAACTAGGTATTAAGCTACAACGATGGTAGATAATATAATAATTGAATACAATTTGCATACATTTTCTCACCCACGTTATTGTGTAGATTCGCATATGTCAGAAATCAGTGATTTAATTTTGAAAATACAAACAGGTTCTGTATGTTGTAGGTTTACGTTTTAGTAGGATCAGAACTAAAATACATCAATTTGATTTTCTAATTATCTTTATTTTTATATACATATTAGGTTGTGTTATCAATGTTTTATTTTTTATGCTCAGAATAAATCGTATAGTAACATTGTTTAAAAAGTTATCCTTATTGAGAACTATAAAGTTATAAATAAACACAATTTACCAATTTTTTTTTCATTAATCATTTAAACAGAACTTTTCAGTTTCAAGCCTTAACTTTTTTTTAATCAATACCTAATCTGTTAAGCCTCAAAATTGAATATCATAGTACCGCGTGTAAGAAGAGCTATTTAGATTTACCATTTAGTTTTCAATGAGAATTCAAAACTGAATAAAAGTCTAAGAAGATGTAGTCTCAAATTGAGTGCTTTATGCTTGTTTTTTAAGTGGGACTTAAAGTGAGACGTTAATCAAGTATTAGACCCAGCTATTTAGTATTTAGTCATATCATTTTTTGTTTAACCAAATTTTCATTTTGAGAAATATTTGTTAAATTAAAATAATCAATTTCTAAAAATAGATATATTATAAAAAAATATTTGAAAATGTCTCACTGAAAATCTCAACAGAGATGGTTAAGACTAGATTTTCTTTCTATATTCATTTTTGCTAAGAAAAAGTTCAAATTATGAGGCCTAATGCAAAACACTTATTTTGTTAGTTTTTACATTTAATAATTGTTAAAAATCATTAATTTTGTATGAAGATAATTATATAATAGTTTGATGTTAAAACTTGTTCCCATGAACAATTATATTTGTTGAGATAACGCTTTGTGTTTTTTTAATATTAATTTGTTTTACAGTAATATTTTTTACGTTCATAAAATATTCTTAAATATCATTCAAATATATAAGGTTTTTTTTTTGAATGTTGTTTCTATTGGTAGACATCGTGCGGTTTTATATTTGTTTCAGATTATTACAGTGAAAGCAACTTGGTATGATTTAGTAAGGAACTTATAAGATTCAGATAAGACGCGTAACTTTTGTCTCACATCACCAATATTGTTAACCACTTCAAAGTAACTGGCATCTAAGAAATATTTAATATTGTATAATAATACCAACTAGCATACTTATAGTAACTTATATAATTTCTGAATCGTTATAACGCGTGGTAGCCGATAAACCACACTCTGTCTGTTTTCGTTGCAGAAACAACAGAGGATTGATTATTTACCAAAACTATTATCGCCATAACAAACGCAATAATGCAATATCCCTTCTTTGTCAGCTCTAAATACATCCATTGTGTACCATAATTCACGCTTGAGAATGAATTGTTTCAACGTGCTTTGATAACTTAGAGATAGTGTAGGTAAACTATTAAGTACAGAATTCGGTATCATATGAGTAATCCGATCATGAGCTTAAGCAGAGTGCGCGCTAATAATTTGCACTGAAAACACTGTTCAATGTTCAAAAATCGATCTCATATAGTAATAATCTCTATGACTACCGCGTGACCATGATAATTATAATTGTATTATAATATAATATAATTTACGGATCATGGTTATATACGTATGGACTGATGTTGTAAAAACGGGTTTCATTAAACGGAAATCGGCGAATCCATGATGATCTTGGGTTATTTCGCGGTTCACTGTACAATAAATTAAAATCGTATTGTTTTCGTTTACGGAAAAACGTTCCGTATTAGATATCTTACACTATTGCTATGCGTTTGGTGAACCTAAACACGGATTATTTACGTTAAATTTAATCATCGGTAACTTATTTTCTAAATCACCTATACCTATACTAAATTCATAGAATAACTGCCGTTGATTATTTCAAATACAACCGGAACAAAAACCGAATTTGAAGTTATTAGACTCACGTGGTTAAGTGTACATTGGTTTTAATCTAGGTACATTAGGCTGGATGGAATTTCGTTATAATACAAACTTAGAAAACGTGGGGTTGAATATAAAATGAAAAGAATTGAATTGTTTTTAAGTATATATTTGTAATTATATACATTACATGATACGTATTTAAAAAATAAATAAATAAAACACTAAAAATTATAAAGAATCATCATTAGCTAATACGCTAGAATCGTAATAAAATCTATGCGTTTAGGTTAAGTTAGTTTTTTGTACAGATGTTCTAGCCTAAGTATAATAATTTGAGTAGACGTATCTTGACGTAGATGCGTTACAATTTCTCAGATCTCGGTGTTATGAATTCACGGGTAATATTAGAATAATTTAGAACTATTACAATACTTAATTCATACGCGTATACCTAGCAAAAATCTATGATTTGTATAATATACGTATGAGAAATTATTATGGTGTAACCGTATTATAGAATTCCATTAAAATATTATGTAATACGTGATTATTTTTGAATTAAAAACGCGACACAATGAATGTTTTACTCGGTACGACACACGAGTCACTTGTAAAATATTATTATACAATATATTGTAATAGTAGTAGGTAGGCACCATACGTGTGTGTATATATCAGCATCACGTGTCAGACATATGATTTGAGTACATTAAGACGTCATGTACTCATGTGCCAAGTGCAGCTTATTGTATACCATATACACATTTACGGTTTACAATATTTTATACGTCAGTTCTCTAAGAACACCGATCCGAGGGTGAACACTGCGTAATTTACAACCGGCGCGTGTATAATAATATTATACACTTAAAAACTTAAAATATGATTCGGATACGGGATTATAACAGCAGCAAAAGGAGCGCTTTAACAAATTATGCACATGGTAACAGAATTGAACGCGTCACTTAAATGTTGTACAATTTAACATGTCAAGCGCGCATTATTACGAAATCCTGTTGAAATACTTCATTAAATCGCTGGCATGTGAATTCGATTTCTATAGACTCGTCGGCTGGACACAAACACATCGGTTGCATTAATCCACATCAAGTTCAAAGAAATTGTTATTATTTATCATACAGCCATTCAGGTATTATAGAGTTACAATAATATAATAAGTCACACCTAATAATATGTACCGATAAACACATCGAGTTATACGTATTACATTGTAATATGTTATTACTGTATGGTATATATTTTAATAGTATCGTTTTCTTGTAAAAGCTAACAATTAGTTGATAAAATAATAGGTACTTTTTATGTTTCTGTCTTATTTTACAAAGTTTACACATCTACACATTAAACTAAAGGTTTGGTAATTTTCACGAAAATTATATTATTTGATGTAGGGTTGTTTAATATATTTATCTAGCACGGATGAAACGAAACAGTGTGATGCACATAATATTTTCAGCTACCGCAATTTGTTTGAATGGACACCGTTTGTTTCAACTACACGTAAAGTGTGATGGCAAAAACTAATTGTCCGAAATAATTCACTGGACTAGAAGAGTACGGTTTAAATGTAGGTATAATAAATAGCTAGTGGCGTTCGTATTTACTTGACATGATACAGTGGCCTTTTAAGTCTGACTTCACAGCATTAAGTCGTATTTTATTATGATCTTGTATTATGACTAACATTGTTTTTTAAAAATTTCTGTATACTTGAGTCACGTTGGACGTATTAATCTAATCAAAATATTCGGGGAAATATATGTACCAACTTTTTTGTATAATTTCTTTCAAAATAATATAATTTTACTAATTACATTAATTTTTATGTCTAGTAAAATGCTAATATAACCAATAAAGGTTTAAATATTTGATAAAACTGCCGAACCTTTAATGTTACTATTTTTTGTTGATTTTTGCTTGTATTTTAAGTATAACATTTTAATTTTGACCCTCTACATTACCAACCGAATCAAATTTTCTACCAAATATCACATAGCAATTTAAAAACATCAAACTTACATAGACACAATTATTTTTAAATGATGCATATTAATTACAATTGTACTTATTATGTTTACGATACATATAGTATTGACTTAAAAATAGTATAATTAAATAATATTATTTTCATATAATATATTATGCTTTATTAAATTTTTCTTTTCGAATAAATCACAAAATATTCTTAGAGAGAGAAGTTGTTATACTGTATCCGCTGAAAATTATTTTTCTCGTGTAATGATTAATCATTGAATCCAAATTCTACACATTCATGCAGTGTCTTATTCAATGATGAGATAAGAAAACTAATTTATAGCACTACTTTATATTTCTATTTCCTAGGTTTTATTTTATTAATTACATGTCAACTTCACGAAACTGTATACAATTATTTTTGTAATTTACAATTAGTTGTATTTTAACAGTAAAACAAAATTATGTCTAAGTTGGTACGAATAGTCAGAAGTCGTCACACACACACACACACACACACACACACACACACACACACACACACACACACACACACACACACACACATACACACATATATGTATATATTTGAATTGGGACTCTATAGTGTATAGAGAATTGTATGGTTACACAACATTAGAAAATTGACAAAAATGCTTTCAGATATAGTAAAAAATAATGTTTATTTTAGAGCACGAAAATATAGTTTTTTAACGTCTAAATTGCGGTTGAATCAGTCCTCTGTGGCGCCTAAAACGACGCTTTACCATAATATTTTCATTTTTATAATCTGGAAAATGGTTTTAACTTAATAAGATTATAATTGAATATGATGGTGATAAAATACAGAATTATAAATTTATGCATTTGGTAAAACTGATGATGAAATTATCGTTTGAATCATAATAGTAAAGGTGTGCATTGATTATGTTCATAGTATTTTTAGTTTGAATTGAATTCGGTTCATTAAATATTTATTTTAGAATTTTAAGAGACTGTGGAGTTAAATATAAAATAAAAGGGAGCTGAATTTCTTTCAATCATATTTAACACAATAAAATAAAGCAGAAATATCATATTATATAAAAAATATTTTTTGAATCTATAATTAGGTAGAAGAAAAATCCATCATAATTTTAGAATTCATAGTTTATTTTAACAAAATTTTAGTATAAATTGAGCAGTGTTAGTAAAATTATTACAACGTAGGTAATACATTGGAAAACTTTATTAAATAACTTTTGCGAGAGTTATGTTTATATATATTATGTATAATAATATAATAATAATAATAATAATAATGTTCGTATTTAATTAATTAATTTTATTTTCTAAACATATTATAATTATACGAGCTTTAGTCTAATATATATTTATTTTTATGAAATTATTAAAGTTTATACAAATGTAATTAAAAAAATGTACAATTGAATCGAAAGCTTTAGTTTGTTGAAAAAATATCCACATATATTTCGTATAATAATAATACAATTTATCTATATCTTACATGTATTTACTAGATCATACATAATATGTAATATATTACGATCCGTTTAAGACGTTTAAGTGTTTATACTTATTAATTCAATATGTTTTAAATGTATTAAAATTGTATATAATTTAATTTAAATTTTACACAGATATAATATTTAAAGTTATGATGACCGGAGTTATGGAATAGTATTTTCCCGAGAAACTATAAGCCCCTTTACTCCACTTATCAACACTTTTAAGTATACATATAATTGACTGATCGTTCACAATTTGATTTTTATGTATCAATATTCAATATACTTACAAAAATTATTTTAATTTGAAATCTGATATCAGTGAAATCATGAGTTTATATTGTAATTTATCAATCATAAAAATAAAACTTTAAAAGTGATTTAAATAAACAATTAAAGCTGACTCTTAGAAATAATGAGAATAGACTCTCAATTGGATTACCTAGTGTGTACACTTATTAATTTTGTTAAATCGGGGTAATAGTTGTTTTTTTTTATTAAAGAGTAAATTATATTACATAAAATGTTCATATACATATATATTTAAGTAATATTTATACTCAATGCTTAAGCTATCTGAGAATTTAAATTAAGACCCGTAATAGATGTTCATTTTCCTTTGATGCATAACAATTATGGTAATATAGTTTTTTAATGTCATTCAAATGCAAATGCATTCGACTAACATAAAGTGCATTTTTTTGCAATATTTTATTATGTAAACAATCCTTTTGTACTGTACTCAATGATATTGATTGTAGGAGGTGAATATTTTTTATTATTCCCGGAAACTTATCAGAAATCGAATTGATATTTCTTGTCAAACCACTCAAACCGCAACGATTGATCTGTCTGGATTACTAGAGAAATAGTTGTAAAACGAATAAAATGTATACGAATACATTATTTTCAAAATCAATGAAAAAAAAAAAAATAATAAAATAGAATTGCTATCCTTAGATAAAATGAAGGACATCACGGATTTCACTAGGTAATGGGAAACGACAAACATATTATTCGGTCTGAAATCATAAATATTTTCTATATTTTCACATTTTATATTATTTAAATGCACGTACATCATGCTATTAAACATATACATCACAGCTGCTTTTTTTATCAATACACAATTTCTGATTTATGAATGTATGTCTTTATTACGAATTCTTGAAAAATTCGATTTTATTGAATATAATAATATATTAACAGTAAATGTTATATTTATAAACATAATTACACAATAAAAAATGTGCTTGACAATATTACTAGAAATGGAATGTATCTACTGGTACAGTGGTATCCAGAATTGTGGTTGACTCAGTTACCTAAATTATTGATTATAACTGTAAAAATAATAATCTTATTTAGTTACACGTAAATTATAATATAAGTATTTTTTATGTATGTAACTCGATATTATGTAGTTACATTTTTCTCGATTAAGGTAGTTTTATGTATGTAAAATTGCCTATTAAAAACGCCGTCAAACGTAGGATAAAAAATGATGTAAGAAAAGAACGGTTTTTTTTTTATCCATTTGTCTTTTTGTTTTCAATGTATTCAAAGACATGTACCCGAAAAATGTTTTTATAGATAATATAAATTTGGTTTATTTTTTCTTCAATGAAAAAAGGGTACTACTATAACCGTTTGTCCGGAAAGTCAGTATTGCAAACTAAAATTTGAAACTGGGTAACCTACGTGTCATTTATTTTAAAATAATCGCTAAGACCATAAAACTTTAAACCTTAGAAGGTATTTATAATATTAAATAAATCCAATAGACCAATATAATTCTAATTAAATTAAATTTTAATTAAAATTAATCTGGGTATCATGATAATATGAAACGACACCAGTATTTAAAAAAAATATTTATCGGTGAATTAAGCAAAACAAATTGTTATAATTAAATTGTATACAAATCTGTGTATTATGAAAACTGGTTGAAGAATAAGAAAACAATTCCAATAACATAAAAATAAACCCAGAAAAGTTATGTACATATAATATATTTAAGAAAACAGACCAAAAAAAAAAAACAAAAACATTTATAACTATAAATAATTATTTATTTTTTCTAAATGTTCATTTCAACATTTCAATTTGAACATAATGCTAGGAAGCTCACGAAATATTTAAAATTAGTAAGTAAATATAAAAGGAACCTTTGAAACCTAATTAAAAAATATTGTTTTTATTTTAAATGGCAATACATGTATCTGATTTAAAAATGGATAAAAAAAAAATAATAAATAAAATTGTAAAGATCATCAACTAATTATATCAACCACTGTATAGGCAACGTGGAAAATTAAGATTTTAAACCATTTGTGATGTTATTCTGTATTATTTCGGAGTTAGAGTTTAGTATTATTAAAAATGTTAAGTTTCATTTTAATTAAAAAAAATTATTGAATCCATTAGAATCTAATATTAAAATATTAAATTTTCTATTATTTATAAATAATAAACATTACGATACGAATAAATAGTTTTATAAAAAATGTATTGTTGCAGTAATAATTATTGTTTTTTTGTTAGATAAATTCAATTATACTAAACGAAAATATCAAATATTATATTTTGTATATTGGGACAAATATATTATAATACATATATTTTTGTTTACTGTAATCGTGTTAACAATAATTTTGTATTAAAAAAGATTTCCATTAAATAAAAAAATTTAGATACCTAATATTTATTTTGAAAAATGCGAAGTATTAGAGTTCCAAAAAAAAAAAAGAAAAATTGAATTAAAATATTTATTTTACTGAGTACATTGAAAAGCATTTTATTCAATTATTAATGTTTATTCACGATTATTAATACTATTCATATATAGATTTTCATGAATATAAGTGGATATTTTTATGAAAAAAATAAGAAAATAATTTATACTAAAATATTAGAAGTATTTAAGGATCGATTATATCTGTATTGTAATTAAATATTTAATATATTTTATAACTACGATAAATTGCATTACAACAATGATTCAAGTACGCTATTTTTAAACGAATAATTCATAATTCTTTATAGTTTCATATATACATTTATCTTTATTTTCACAGATAATAATATGATCTTATGTACTTCGGGTAGTGTAAATAATTCATCTTTAAATGATCTGCAAGCGCAGAATCCAAAATTAATATCTACAATAATTTATTGAATAACAATTAAATTTATTGCGATAATAATAATTGTTTTGGTCTATAAATTATTTTGAATATTTTTAAATATATTATGTATATTTTAATATATAATAAATACGTATCGTAATATTATAGTAACTGAGAAATGTTAATTTGATTTAAATTAGTGATAAAATACATTTCACACAATTTAAATTTTTTTATTTGAGTTCCTAAAACGTTGATTTAAAATAACAATTTCGATGGAAAAATATTAGTTAATGAATTATTTATAGTATATATTGTTATGAATAAAAAATAGCATGCAATTTTAACATATAATAGAGTGATATGGTAAAATAATTTTTGGAGAGTGTCATAAGATCATTAATGTGCGTTAGAATAACACTTTGTACCTTAAAGTTATTCAATTACTTCCGAGCAAAATAGCTAAACTTTCGGGTTGAAATCTCAAACGAAAACTCCTTAAATAGCTCAATGGTAACGTACCCTTAGCAAATGTTATCATTTAACTTAAACACCTAAGTACTGAAATGAATTTGCTTTGAAATCTATATCATCTAAATAGCTATAAAAATTGAACGAATTCGGAATTATTACCGAACAAGTAATTGTAACTAAAATTAAGTACTCATTGTTTTAATTTTATTTAAAAATAAAAGTTGAACCAAATCCATACAAAGAATAAAGTAACAGAATCGAAAACATACAATGATTCACACTAAAATTACATATTACAATATACGACATTAAATATTTGTAACATTGAAATATGAGACAATACATGATAATATATTGGCAATATTTAAAAATACGTATTTATTTATTATTTTAAAATGAAAATAGTTTTATTAAAAACAATAGTATCTGCCAAACATATATAAAAAACCTAATATTAACTATTTGACAAACATAATATTGTTGATATTATTATTCATATATCATATAAAATATAAATATTAGAGATATCAATCTCTCTATTTGCTCAACCTTTAAAATGCATTCGGTCATTTCGTCTAAAACGATTATCTACAAGATATTATTAATATTTATTAAATATCCTAGTGCTTATATCCAAGTACATATAATAGTGAGTAAACAATAGATGTGCTTAAAAATTAAACACAATAAAATACACAAAGAAACTATAAGCATAATATTCTCTTTGTTAACTACAGTAATATTATGTACATATTATTTGATATATAGTGTGATATATTATTATACTCGTAGTGGGTGTTTCCTTCCGAGTATATTAAAGAGTTTCATTACTACCCTGTATCAGTTATATAACTTCATTGACCTTAAACTTACTATATTTCAAAATGATTCTGATATTAGCGGTTCTTTTTTATATTTCGAAGGCATTTGATAAATTACACGGACTTATTATAGTGCCTTATTGAATATTCAATATCTTGCTTTAATTATTGAATATATTTATACAAAAGCGTATTCATGGACATGTCACTATTTTTTATTTCAAACTATTTATACAAGGTTTATATTTTACCTCAGTGTCATTGGTTTTTAATTTATAAAAACTTAAATTAACACTTTGTTGCCCATAACACATTTCAAAACTTAAGTAAGTTATTTTGAATAATATAACAAAAATCATAAAAAATGTTTTGCTAAACTTTATTTAAAACCATAGAATACTCTACAATGTAAATAATTTAAAATGCATTTTATATTATTTATAGTATTCGGTTAAGTTCAGCTTTAGTTTGAATTTCTTGTGATGGAATTTCAAAAACACAAATAATAGTCATATTAATAGATTGCAAATTCTTCGTTTCTACTTTCTATAATAATTTATTCTGTTATGATCATTAACTTGATAAAAATGTATTAAAATAATTGAATTCAATAGCGTGAATTGACTTTTAAATTTAAAAATTTAGTCACGTAAATATAATTAGCATAAACCATTAATAAACGAATAGAACTGGATGGGTTTTCAGTAAGTAATATACTAACCAATATTTTATTAATTTCACTTACATCGACTTAATCAGAAACAATATAAAACTGTGTGATATTAAATTAAAAAAGCACCCAATACAATTTAATATAATAGTTTTTGTAATCGATTGAAATAACATTGGTAGAAGTGTACTCATTTTCACCAATGAGCATTAAACATATTTCAATCCACTTGTTGAAAGAGGAAGTTTATTTTTATTTTACTTAACAATAAATTATAGTATAATATTTATAATATTTTCAAATACATGGGCCGTGCTATAATCTTGATTTAATGCGACAAAAAGGCACGCGATCATATACAGATGACGTAAAATCACACAAGAGCGCTTAACCCATTGGAGAGTAACTTGTCACAGCCATACGCAGTGAATCACATGATTCATGATCCGTAACCTCAACCTCACCCATTGAACAAACTTTAGTAACATTAATAGAACTTAGTACAAAACGTATATGATAGTATTGTCCTCAAACTACCTAAAAAACCTAATCTAAAGTGTGCGCTATAATTTTTCGATTTTTAATGGTATCAGTTGGATGAGAACAGTTCTGTGAGGATCAATTTATTTTGTTCAACGCATAATTTAAAAACAAAAAAAAAAGGTGCTGGTGGTAAACCTTTTTTTTATTCAAAGTCATTGGTAGTTGCTTTTTGGTGATTGAAACGAGTACCTACGTAACGAGTTTTTATTTTATAGTTAGCAGATATGTATTTATTTTTTAGTATCACAGAATTTAAATTTTATGTACCTATGTATAAACTATAAGCATTTACAAAATGTTCAATATTCTTTAGAACCATATTGTATTCAACACAATATTTTTAATATTATTTTAATGTTTTAATAAATTTAATATATATAATTTATACACCGATTCCATGTATACCATTAATATATTTAGCTTCTTGTGTATTTAAAAAAAATATTGAGTTATATTTTGAAACATGTTTATTATCTTTTTACTATGATTATATGTATGTTTATGAAAATAACATTGTACCTACAAAGTCTACAATTCATTCAATGTTTGGTCAATTTTAAATTGCTTATACCAATTATTAAGTCAATCAACGTTTTTATGTAACGCCTAAATATACATTCAGGTAAATTTCTCAATAGTTTGAAACATATATAATTCCTAAATTTGTTGAGAAAAATAAAATAAATAGGATCAAACATTAATGTTATAGTGAAACCATTTTAAGTGGATTGCAAATACTATAGTATATTCTTTGAGATTTAAAAATGTTAATGCCGACGATTTGATTTGAAAATGTTTCAGTTAAATATTGTTGATATGACCTTGTGCTTCCTCAACAATGCATAGAGTCATCTTACATGGTCAATTTAGGATTTTCAGATATTAATCACGCGAACAAAGAATATACAAATCTTCAGGAATGTAAGTTAAATTATTTTTCAAAAAAAAAATTTCTATAAAATTATTAGTTATTTAAATAACGTAAAATATTTTAGTCATAATAAATAATCAATAAAAAATCGGGATAAATCAACAATTACTAAAATATGTATTTACGATAAAATCCGTTCTCCACTAGTCACTAATATTCATAATTTATAGTTATAAACGTGAATTTACCAATATTTTTCTACTATAATATGCGTGTATTTTTTTTATATTGATATTAAAAATACAAATAAAATAATATTAACTATATTTAATCGTTGTTAAGTCTATAAGTTATTTTTCTAATATATTTTTTTTCCGATTACTAAAATTGAAAATATCTCAAAAATATGAAATATCTCATCAATAAAATATCCAATTATTCAATGAATTTTTTACTAAATGTTTGTATCTGGTTCAAAATAATAGCATAATTTACATGGAATAATTATTGACAAATACTTTTTTTGAACTACTTGACTACGTTGTATCTTTTTTATGCTGCTGCCTTGCTGTATAAATCTATCGTTAAATTTATTTTACTATTTGTACGCTTCAGATACATACATACTAGATTTATTTAATATTCTGTGATCCTTTTTTTATATTCTATCGCATTCTAAATAATACATTTCTTCTTTTTTTTTCAGTAATTTTCCTCTCATTATTTATTGATTGATTAAAGTATTTCAGTCCCAATTATCTACAATAATAACTTTTTTATTTGATTTATAATACATATTATATTAATTAAGGGTTATAACACTTATAACGAACTATTAAATCTATTTAATTTATATAATAAACTTAATGGTTTATTCAGCAAGAACATAAGTACTATTCATAATGTTTTAATTATAAACTATAATAATAATTAATAAATGTTGTGATGTACCTATACAAAAGTTATAACAGACGCTACATTTAATTTATCCATAGTTTTATTTTGACAGTTTGAAGAAGTTCATTTTTCAATCATATATAACAAAAAAAAAAAAATAATAAAACATTTGAGTAGGTATTGATTTGATAAATAATTTATTAAATATTTTAACATCTTAATCATTCTCAATTTCATGGTATTTAAATTTTTTAATTTTTATTTTATTATTTTAATCACTATAAATACCAACTATAGGTTTTCTCATTGATGATTATTTATAGTTGACACTTATTGTTACTAGGCATGAACATTTTTAGATTAAATAAAAATAAAACCTCAACACTTTTTGAACTACAAACTGTTAAATTATTCGTAAGTTTGTCTACAAATGCGTATTAGCAACTAAAGAATCTACAAATCACACAATTTGTTACTCTTTCATAGTATAAGCAATTAAATTAAATACGTTTGACCTGAAAAAACTTGATATGTTACGTGTTTTTCCGTGTATCTTATAAGGAAAACATTGTGAAAAACAAAAAATTCAATATCTAATACAAATGTGACGCATAAAACCTATAAAAATATAATTGAACTTAATGTAACTATGTGTAAAATACCAAATAAAACACATAACATTTTTTTTTTGTGGTTTAAGCTGCTTGTTTGTTGAGTATAAAATAAATGCAAAGGTAGGTACACCTATTAATCTGTAGTTATTATTGACAAGACGTCTCGTAACTTACTTTTAAGTTGAAATACTTATCGTTTAATAGATATCTATTATAACATAACATGCAGTGAAATAACGTTAAACCAGTAGTGTACCAACTGAAAGTGAGATATGATTGATATTATAGTGGTCTGATTTGTTTTATGATATAATATTTGTCTTTAATAATAATTATCAGTATCGAATACATTATATACTGTTTAATCATTATTTTACTTATGGCTGTAAAAATCAACCACGAATAATATTTCTTTACGGACCCTTATGTATTTTACAATAAATTATATTTTTGAATATTGTTGTGTGATAATTGATAATAATTTAATGATTGGTGAAAACAAAAAATAATAATATAAGTTCCGAATTTTTTAAAAGTCTTTGTTACTCGTTGATAAAATATTTACACATAATAATTGAAGCAGAACATTTTAACGATGGTGACTTTCTTTTACTCATCATGAAAATAAAAGGAAGAAAAGGTCATTAATACTATTTTAACTTAATCAATAGTTTTGTATTTGCTTATATTGAAATAAAATTAATTAATGTTTTAAAAGCGAAATTAAATTTCGTCATCTGATAAGACCTTGCGAGAAAAAAAAAACGCCATGTCCTCAGTTACTATCCCGACTTCTTGGGGTTTTGTGATAAATGTAAGAGCATCGCTCATTTTTGTTATAACACCATTATTTAGTGCTCAATTAATGTACTTTATATTTATTTAATGTCCAATAAATGGCAGTTGCTCTCCAATACTCACTTACAAATAATACCTCAATAATTATTTATACGACTTTAATTTAGTGTACACGGAGTCCATGGAAATACCTACATAAAATATGCTTTATTTAGACGTTAGCAGCGAACACCGCTGTAATAAAATACGGAAAATCCCACGTCGCGCGGGGAAACGCAACACTAGAACTGAAAAAATTGAACCATCGGACAGCGGACAGTAATATTATTAAGCACTCGATTTTGGTACGTCACAGTGACTTCACTCGGCTCGCGCGTTAACCGGACCACGCGCGATATCGCTGCGTCGAGCTCACCTGTCGGTATATGGCGGCGTTCAGCACGGCCAGCGATCCGAACGGTATGAAGTACATGATGAGCAGGTACATCCAGTGTATGTAAATGGATATGTAGTCGCGGTCGTTGCGCAGGTCGCTAGGGTACACCTGGTACACGTACTGGTTGGAACCGGTGTGCATGCACTTCTGGACGGTCACCTCCAGGAACCGGGTGACGTTGTAGAGGACGGCGAACGCGATGGTGGCCACCACGTAGGCCCGGGCCCGGCCGTACGTGCACAGGGACCGGGCGCGGAGCGGGTGGCACACGGCCACGAACCGTTCCAGGGTGACGGTGAGCGTCAGGTAAACGGACACGGTCTGCGATATCATCGCTATGGGGTAGACGACGGGCGCGATCAGCGGGTACACCTTGAAGTAGTAGTTGAACAGGTGTCCGGTGGCCGGGTAGACCACGGGCAGCCCGAACAGCAGCATGGACGTGACGATCAGCACCGTGTCGCACCGGGCCAGGCCGATTAGCAGGTAGTTGATGGACGACTTCATCTGCGGCCGGGACAGGATCACCATCGATATGACGTTGCCCAGTATGCCGAACACGCCGATCACGTTCAGCAGCACCCCATAGGTGACGAACTCGAACAGCAGGCTGTAGTCGTCCTCGTCCGTGCCCTCGAATATGGGACAGAACACTACGGTGGTCGTCTCGTCGTGTGCGGACCAGTTGCCATCGCTGCCTCCGCCGCCGCCGCTCCAATCGGGGAAAGGCGACGACGACCGATTTCCGACCGTCCCCCCACCGTGATCGTCGGCCGACGAGGAGTTCATCGTGTCCGTGACCGCCGTCCGAGCACTTGCCGTCCGACGTTGGAACGCAGCATCGGTGTCTTACGTCTGCGGAACAACAGATAACACGATTTTAAAAATATTATTATTTTATCATCTACGTAATTGTGGTCTGCAGGGCACAAGACGTATCGTCGTATACTTCAAGGAGGATAAGGAGGGGGGTGTTTCGTTTGAAATCGGGTCTGGGTTTTGGTTTTGTCTTACCGTCTGAACAACAAAAGGAATTATCAAATCTCCATTAAATAATTAGTAAAAAAAACATATTTATAATTATTTTATATTTTATTTTCATATTTATTGTTGACGGAGAAAAAAAATGAAATAGTTCATTGATGTGTAGTAAAAAGAGGCGTTATTTCCGTTTACTGCAACCCACCCCGTGGTTGAAACTTTCAGACCATTGTTTAATTTCTTGGTATGAAACTATAAACCCGAGTCCTCAAATGCACGATGAAGAAATATGATTTATAACTTTAAATGGTAGGGTGTCGTCAAGCTCAAGGTAAAAATGATATAACAAGATTTTAAACTACATAAATGTCTCTAAAATCACTAAACCTTGTGCTCGTAAGGCAATACTTGAAAATATGGTTTTGTATTTTTGAATCATCACACTTCTAGGGCTTCAATGATGAATGAGCCAGTGAATAGGACTTCTTACAGTACATACGAGTATGCCTATTTTTTTAATATATATTATTATAAGTTCCTAGTCCTCAAAGTCTCTTGTATTATTCATGATGATGCACAATATTATTATCCAGTAACTGTGTACTTAACCTGTCCAGTTATATAATTCACTATATACACGCCTGACTGCAAGAAACTGATTTATTTTCTCGGATTTAACTGTTCCCGTCAAAAATACAAGAATGAAGAAATAATGTTTAATTTTTTTAAATTATAATCATCATGTAAAATTTCATCCAAAATGGTTCTACTATTCAGTGCTCGAATTGGGAAAGATAAATAGAAGAGCTCAATCCAACGAATTAAAAACTTAAAAACTCAAATACATAATTACTTAAATAATATTAATCAATATACACAATTTATTAAATATACTAAATAGATAACAAAAATAATAATTATTGTTTTCGTTAAAAATTGATGTAAATTGAAGCATTGCTACTATTCATCTCTTTCATCCCGCTAACATAATATTTCGTTTGATCATAAATTATGTAAATTTTAATTTATCACGTTTCACTTTTAATTTTTATAATTTTCTTTGTTTAAGATATTATTTATTTATTTAATTTTTATATTTTTTTTTGTTTAAGAAAAATTGAAATGGAACTATTATATTTTAATCTACTTTAAATCATCTGTACAAAATGTACTTAAAACATGTTTTCATAAATCTATACCCATTAAGGTTAGGTTTTAAAATAATTTATTAAATTACAATTTATTACTATTAATTAATATATTTTAAAAATTAAAAACTAAAATATATATATTAATTAGTGTTAGATTAAACAAAACTGCATCAATACAAACGTATTACATAAACTCAAACTAGACTAAATAAATTATTATTAATTTTTATTCTGTATACAGTTTTTTCCTGTTTAATTGTGTTATATTTATCGAAAATAAATATTCCTATTTTATGTTTAATTTAAAAAAAAAATGAATATTATAAAGATTATATAATAAGAATATAAGATATATAAGATATATATATATATATATAATACGATTGAATGATAAAACTATTTTATTATTAATCACAGTATTATAATATAATAGGTATTTAATCCCATAATAGAAAACAAGACTTTTACGTAAATTAAAAAATATATAAATATGTATGTAAGTGTAACTACATAGTTTATATGTCTTTTAATGCTTCATTGTTTTTTTGGACTTTTATTATACATTAAATTTTAACATATATGTTTGTTGTATACTTGTTTTATGATAAACAAAAAGTAAATTTTAACAAAATATTTTACGCTTTCTATGATGACAACAATTATTGTATACTTGTCACTATTAAAATAGTTAAAACTTTACACGTAAATATACTTAGATAGGTGGGTATACCTAATTTATATTTAAAAGAAAAAATATTTATAACTTTAATTATAAGCTTGGTTTTAAGAATTATTATTTAAATAACTAATAGTACTTACGTACTTAATAGATATTTATGTATTATACAAGTAAGTTTTCACTAGGTATAGATATATGCTTATCATATAAACTTATTAATTTTACACTGTATACCATGAAAAAAAAATGTTTTAAATAAATTATAATATTATATAATATGTATAAAAGTAAAAAGATAAAATATCTGTTAGGAAATAATTAAATTTTTTTTTTTTAGGTTTTGACTTACAATTGATTATTTCTTCAGTTCAAACATTTTTCTTTTTTATAAGAGGTAGTTATTCCATTCATAATTTGTCAGATTTATTCATTCAATGGTAGTCTTTTATAATATTGAATCCACATTTTCAACCAATGTATTTAAGTGCTTTATGACCACTTCTATCTGTTTTTGATTTATTATTGTAACGTTTAGACGATGATATTACCTACTTAAATTATATTTTTCATAAGTGTCTTGATGCTATTTTTTGCCACTCAAAATGAAATCGTTCATCTCCAAAATGTTTCTTGATGAAAACGATATGTTATATGTTACGCTTTATCGAAAATTGAATGTATTTTTCTTCTGTATAGTATTATAATATATTATATGTTATGTATATAATATATTATTATAAGATAAAAAAAAAATACCGAAAAATCTGGTTCGATATCTATACATCATAATGTGGAGGTGATTCAGAGGTGTCGACATATATTTCCTATCTTGGCGACTGATAATTTATAGCAGCCGGCTGATTCTGTCGAAAACAGAAACTAATTTTTCAAACAATAAAATGTCTAATGGTCGAGTTTTATTCGGTGTTTTACAATCCAATGTATTATTTAAGAGGCGACTAGAAGATGTACTCATTTTTGTACTTATTGGAAGTGCATTTAATAGCAAGTTAAACCAACCAAATAATACAGTCGACAAAAAGAATAAATAGAAAGTTATTAAAACAAAAACATAAATATTTCCGAGTTTATTTCGTTAATCATCCAATTCATTGGATTTTGGTGCGAAGATCCTTAATTTAATTGTTACAACATCATCCAACCAGGCTATATTGTTATGTTATAACGAAAACATGGCGAACGCATTTCCGTACACCTGTGTTTACACGTTTTCGAATAAACAAGCACGTCCTTAAGTCTAACAAGTGAAAATTAATCGTATAGATTTTAGAAATCTCTGATACCGTTCCCGTTATGTTTAACTGAAATATTGTTTAACGTACGATGGAAGTCATCAATAATAACACACTGTTGAACGGAAATATCTAACCAGAATAATTATGGATAATCATAAATCACATTAATTATATTACACTTAAAAATGTCTATTTAAAAATTACCAATATTATTACTATCAGTACGTCGTATAATATTGAAAATTAACAGTAATGTAGTATAAAAACTAAATATCATGTAAATCCTTGACGCATGTCTTTAAGGATCGTAAATGGGTTCTCCCTTTTAAAATATACAAATAAATAAATAAATATCAAATTATATCACGTATTATCTTCACAAAAAAAAATGTATTGAGAAACCATTTTTCAAGACATAAGTTTCAAATACTTCAATACTTTTATTCAAATCAATTTATTTCTATTCCTTTGTGCCCTGTGGTTATCGATTATTAAAATACCTAATGTTTTTAATTTATTAATAAATTATATTTTATGATGATTTAATTCTAATATTTATTATATAATATCCTAAGATAGTATTAAATAAAAAATGCATATCATAATTGAAATAAATTTATCAGATTTTCGTTTATAATATATTTTTATTATTATGTATACGTATTAAATGATTAATTTTAGTATATAATTCTATAAAATCCAAATATTTTATTAAAAGGATATAAAGTAGGTACCAGTATAGTATTGAAACAAATATTATATCTTATATTATAAAACGCGTGACGTTTCGCCCGAAAAACACTTGAGCGCGCTTGCTGTACTCGCCGCAGTTCCTAAAACGGAAAAAAGAATGCGCTCCGGTCGCCGTTATCGCGTCCGGTCGGTTATCAAAAATGTGTTGGACAACTATACTATTACTATTATTATTATTATTATATATTTCACTTTTATACGGATTTTATAGCGTTTTCCGAGTTTTCCAGTGTTCGCGTGATTTACGATATTTTATATTGGCGATATATTAGCCATTGGGCGTGACAAAAAAGTCGTTTAATACGTATATATAATAATATAATAAATATAAATAATGAATAAAATACACATCGAACGGATGTTTCAGATATTTACAAATATATTTTAAAGAAAATCAACGAGAATGTCTGTGTGTGTGTGTGTGTGTAATGAAATACGAATTAAACGATTACGACGCGAATTCGGTGACGGTTCGGAAACGGTTTAAGTGCTCGAGATTTGACGTCGGTTTTCAACTCAAACTGTAGTCGATAGGATTAGGCGTTAGGATAGGATAGGAATTAGGCAGGTGTACCGAGATCGAATCCCGCCCCGGCTACTTTCCCGGCGGCGCTTTGATTAACACTGCGAGTCATTTTTTGCATTTTTTTTTCCAATGTTCTTTTTATTTTTATATGATTTTGCCGGCGACGTCGGTATATTTTTTTTATTACTCGACTAATAAAAAGCAGTATTTCAACATTTATGTACTATTTTTTTTTTTTTTTTGAATATTGCGAGTTTTAAATATACGTGTTTTGGTATCAGCTTTGTTATTATGTTTTTTGTAATAGTACTTATCGACTACCACCGAGTATGTTATATTATATTATTTATAGTATATATTATATAATATGTAAACACAATATGTGTAGTGTGTACGTATGGAATATTTATTAAAGTCATATAGATCGGGTATGCACACTAATATTTAATTACAACCTGATGTGATAAATGTATTGTGGATTATTTCACTTATAATAACTCATAATGCTCACATCGTCCGCGATCCGACGCGGTCGGATTGCCTACCTGAGGGGTTTGGTAACACTTAAAGTATATTCAATTTTTGGCAAATAAAAAATTCAGATTTCATAATTTGCGCCCACATAGTCTGCCATTCGACGCAGTAAATAGGACGTAGATGGGACGTTATAACACTTCGTTCGACTTAAACTTTTTCCCCTACTAAACGACATCAGACTTTCGACGTCAGGAGGTATAACAATCCGCCGTAGGCGGATTGCCCAGCACAGATATCGATTTGCATCGAATCCTGACTGATAGCTAGACACTCGATTACCATTTTTCGTACTTATTTATTTTTTATACATTCAAAAAAAACCGGGCAAGCCTCGAGACAAACTATATATAATGTGATAGATTTCTAGACACCCGATTGGTAACACTTAAAGTATATTCAATTTTTGGCAAATAAAAATTCAGATTTCATAATTTGCGCCCACATAGTCTGCGATTCGACGCAGTAAATAGGACGTAGATGGGACGTTATAACACTTCGTTCGACCTAAACTTTTTCCCCTACTATACGACATCAGACTTTCGACGTCAGGAGGTATAACAATCCGC
Organism: Rhopalosiphum padi; assembly: GCF_020882245.1. Taxonomy (NCBI): domain Eukaryota; kingdom Metazoa; phylum Arthropoda; class Insecta; order Hemiptera; family Aphididae; genus Rhopalosiphum; species Rhopalosiphum padi. The sequence continues at coordinate 76,152,707 of NC_083597.1, forward strand.
CGTAGGCGGATTGCCCAGCACAGATATCGATTTGCATCGAATGAGGACTGATAGCTAGACACTCTATTACCATTTTTCGTACTTATTTATTCTTTATATATATTCAAAAAAGAACCGGGCATGCGACAAGACACGGTATTACACCGGTTAACGACTGATAGCTAGACACTTAGTTACCATTTTTCAAACTTATTTAGTTGTGTATAAATCAATTTTCCCAAAAGATATGACGTTCGACATAAATTTTGTCCCCTACTATACGACATCAGACTTTCGACGTCAGGAGGTATAACAATCCGCCGTAGGCGGATTGCCCAGCACAGGTATCGATTTGCATCGACTGAGGACTGATAGCTAGACACTCTATTACCATTTTTCGTACTTATATATTTTTATACATTCAAAAAAGAACCGGGCAAGCCTCGAGTTGAACTATATATGTGACCGATTTCTAGACACCCGACTACCATTTCCAACCGAATTTCCCTTGGAACGATTTTCACTCGACCCCCTCGAAGGCGCCGGAGGCGGCTTCCACAAGCCGGGAATCGAGGCATATATATATAATAAATAATAATAATTTAATAAACAATATTATTATCGACGCCACGAACGTCTTATCAATTCCCGACAACAACCGCCTTATCATCATTCATCCCGATAGAAGACTCGCAGTACTACCAATCAGCGACAGGTCTTCCTTTTTTGAAAACTTTCCACTTTCAAGCTCTTCCATCCGTCCTAGGGTATTCACTTACAGCGAGTTTCACTCAAAGCGAGTTTCACTCACAGCGAGGCACACTCACACCGAGGCACACCCGCAGCTAGTTTATTTATAAAATAATAAAAATACTAAAGTTTGTTTGATAATTTTATACTATATTTAAACGGAAATGGGACAACTTGTTATTTTGTATGATAACATTGAAATATTATTCTTTAGTATCTACCTATCTAAATTTAGAAGATTTTAATCTAAAAAAAGTAATTTAATTACTTTTAACGACCAAAATACAGTAGTACATGTGCTTATCAAATATTTAATGGCTCAACGTTTTTGTTTTATTTAATGTGATTTTAAAGTATACGATAAGATATTCAATAAAATTAGCACTATAAGATAAATATATATATACATTTTAAATAAAATAAAACTGATATATTAAACATAATAAACATAAACTTAACTAAAAAAAAAAGCTTTATTATACATTTACAACTATAAATGTAAATAGATAATCATAATAATCACAGTAATGTTGAATGTTTGATTGGACATTTAGAATCACCTTAATGTATTTAATTATAGTTATGTAACTATTAAACTGTTTCAAACCACATTATAATGGTATTATTATAAATACTAACAGAAATATATGCATATGTATTCGAAACAAAAATAGATTTTCTATGCGTAATAACTAGAATTGCGAAATAAAAATGAATTAATATTATTACATTAATTTTTATAAAGAAATGCTCCAATACTTATTTGGAAATAAAACAAAGAAAAATAGTCATTTGTATTTAGAAGTAAATTATAAAGGTTTAATGGGCGTTCTATAGCTAGAACGATTTATGATTGCAGTTCCAAGAAATTTTCATCTTGGTTGGTTTAAGAGGAAAAACCATTTTGGTAAAAAATAAAAATAAAATGCAGAAACCACATTATATTATATAGTATAATTTCATACTGTCAGTTTTAAATTATACAAATTATTATTAATGTTAGGTGATTAATATGTAATATGTTTCAATAAATATAGAATCGTTTTCTTATATAATGATATATTATTGTATTAAAAATTCAATACAACTGTCCAGTAACCCACTCGACACTTACTGTACAGTAGAGCGATATCCACTTATTGTCTACTTTTTTATTATAAATAATTATTAATAACGATTCTGATATTAAAAAAATGACATTGATGTTATAATGTATAATAATGAAAAATGTGTTTATTATTCAAAAATCAATAAAGCGATAGATAAAAACATTTAGACTTTTTAATTCTGTTAAGTGTTTGAGAAAAATTGTTTCATTATTAATAAATTATTAAAAAAAATTAATAACTGTTAATTCCTTTTGATTATAATTTATAATCAAAAGTGAATCAAGGTTTACTGTAAATAAACAATATTCTCCGAAAATAATATTGGCGAGACGTGTATTAGAATGGTCTTTTTTTATACATTCAATGTTTTATTAAAATTGGCAAAACACGAACAATTTATTGCTCATTGAAAATATATTTTTATTTAAACTATAATGTATATAGTATTTATAGTTTAAGTAATTATTATTATACTTTGGTAAATTAATCTTTAAAATTTAAAATTTTACAAGTTCTGTACTCGAAAATTAATACCTTGATAAGAAGTAAGATGTCACTAATATGACAAATGTTATACATTTTTAGTTAACTAGTGTATCTATAATAAATTTAATCGTGAAAACATAATATAAATATATTTATTTAAAGAAAAAAATGACAACAATAATAATGCAATAGTATTCAAATAGTATACCACTAAATAATAATTATTATTATTATAATACGAAGGGGTTAATATCTCTAAAAAAATAAATGAGGTTTTCGATAGTTCTAAGCACCTTTAATACATCTCGTTGAATTCTTAATAAAAATTTTAATAAAAAAATGATTATATACTTTAAATATCATAATTTACAATAAATTAATGACACAGATTGCATTTAATCAAATATTATATATATTTAGTTTTTATAATATTATATTGTTAATTTAATATTAAAAAATAGAAAAAGAATAATTGTTTATATTCGATTTATTTTTCAAATGATATAACCACTGTTGCAATTACCACCAGACACTGAGAAGAAAAAATAGGTGGTCAACAATATAACCAACATGTCACAAAGTGTTAGGCAAACAGTCAAGAACAAAAACAACTAATTGAGTTTTGGTTTACTTAATCTGATTGCATAATAAATGATATTTATACAGCTTGAAAAATTAAAATAAACATACATATTTTAGAGTTTTTAAATTGGATAAATATAGACTAGATACAATAATAATATAAAAATGTATTATATTATATCATTTTTTAAACCAAAAAATATATTTTTTTAATTTAAATCGATTGATTTTGCTAATATTTTTTTTAAATATTGAGTAACTATAGTATTAGTTTAGTATTTACGTATATATATATAAATTATTTTAATATAAAATACAAGCTACAAATAATTCCTTTTTAATGTTGTATTTTTCTTCTATTACAGTAAATAAATTTTTAATTTAAAAAAACACATTTCAAAATACATTTTACCTTAAAAGATTTGTCAAACCATTTTTGTGATATGAATCCATATAATTATGCAATGATTTGTTCCCAACAACAGTTTTTTTTTGTTGTAAATACACAATTTTATTTTAGGTCTTAATTGTTATGTTTATAATTGGATTTTGTTTTTAATTTTTTGATTCACCGTACAACATAGGTGTGTAATTATGAAAACAAATTAATTTAATTTTACGATATTGTATTCATGAAAAAATGTAAAAAATTCTAATGGAAATATTATAATTTAGGTAACCTAAACTTTATATAATAAAATACTTAATTCAGAGATTACTTGTCTCCACATAATTACCGAATTCACAAATTCAACTGGCCTTTTAATTATTTTTGGTTGGCATTTACACTAGTTTTTGGACATTTTTTCTAATATCTCAGTAAACATTTTCAACATTTTTTTTATGTGTTTTAATAGTAATATTATAATAACACGACATAATGAAAAGGAAAATTTGCTATACTTATTATATAATTTTTGGATCTATTTTTCGATATACCATTGGTTATTTACTATGTTTGTGCTGATTTGTTTCGTATGTTTAAATAAGTTTCATCAATATTTATACTTTTATTAAGCAATAATATTTAAAATAAATTACAAAGGATAACTTTTGATTTCCAATATAATTTAATAAATTCGAAATAACATATTTACAATGTTTACTTAGCCAATATTATAAATTTCTATTCCATCACTACCTAAAAGCCTCATTCGTAATCTATCACCCCGCATACACATGCTTATTGTATAAAATCAATTCATACAAGAGTATATCCATCATTTCAAGAATTAAAATACATTTCAACGAAGTTTTGAAATGCTGACATCAATCGTTTCTGAAGACTTAGAATATGTAAAGTGACATACAAACAACGTGTATAAAATAAGAGCTTTTGTTAAAAAGTAACCGAATGTTTTCGGACGTATAATATTAGTTTTTTGAACCGAATGAATCTATAACTCATATTCAAATACTAAATATTTTGAACGTTAAGACTTTTCTAAAAAAATGTATGATATATTGGGTATTTCACTTACAATAAGTCTCAAACTTGAATGGAAATATAATTGTGTAAACACATAAAAAGCGAATTTTGCAACTCAATCATTTCAAATAATGAACGAGCTGCGTAGTTTGTTTAAATATTAATTGAATATAATCAAGTGTATTAACTATTAATATTATAACCTAATGAGTACCTAACCTTCCAATTCATAATTTATTTTTTTTATAGGTTGGAATTATAATATTACAATATCAATACTTTCAACTTTTTTAATTACCAACGTAAAACATAAAGTCAAAGATATTAGATTAAACTAGAATAATACGAGCAAAAATATTTATATTTAACCCCGTGTAATATATTTTATCTTGATCGATCTTATTTGTTGATACTACAAGTTGAATTTTTTATTACAAAATATTTATACTAAAAAAATGAGATTAATTTAAAAACCAAATGTACTGCTGATCATAAATTCAATAGCGATTGCTCTATGTTGAAAAATTTTCAAAAATTAGTTAACTACCCTATTTTGGTAAATATAATCTGAGAATTGTATAAAAAAAACTCGTCAATTATAATACTAAGTTGTAGATAATTTAATAACTTTTGTTTATAGTTATTCACAAAACATTAAATTAAATAAACAAAAATAAAAATCAATTATCAATCTTCAAGTTGTTCCCAATTTTATATCATCTGTTTGTATTAAAATTATTTATTATATTCAGTATGGTTAAATATTTTTATAGTTAAAAATAACCACACTTTAAAACAAAAATTACCAATTTTAAAACACCGAATTGCGCCAAAATATATTATAATGCTTATAACATTGAAATTATCATAGATAAGAGTTTAATTTTTCTTATACGGGAAATGTATACAGCTTAAAGCCATATAGTATCTAATATAATATCTCTATACGTCTGTATATTTTTCTATAGCACATAATTTAAACAGATAAGAGCATGTATTATATTTATTTATTAATTTATCACGTCCAAAACATACAGCAGGTGCTGTCCACTATAGTTATAGGGTTTCAGAATTACTCACGTTACAATAATTGCGTTAAGACAAGGTTGAAGGTATTATTAAAATTTTATATGATAAGGTATCTACTGAATGTTTAAAAGTTTCAATTTCAACTCATGCATAGAATACAGTCTTCCTTTTGTCCATAGAAGATTCGATGATATTTTAATAAAATATAAATAATGGAAAAAATATGTTATTAATTAACTGGATAATTAATTAAATCGATTTTAACATAATTATTCAAATAAAAATGAAATACTTTTAAATTTATTAAATTTGTGATTACACCGAAATATAATATAGTATTAGTATCCTATGTTAACAAATTAATTAAATAAATCAAAATTTATAAATTAAAATAAAATTATTAACTGAGTAGACACCGGGCTATAATAAAACACATAATGTATGATCTCATAAAGTTAGTATAGGTACCCATATACGTAGAATTGATCGTTGCTTTTTCTATCTATACATTTAATTATTATTTTTTTTATACTCTATGTAATATTGTTGAAAATAAAATCAATACCTATAAAACATACAACTACCAATTTATAATAACGCCATATCCAGTCAGATTAAAAATAATAACAGTTGTTTTATTTAAAATATATTATATAGTTTTTAATTATGTATATATAATATATGTATATATTATAAATTATAAGTAATTATGTAAGTACCAAAAACTCAGTTTTTGTGCTACTATGCGTATTATTTTATCGGAGTCAAAAAGATAAACCGTTCACCGAACATTATAAAATATTATTCAAGTTTGTTAAATCGTATTAACCGCGAAGTATATTATTATAGTTATACTTTAAATTGGGAGCTACAGTTTATCGTTAAGGTTTTCTTTTTTCCGACGTCTTTTGCACTATCAATAATTTATGCATGTACATTATGTGTCGTATCGGATCCCACGTGATGTACAATATGAATATAGTTATGAAAAACGATATTTTATACATCTGACTGTGAGTACAACTTTAGCCATGTGTTCCGTGTTCGATGTATACCTACTATATCTTGTATGAAGTCAATGGATAAAGTGTTTGCGGAATTACAAGTTAACACGTAACTATTACATCCATTATATTATGTATTCATAGATTATCGTGACGAGTAGCATTTTAAACAAAGTAAGTATTCAAAATAATATAAAAATTTAATTTAACGAATAGATAATAAGTTAAACATTTCATAGTAGGTAAATAGTTAAGTAAATAGTTAAGTAAGTCCAATTACACGACCAAACATAAACTGATATATTATATATTCGTATGGAACATCGATAAATAAAATACTACTTAAACCTTACTTATACTTAATATAGCTAATTTCAACATAAATAATATTAATAACAAGTAGGTAAAAAATATAAGAACATTTTTTCAGTAAATAGTTACTTATTTTATGAACATTTTTAGGTCATATTATACACCATTATTTTGTTGATTTTCATTTTTTTAAATAGATGAATTAAGATATTTTCAGATATTATCAAAAAATAATGAGAAGTACCTATTGCATGATTAAATTGTTCAATAAAGTAAATTGAAGTACATTTACTTACATAAAAATATATATTTTCAGTCAAATAATAAATAAAAACGAATATTTTGAGTGTTGGCTGTACTTTAACAAATTACACCCAAACTTTCTCAAAATAATGTAGTATTTTATTTAAATTGATTATTTTCGCCTTCACTTCAATAGAGAATGACTTAATATTTTGTTTAACATTTGGCATGGTGAACACATTTAACATAGCCCTGTTCTGACATAACAATACAATAATAATACATTTTATTCTTAAAATATGTATATTGATTTGATATTGGACTAAAATACGTAGTAACGTTAAAAACATTCAGATTAAGACTCGTTTAATATCAATATATATATATATTTAAATTTAAAAACTGTGTACAGTCGTATAGGTATTATTTTAATAACTATACAATACTCCAATAATTCACATTTTACCAATAAAGTGTATTATTTAAAGTTAGACAAGTTTTTACTCTTGGTTTATGTGCTGGAAGTTGAAACATCGTAGCTACATTTTTCGATAAATTCGAACTATAAGTATACATTTTTTTTTATTAAATATATATCTTCACATACCCAGTAAAAAAAAAAGTTTTTGAACTTTAAAAATAGGTGCCTGTTCTTTTAATGTTACAAATACATGAAATCAATCATCAATCAATTAGAGAATACATTAAGTTGCGTGAGTAGATACATACATATTGTTTTAAGATATATACTTAAATATTGTAAAATGTGCTCATAGAATTTTTATCTACTTACATTCCAATACTACATTTGAATTTCATTGTAAAATGGATATTTTGTATGTGCTTTAATGACGTGACGAATATATTCCAGTAAAGGAGATAATATAAAAAAAAAGATAATTGAAAAAACATGATTTATCATATAACGAATCTAGCAATATGAAGAAATATACTAGGTATTGTACAGTTGCCAGCGTAATTATCACCAGCGAAACACTAATTTGTTTTGGCGTGACGGTTTTATTTTTTCTTCTTAGTCTACGTAAATAAAATAGAATGTTTCGACGTATATATATATACTATTAAAGTCCTACGGGGGGTATCCGGGTGAAACGGAAATTAGAGTAATTTAATCTACGAGGGGGTGAAGGTTTTCGGGGCTTAATCGTCACATAAGATTTAACCCTACGTCCAAAAAACAACTCCTTTGGCACCCCCGCCCACCTGTTTTTGTCAACCCCCAGCTACGGATGTTAATCTTAATTGCAAAGAAGAATTTTGTTGTTTTACTTTTACTGTCGGTTTTGGTTGTATACACTCGGTCGCTTTCTTCCCGTTAACCGTATCCGTGGTAAGCCAACGCTTTCATTTGAACTTTTCATGCAAGTAAGGCCAAAATGATAAGTAGTAGCGGAACCCCCTGGAGCGAGAGAGCTGTGGAAAGGCTTTCTAATGACTTTTTTCCCCCTTAAAACTCCGCATAAAATAATGGTGACGTGTAATTATATACGTTCAAAGCATACTATTGGTATGGACGATTGAAAACGGTTAAATATGTAGTCATAACAATTCTTTTATTTTAATTTTTTTTTTTTTTTTTTTTTGTCACGATTATCACGTATGGAAATAATATTATATTGGAACTATATAATTGACTCGTTTTTATATATTATAGATTATAATGTATCTAAATTTCAGTAGATTTTTAATAATAAGTTACGTTATATAGTTATATTGTTAGTTATTCATTAAAAGACAATATTTCTTAAAAATATGAGTGAAGATACAAATTCTTATCTTTTCTAACATATTTTAAAATGTAATTTAAAATAAAAATTATCATAATTAGATATGATTATAAATATGAATATATATTATAATATATGCCTGAATATAAAATAATATAAATATTCACAGACCATTCTCAAAAAAAAAAAAAAAAAAAACGAATAAAACAAAAATAAAATAGTTTTGTGCAAAGACGTGCACCGCTCAACTATAAAAAAACTATTTCCAAGATGTTTATATTTTTATTTTTTTATATTGAACGATTTAAAGAGAAAAAAAATGATATGTTTATATGAATTTAAAATAACTATTTTGAACTTGTAAAACAAATACATAATATGTTTAATATTTGTATGTTTGTAATAAAAGTACGTAAAAAAAAATAAACTTATAATGTTAAGCTGCATGTTCTTGCATAATTTATTAAGTCGTTACTAAGATGATAATTTCATTGAATAAACAAAATTAAATTTCTTTATGCTATGCAAAATAATAAAAAATAAAGTTCGCTTTCATTAAAAAAAACTATTTGATTTAAATATACATTTTTAGCTTCCGCGTGTATAGATCATTTGTTTATTAACTATATGTGGAAATGAGAAAATCAATATTTTTCTATATAATTTCTAGTGTAGAAGTAAAATGTCAAGTTAAAACTCTAAAATGTGTATTATTAATAATTATTTAAAATTATAGACTACCTATAGATACTATATATTATATAATTATTCTATAAATATATTAAATTTACTCACAGCAAATTTTATTTAAGTACCTAAATATACAATAAATAGATAGAAATTCAATAACTACATAATTTTTTTTTTGTGATTCATTATAAATACTTAGTTTTTACCTTTTTATAATATTATGATGATGAATGTAATAATAATATAGTTTTTATCGATGAGGAGACAATATTAAATTATAAATATTTTAATGATTATTTGTATAGCATAATAACATTAATAAAATTAAAAGTAATATAAAAATTAATTAAATTAGTATAGTAATTATTTTTAATTGTACAAAATTTTCTATATTTATAAATTGATAAATACGAATATAGTATGTGATTATATTATTGCGATAACATAATATTTAAAGCTTTTATTAGCTACTCTATTCACCATTCACAGACTATTTTGGACTCAATAAATTATACTGACATTGCGTGCTAATTATTGTAAAAATCATTATGTACGTTACACCACAAAAACTACTTGTAATTCATATGTCTTCACCTTGATATTCAGAATTAATTTTAATTAAACATAAAAGTAGTCCTCTATTTTTTTTTCAAAAAAACATTGTGACCAAAATCAAGAATAATGTAAGTTACCATTTAACAGGACTTTACTTAACCATCAATTCTCGAGATAATTTATGTAATGATGCTAAACCTTGCGAATAATTGCATATTTTTTTATTTTAAAACAACCAAAAATGTAAGAAAATACACGATAACGTTTAAATGCGTAGTTATCTATGTAATAATAATAGGTTTTTAAACTCTAATTTTATTTATATTTCTATAAATGCAAAACAACATCGAGACATATAGTAGCTTAATTTTGAAAATTGTTAAACATTTTTAATTTTTAACAACACTCGTATTTTTGGCTAGTAATTTACTATGACACTTCTTGAATTTTATAGAATAAATAGATAAATAATATAGTAATTTAAATATACAATGTCTCGTACCTCGTCTCACACTGCGTGAAACTTCATAATTTATGTGACATTTAATTTAAAAATTAAATAATATGTATGGTACATTTTCACAAAATGATTTCTTATTGTTTAATTTGTAGAAAAGTTTATTTACAAAATAATTTTTCCTAATTCACTGTGCCCTAGAAAATAGTACATTCGTAATTTTTGTTTTAATTTAAAATGGTTTTGGTAAAAATAATTGCTTAACAATGAATAGTGTAGACTTTTTAACGTAGATAACTCTCGATGAAATGTATGCACGTTAGTTTAAATAATTTATTTTTGCTCTATAATTGTAAACCTTATTTTTATATCACACAATAAATCACTTGGTATTTTTTTTTTTTTAATTATTTACGCAAAAGGTCTACCACTTGTTTGAAAAAAAAAATAATAAACTTTTGAAAATCTCATACATTACTCCGGAAAGTAATTGATTGTGCGTAAAAACATAATACATTGTCTCTCCTATAACAATGCTGAACATGCATTTAATTCTAGAACAATTAATTCCGAAATTGTTGAACGAATCCGGTATTAATTATAATTTTCTAAGTGATTTATTAATTTGGAAGGTAATATGTTTTGAAAACAATTAAATTTAAAAAAAATGCATACTAAGATTTTAGGATTTTAGTACACGTTATTTTCCTATTAGTGGTACCTAATATTATTGTAGAAAGAATGTCCTTTTTCGTACTGTAGAATTATGCAGAATGTTTATCAAGCTAGTATCTGGAGTAAAATATTTTTCTTCCAATAAGTCTTCCTCACATAATTTAAGGACTCCGTAATAAAACTTATTGTGTACATGGGTGTATTTTGAATTTGAATATTAAATATTTTATATGAATTTCGTGTTGGCTTACAAAAAAAGAATGCAAACATAATAAGTATATTATGCATTTTTGTATTATATTATAACTTTTAAAAATGAAAAATCATTCTTCCGGTTGTATTTTTATGGGCTTGCGCAGTAGGACATATATTATACTCATATTTTGTATAGCTATATGACATTTATTAGAAAAATGTCTTTTTCTATTTATTTATTTATTATTGTGGGGCTGTAAATCGAAAATATTTTCTTTCTTCTTTTTCAATTTTGGTTTAAAAAAATCAGAATTTATTTTTTCTGATTTTTATATTGGTTTCTAAAATCGGTATTTTATTTTTATTATATACCTATATTTAGGATGTTAAAATAAACGATGTAAAATTATTATGTTTTTAAATAATTAACTGATAGTATCCCAAGTAATGTTCAATAATAATAATAATTATTATTATTCTAACAAAAAAAATGAAAGTTACTACATTTAAATTTAACTTGTCAAGTAGATAAGCACTTTAATTGTTCTACAATAGAACAATAACGCTGTACTATTTAAATGTGTCAATTTTTATAAATCAATTTTTTAAATTATTTTTATACTAGGAATATCTAATATTTTTATGTATTTATATATATAAATACATTAATAATATGATATGGTATTATACTTTTTTTGTATTAAATCAACAGCATTTTTGAATACGGAATTGTAAAATTATACAAATAATACATTAATTGTAGATTTATTTAAATTTTCAGTAGGTATGAAAATGAAATTGAATGTGATTATTTATTTTCCATAAAAAACCGTAAAATAAATATTTAATTTACTGGTTAAATATAAAGACAAATAAAACGTGTCAATAGTCAATTATTATGTAGTACCTATAGATTAAAAAAATACTTGTGTAATATAATATTATTCTAGCCTTAATTCAGATATTCAAATAGTAGAAAAAGAATAGACAATAGATACATTTATTTTTAACAACCAACTTTTATGAACTAAATAATTAATATTTGAATTTTAGGTCATTAAAAACTAATAGGTATATTTGTTCATAAATAATCTATCAAAAAATGATAGGAAAAATTATGAGTCGGATAATATGATCGAGTAAATAATAATAAAATGAATTTAGTTATTTTTGTTTATTTAAAATGTAAATTATAGTTGATAATAGTAATAATAATAATAATAATAATAATAAACATAATATCCAATAATAAATGAATCCAGACATTGTATAATATATTGTTCCGTCGTTAAATTGAATGAACAATTTTCATTGACTTAGTTCTAGAATTTATAATAGTATCTGATATCCCTTGTCAACTTTTATACAGTTGACGTCACAAGATATACCGTTTACACTTGGAACAACATCATCGTTCACTGAATATAATCAATTCCAACGTTTTTCTTTTCTTTTTCTTTTTCACTTGATGCGTAATAAACACTATATATATTATGGTATGTGATAAATAAATTTATTTTTTTTTCGGCAGAATCTATTATGGGATGTTATATTTAATAAAAAAAGGTTTGCCAAGAAATATCCCGATATGCCAAACTCCCAATCAAGTGCCATTTTAATCTGTACGGGATAATTAAACTTTTTTAATAAAATATCACTAATCTGAAGGGGGGAACGCTAAACGGCGAATAAACATCATTAATCAACCCGGGGCCGGTGACCGTTTCGCTTGATTTGCAAAACCTTTGGCGGCTATTCCATTTTTTTTTTTTATTATTATACTCAAAATAGTGCCTTATGCGTATTTGTAACATTACGTTAAGACAAACGCTCATTTTTCCTGTTGTTTTGGGTTGTGTATTCATTTCGGATAATAAAATTAGTGGTTAGTATATTTATTTTATTTTATTTTTTGAATATCTCTGTTAATCTAAATTATTGTCACCGCTAAAGTGACGATAATTTTCATCGATATACTACTTCATACTTTTCACCTAAACGCTAAAAGTAGACTATCGGATTTTTGTAACTTATCGCTTCTTCTGTTTGTATACGCTTGGTACACATCGCACGCCCGTTGCTGGACCAGACCGTCGAGATGCGTCCCGAGACGGTCATTTTGAAGGGTTTTCAATTTAACATACGACCCGGTCATGTGAAACACAAAAGAAATCAAAATACGGTAACTACGTTGGCCAAGGAGATGTCTCCGACCCCAATCTAAAACCGTCCGACGATCGGACAGTTACAAATAACGTGTATAAGTTTTATTTTCATTCCGCGGCGCCTACCATAAACCGGACGCACACGCCATACACATATATTACAGCACGATTGCTGTCGCGATGTGTACAGAGGGATTCGTCAAGCATGTTCGTCTAAATGCATTTGTATATAGTCTGGTTTTTGGGATTTTCAAGTACACTAAAATATCACATTTTCAGACACCAAAGATAATATTTCACATCACCTAATTGACTTATAAAATAATATAGTGGCTTACACGGTGATACATAATATTATATAGTAAGAAACAGATTTAATATTTAGCGTAGTAATATTACTTTAAGTACCTAATACTCAAATCATTAAATTGACTTACTCAAAATTAACTATACAATTATGATAGATTTGTATTTTTTTATATCTCATAAACCTTGGGATTTTACACTAAAACGAAAAATTTAATTGTAGCAGGGAAATATCCTTCATAAATGGGATGATAACGTTATAACATATTTTTTAAGTATGTTTATAAATTCCTAAATTCATCACACAAATAAATACATACAAGTTCAACGAGCCGAGTTAGTGAATCCCCGTGTATAATAATACGACTACGACCACGTCCGTTCTATATTAAATAACACACCGTATTGAAAGCTGTATTTGTGCTCTACGCCCGTCCCTCTCGTGCCATATAGTTTGACTGCAGCTGGATGTATTCGGTCGTTATAAAAGACTGGAAGAGGAAAAATAATAGATTGATAAAAACCACGATTTATTGTAGGTACGATTAACGATTAATACATGCAGTGTTTGGATGTGACAGCGTTAACGGCTTATAGTTTAGTACAGTGTTTATACCTATAGTTTCAACGGTGGTTAATGTGATGAAAAAAAAACACTACATTATTCAAAGTCAATTTTGCGCATCACACTGGAAATCGATAAAATCGTTAAAACAGCCGTGCGTGTTTGATGGTTAGTGTGTCAGTATAAAGCATGTATAATATGATACTGCAGGTATCCTTCAGTACGTACAGACAACACTGACTAGGAAACCAATAAATAGAAAACAAAAATTAATTGTTCGAGTTACTGACAAAATAACAGAGATTATAAAACTCCTCGATCATGAAGGAATAAGCCAAATTTGGACTTTGAAAGCAATTCTAGATTTAAACTTTATATACCTAATATTATACAACATAATTTATCAAGGTTTGTTGATTTTTATGTAAAAAATATAGCATTAAATTTTAATCGTTTGATATTATTATTTAACTTTTCACTTCCATAAATACCTAATATTATACAACATTATTTACCAAGGTTTGTTGATTTTTATGCAAAATATATAGCATTACATTTTAATCGTTTGATATTATTATTTAACTTTTCACTTTCATAAAGTTTTGTAATTCACGGTTATTTACAGAAATAACATATTATAATGATCGAAAAAGTAAAAACAAAATTAAAAACCATAATACAATGAAAATTTAAATTATTTGAATGTTAAATCCGTATTTAGAGTATAATATATAATATATCATTATAATTTAATTCTTCTAAAATTAATTTAATATTTAATATTGGTTAAATAATTTTACTAAACAGACTTTAATATTACAAACTATAGTCACTCATAACTTGTAAATAATTAATACTAATAAATGAAAAACATTTTTTTTTTTGTATAAATTAGCTAATGATTATTCATATCAATATAAGTATTATACAGAAGTAGACTTAAGAACTTTAGAAGTCCTTGAATATATAAATAATAAAAATAAAGCATGTAAGCTTTGCGTGCAATGTTGATACGTGTAATGTGGGTAAAGTTTTTAATCATAGATTAACTGCAATAATAGTGATAGGTACAACTATTTAATGAACATAATGAATGAGTCAATAGATTACGTTTTAATATTATAAAGATATTTTTCAATTATACATATAAAATGTATTTATATGTTATTGGACAATTGATATTTTTATAAAAAATGATTAAATAATGTAATTCGTTCACAATTAGATTCCTATTTACATATCACAGCAAATAAAACTTAAGTTTTTAAACATACCTAATATATTAAATATTTGTATTGACGTAATATTCTTCAAATATCACTTACCATGTGCAATTTAATACAAATTAATTTTATCTATAGTACGAATTATGGTATGTCACTTGAAACTTGAGATAAATATATTATATTAGGTATAGTAAAATAAAATCGAAATTAATTTTATTTCGTTATTTTTTTGTAAACCGTACTAAAAGATGAGTAAGCAAAATGGCATACTAAGTATGAGAATAATTATTGATAATATTAATAACCAATGTACTGTTAATGTCCACAATTATTGATGAATGCTGATAGTTACAGATAAATGTTGAAAATATATACCAAAATATTTGTATGTCTACATATATTATTTAAAATTGTGCTATTATACATAATATGTAAGTATTCGCTGGAAAATGTTGACATTTACAAAGTGTTATTGGTGAATTATGGTAACGGTAATCTAAATATTTCATAAAATTAACAATATTAATTTAAAATTATATTGTGCTGTAAAATATTAGTTTATAGTACTATATGATAAAATTGATATAATTTATTATCTTACTCAAAAACTTATGTCATACTTATGTACTATATATCAGTTATATTTATATACATTTTATACTAAAAACCATGTTATAAATCAACTTTACTATACGCCAAAAATTAAAATTTAATATGCAAAGAAAATTTAATATTTGTTTATGACTTATCTACAGAATACAGACCAATAAACTGCATTATTACAATAGTTTATTTTGAAAAAAAAATAGTGACCCCTTATGCATACCTACATAATACAATTGCATAACAAAGTGCACTGTAATTTAAAATTTTATGAAACTGTATATTTTTTGCGATAAATATATTCTCTAAAACCAAAACTTATTGATGATATGCAAAATTATTATTATATTTTTAGATAATAATTTATATTAAATACATGATAATAAATCTATCTAATATATTATTGTGATGTTTCAAAGATTGAATTATACACACAGTAGCTGAACCTCTATTTAACAAATTTTAGGTTCTTTAAAAAAAATCGTTAGTAAGGAATAATATTTTTTTCACTCATGTCTAATGTACAAAATATAAGTATGCGAATAATATATACGTAGAATGAATGTATAATTCAATAGGTTAATTAAAATACAAAAAATATATTTATACTATACTATGTAAATAATAATAATTTATTTTATTCTTTATCGGTTGAAGAACTTTCAGATATCCTGTTGAACAACTTTTGTGCCATATCGACTAAAAAAATGCTCACACTTATTTAAATAAGTCTGATTAATGAGCGTGTGTGTAGTTAATAAATATGTAACAATACAATAGTTTTTAAATTTTCTATAAAAAATGAACACAAAATTAAATATTTAAATAGAATATTTTTTCAATAAAAAGGAAGAAAAATGTTATGGTTTCATAAAATATTTTGTTATATATAGAGTTTTGTTAATTAGAAGTTTGTTAAATAAAGGTTATACTGTATTGTATTTTATTAATTGTCAATATTTGTAGAAATCATACGTATGTAAATATTAATCAAATCCGTGTTGTGTAGGTTGATATTCACCAAATAAATGACAATATTCAATAGTTGATTTTAAGTTTTAACACTATTTTATTTTTTGTATGTTGATATTTATCAGTAACTATCAGCACACACAGTACAATTTATTCTATTATTTTATTGTAATTTATTCTATAGGAAACAGAAAGATGAATTTTTATTTCAGAGTAACCTCAGAATTCATGATAGTCAGAATTGTTTTAGATTTTAGTGGATAAATAATGAAGAATCATAATCCACATTTTGTGTTATTCTTAAACAAAAATATTATAATATGCATTTCGTTATTAAAAATGTCTTCGAATTCTTATTTCTAAAACCACTCACACACAGTTCAATCTCATAACAAAATGAAAGTTAAAAAAAGTTATTTTTTTTTTACATTTTAGAGTGATGTTATTCATGAAAAATGTTGATGGATAGTTTAGCAATAGAAATGTAATTATTAATATGAGATAACACAAAAAAATTAATGTTATAAAAGTATATTTTCTAAACATTATGTATCTACACTACGAATATTCAAATAATATTAAACACATCCAATTGACTTCATAAAATTTAAAAAGGTCGATTTGCTATGAATTAAAAAAAAAAAAAAAAACAATTTTATTCTTCTGTAAATAATAATAAGAAAATTATGTTAGAGTATTGAAGCAAGATAAAATATTAATAATATAACATTTTAATATTTATTTGGTTGAATATTATTAAATTCAGTTAAATAAGAGGTCCTGAAATATACCTATTGAACTAGTATGTTATGATATTAGAAAAATAGATTTACATTTTAAAGTTTTTTTTTTCTTTTCAATATTGTAAATTTTAATATTGACTAATTATAATTGAAAACTGTCGAAAAAAGTTTGGCTAAACTTATAAGATTGATGCCAAAAATAGTTATTATTTTAACGAAGCAGCACGACCAATTTAAAATTTTAAATGCCTATGTAGTCAAATGGTAATAATTTTGTGTAATTCAAATAAAAACATAGGGATCAGCTGTAAAATATGTTTAAATTCTCTGTTCATTCTCCAGAGAACTTATCACTAATCCTTAAACACCTGTTGCTGGTGGACAAGGGTGATAAAATGCCCGACGAGGCGAAAAAAAGATTTATATGGCTCAGCAGAGGTCAGTTGTTGGAGTCGAACGTCAGTGATGCGACTACTAGACCATAATCGGAGGATTATAAAATCCATTGACAGTGTTTACGGCTGAACCAAATTACACGGTTGACTTGGTTTAATAACTTTTTTTTCATTTCCAACTTCAAAAAGTAAAAACATACCATTACAAGTTATTTTCTTCTTAAATAGTATATATAGTTTGTAAAAGATACTTTTAAAATTGTATTTAAATACAAATATCAGGTACAAAATAAATCATGGATTGCAAACGTTATAATAACGTTTAATATGTTAATCGTATGTTTTATATAAAACAAAATATAATGATTGAAATTTTTAAACATAATTGAAATGGAAAATGATAAAAAAAAAAAAAAATACCATAAAACAAAATTATTACAAAAATACATATAATTTTATTTATCAAAAGAAAATATTTTTTTTAACGAAAAATAAATCAAAACGAAATAATTTAGATCCATAAATTTATGTTAATATATTATTGTAAAATTTTTTTTTTTCATTTATATTAATTTTGTCTAAATATAATACCACAGTACTCACTTTTATTTTAGCAAATACCTTAATTATTAGATCTATTATAGTAATTATAGTGCATTGAAATTTAAATATCATTAAATTTTTAATATTATCATAATATATTAGTTATAAACTATAGTAAATATAAATTGAACATTAAGCCCTAACCCTCATAGCCACATTTATATAGTATTCCACCTATTAATCTGTAGAATTTTTGCTTAACGTTAACTGTAAAAAACCAAAATGTTTTAATTCTAAACAACGCAAAATAATTTTTTTCCGTGAACGGATGGGCCTTGATACAAATACATTCATTAAGAAAATATTTTTAAAAGCGAAAGAATTTAACGATTTGAAAGAGAACAAAAGTTAAATATATAAAATACATTTCAAATGCTTTTGAAAAAGGAGTATTTTTGAACAAATATAAATACTCGACATGTTTATTCATAAAAGATATATTTTTTTATTAATTTTACTTATTTAATTGTACGAGATTAGCAATATGTAAACATATTTATTTTGCAATTATTTATGCTACTAATGTCTTACTATTAATTTAAATTTGTAATGACACATTTAAATATCATAAAAATATGTAATAACCACTTCATTTTATACTGAAAATTAAAATAACTAAATTTATTATGTTATATTTCAATTCTGATATAATTTAATATTAATTAAATAACAAACGGTTGTTAATGAAATAAAATATACTCGTAATTTGTATATAATTTGATTTTAAAATTATTTACTGACTATTTTGACAATTAACTTTCACCGAATATAAGTACATATTTTTTTGGTAGATATTAAAGTTATTTATTTATTAATTAAATATGTGTGTTTCTATAAATACTAAAAAAAAACATTACATTTATAATTCTAAATATTTATATTTTGAATAATATATATTTATATTACGAATATAAGTGTATTTTTTATCATACTTTAACTATTAGCTTCATATTGTGCTAATGGAAATGTGTAATAAATTTAATTATAAAATTAAGAGCACAAAATATATTAACTTGATATTTGAACATATTACATATTATTTAGGTTTTGATTTGAGACCATTCGTTTCCATACCTAAGAATAATGACTGGAATAGTTTGGATAAATATTTTTACATCAAATCAGATTTAAATAAATAATAAATTCTCATAGTTATAATTATGCTATACTCTAGTTATTTAAGCAAAGTAATTTAATTTATCGTGTGCTTAAATGCAAGTATCTAAAATACAATTTAAAGATGCCAAATAAATAAAATTACATTTTAAAATACAAATATTTAACGATCTTGTAAATAATTGTGTGGTTCGTGTTGCATTATCGTTTAAAAATCGTTAAGTTCGTCAAATATTTTTTTTCCTAACTAAAAAAAAGTGTATGATTAATGTTCAGTATTGTTATTATTATTAAAATGATTAGTTATGTTTAATCTTTGGGGTTTCAACGTAACAATGTTAAAAACACAGTTCGACCAGCATATTTCAACAAACCGATTATGATTAATGTTTGTCAAAAACAGATATATTGCTTACTGACCTGAATACTAGATAGTTGTCACTAATTTTTTTTCAACAATTTTTATGCAATTAGTTTTATTTTTTTTTTAAATCTTACAAGAAGAACCAGATTTTAATAATGTTAAAATATAAATTATGCAAATTTTACTGATAAATACTTATACATACTATGGAATATAATTTACTTTTATTTTATTTTCAAACCAACAATAAAATTCATAAATCATGTAAAAATTATACCTTTAATATTTATGCCTAATATAATAATAATTTATGATTTATGTTATAAAATAGTTTCTTTTTCATAAATTATATTATACTAAACTTATCCTTTTTTCGATAATAACTATTAATAATTATTTGTAGGCACTATAACATTTATACAAAAATACGTAAATATGAAATGGATAATATTATAGTAGGTATAATGAATCATTTTTTATACCAACATATTTATAATTTTTACAGTTTTATTTAAAATAAAATACATAAAATAATATTATATCATGAGTAAATACGATTAATTTCTCATCTGATATTATTAAAAATAAAAAATTAATTTTAAATTGTAAGTAGTAACATATTAGCTATTAGAAAAGTTACAAAAAAAGAAAAAGTGTACATTAAAATATGGTTTTTATCAAATAATCACAACTTAGATCAAAGTGAATCAAAAATATTATGCTGTTGTATATTTAAACTGTCAAAAAGTTTTTAATCAAATTATAAAATAATGATAAATTTATAACTGGAACATATTTTGGCATAAATAACGTGGGTATTATTAGCCAATACAATTTTATACAAATTGGAATATCATAAATTACCATTTTACAGTAAATGTAGGTACTGCAAAAAAAAAGACATTTATCTAAATATATTGGAATTTGTAACAAACTGAATTACTTAATTATCTAGTATTAATCATTGTGTTGATTTTATTTATACCAAATACAAGACCGACCTCGGAAAAATGTACTAAGTTTATACACTTCGTTAAATAATGTAACTTCATCGATAGATCACTACGATAATAGGTAGTTTTAATTCATATAAAAATAAATACACTTTGACATTTAACTTTTGCATTTGTATGGTAATTAGTGTACCTACTAAGCTTACCATTTTATTATATTTATTTATATAAATATCAACGCCTCAAGGGCATAGTATAGTACATGTTGCGATAAAGAAAAGGCATCGGATCGGAGTACCTACAAGGAAAAAGATAGATAAATATTACATACGACAATGATGTTAAGAAATTTAATATAAAAGAGAATTATTGTCTATCGTTGTTTGCTATAGATGTATTTTTGTAAATACAACATTTGTAGTATGCTGTATTAACTGTAGATAAATCATAATTTTTGAATACATGAAATCAGAATCTAAGCAAATTCATTATAATCATTGAAAGTCAAAGTGTAAGTTGTTATCGAAGTCAAATTTAAGTTTTTTATTCAGTACCAGGTTTATTTAAGATATACATAATTTAACAAATACATAAAAATAATACTAACCATGTTTCTGACATAATTTTATTACATTTTGAGTCTACAATCTCTATATGGATATAGGTTTAAATCAGAGAGTTGTAATCATAATAAAAAAAATTTATTGTATCTAACGATATTGATAATAAATAATTTAAAACAATAAATAATATTGCTAAATTATAATAATCGATAACAAATCGAAAGGTATAATGAAAAGAAAATGTACCAAAATAGAATAAAAATAAACAGGTAGAAACCTGAACTATTGATTTTAAAGTTAATTGAACTAATTGTTGAGTAGAAAAAAGTATGCAATTCAAACGTGCATCGAAAAAATATAGAGGATATTTCAATGTAAGTAGTAAAGAAGAATAGAAATACCCCAAGTAATAAATAACGTGATGCTTATACACATAAGTAATAAGTACTAACTATATTATATGGTAAGTAATTAAATATACTATTAATATGTAAATTGTACGATAGAAGTATTCAAACAATTTAAGGTATTTTTTAAATATTCTATGGATGGATTTTAAATTAAAAATATTTGGTTTTTACTTTATTAGAAAATTAAAAAAAATAACATGAATAATTTAAATTATTTGTAAACATGAAGCAAAAGTGTTGATATCTCTGATATCTTTAAATGTCAAGGAAATGGTAGGTACTTAAATCGATTTATAATTAACACAGACAATGAAACTACAGTAGAGAAATGAAACTGTCTATATAGTTACGAGTATCACTAAACTTGTAAAAAAAGAAATTGAAAATTTTGAAATAAATATTGTGAATGATTACCGAAATTGTATGTATAAACTCGTATTTTAATACAGATAAAGACGTTTAAACTAAGACCTCCTATATAATCTAATAATTAAAAAAAAAAAAAATCTGTTGATCAATTACGGATATAGGAAGTCAATTAAAAATAATGCATAGTAAGTTATTTCATCGACCTGTAAATTTACTTATTGCATTATGTGATGACGTTTTTACTATACCATAAATGTAATTAAATGTAGTGGGTACCTATACATGGTTTTAATAACATTATTTGGTAGAGCTGACACCAAATGAATGGGGTTAAAGGTTAAAGGATTATATTAGGTCAAATGATCAAATCCCTGTTAATTACGACTGGAAGTTCGTTAAAAACGACAACAATTTTATGATCTGATTATTAATATCTCTGTATATCACAGAGAATTATGTTAAAAATTAACCAGGTGAAATATAATGTATCCATTAACGGGTCAGATTCTGTTAACATAATTATGATAATATAAATAGTGCGTTTGTGGTACATTGCGGAGATCACTGACGAGATCACACATAATTCTACGGTACGATAGCACACCACTGGATAAACGTGAGCACGTAATACCGTGGAGCCTCGTAGCAACTTAAGTATTCCATATATGAATTTGTAGTACATTCGGCTATTAGTAATGCCGTTGTTCACAGCAAAAAGACCAACCGTGCAAAAAAGAGTAAGAATAATGGTTTTGACTTTTGACATAATATTGTGAAATGTGGAGAAAAAAAACTGTTAGCGAGATTCACGTCACTGACAAAAAACTTTAAACATGTGTAGACATACACAAAAAGAATATCGGGCAATAACGTTCATCAAAATAATTTTAATCGAACCTAACTAAAACCAAGTAATAAAAACGCATAAAATATGACGTATATAGTGTTTTAATAAATATAGTGCGCGGAAACTGGACTTAACTCAGCGGTCGACAAAATACGAATGAGCCGATGTAATGAGTGACGTACCGATGATGGTCGCACTTAATATGTCTGTCTGTGGTCGACTCCGGCTGACCCGAATTGGTTCAAGTTTATGGCGTGGGCCTATAGTTTTCATCTTGTTACACTTCTGTGGTGGAAATATGTCTAGTAACTCGCTGATGTTGAATTAGATGTTAGTAAATCGGTGGGGTGTCCTAGTACTAGGTCTGTCACGGCGTGCTGTTCGTCGACTGTCTCGTTTCCCCCTTAGGAATTATTGACATTGAACATGCCTTGGTCATCCTTTATTGCTGTTCGATATTTTGTCTTACATCGGCTTGAATCTTATCTGGATGTATTAATACATTTCGATTTAGGTTCAACAGTCGTTTTCTAGAATATTCGTGAATATTCGTGAAATGTCTGGTACGTAATTCCCTTACAGCCGCTGCACGTGGTACAAATTCAATTCGATTTCTTATAAAATTCAAGCTCAATGTTTGTTGATTATTTTATTCTATCTATTCGGGTTCTTTTATGTGAAGAAGCGTTAGTATTTATATGCATTATATTAATATATACATATTTATTTGATTTGTTCATTTAAGAATATCCAAACTGCACATGTTAGTAATAAATTAACAATTAAGATAGCATTAAGCAAAACACTATTTTACTTAATAACCTAAACTTTAATTCAACGAATGTAATTGCAATTTGTAGAGATACTAAGCATAAACATGTTGCAAAAGCTAATATCTATCTAATAAAAATTTACCACGGAAATAATCATGATATAATATGTTTGCATATAGAATTTGCTTTTAATCTAATACTATACATAGTACTATTCGTATATTATCTTCAAAGTTTATCCATTTGCAACGAAATTTCCGAAGTACTCTAATCAAATAAGAAATGGGCATTAAATAAATACTGAAATAAAAATTTGATATTAGGTATTTAAAAAAACATAATTTTTAAAATTAATGCAAATTTTAGATGATATTATTATATTTTTAAAAATAAAAATAACATCAACAAATGTAATATCATAATAATTATAATTCAATTATGTGCGGGGTTCAATTAAAATTGTAATTATTTTTTTCTGTTTACAGCTTAAACATTTAAATTAATGGATTATTATGTCTTTATGAATAATGTTTGAGGTATTCCTCTAAAATTTTAAATTAGTAAAGAATATATTGTTCATTTTACTTATTTTAAGTTTGACACAGATGGTACTAGATGACAGATTAACTGCACAGAGGTATAGTTTGGAATGTAGTTTTCTCGAAGCTACCGAATAAATGCATTTTTAATGGAAACACACACAACATGTGTTAGGTACAGTATTCAATCAATCCCTTCTCAAACACAATTTAATTTTGTTCTAAATCATCTCAATTTTTTTTTCGTATATATATATACTCTACATTAAAGATCTGTCATATTTTAAATAACTCACACAGTGACTTGTAAAACATATTTTGATACAGAACCACTCACTTAATCATAATAAAAATCAGTATTGTTTACATTTGTTGATAATTTTCATCAAGTGGAGTTTTTTTTTTTAATGCATAAAGCATAATATACTGTTAATATAATATGCAGTACTAATAGAACAGTATAGTTCTTTGATTGCTATAAAACTCAATTTAACTAATGATGAAAAACAAATATAATCAGTAGTTTCATATGTTTGGTTATTACTTTTATATATTAACAGGGTCAGGAAGTTTACAATAATTTCTTGGGAAAACGTTATTTGATTAAATTATGTTAAAGAAATTTTCATTTACGGTGATAAAATGTTGTTTTATTATTTTTAAAGTAAGTCAGTTTTTTTTCACATTTTGGCATAACTGATATAACATTTTAATAGATCTTATTATAATGGTGCGTTGATGAAACATTTAGGTAAGAATATTGCCATCCAATGTAATTATCATCAAAATGGGAACAAACAGAAAACTTTGTGATAAACAATATTTTATTAATTGACTGTAGAAACAACCAGACGATGTCCATCAATCAAATTTTTTTTTCATATGTGAATTTTATTGAATTTTAATATGAATGGAAAAAATCAGGGGTCTCTGTTGCTTACAAAAAAAAGTGGCTTTTAAGGATATTTTTATTAAAATTTATTTAAACGTCATAGAAGCGTATTCTCTACTTTTTACTTATTCAGTTACCTAGTTAATGTTTGTTCATGATACCACAAATGAAAGAAGATACAACTGCTTTGAAATTCTTGCTATCGCTTTTTTTAGGTCAGTAAACTTTGTAAGTAAGTCAACGTCAACGGGTATCTTTTGGAACACTGAGTAAATAATAATTCAATCTCCTATTTTTACTTTCTTACAAAAACCTGCAATACTACTTGTTTAGGTATGTATACAAGATCAATCAATACTTCATTATTAAATATATAAGTAGATAAAATATTTACACGAAGCATTTAAAATATTCACTAATCCAATAAATGTATGTTTATGAAAGAATTTATACGAATATAAAATTTTATAATTTAATGATAAGTTTTAATTTATCTATTCGTATTTATTCTAAAATAATAAAATTAAAACTTTTTAAATCTGATTTTTAGAAACTTAATGTTTTATAATTTTAATAAATTAATATAAATTTAGAAAATATTTATCAAATAATTTTGTATCATAAATTGTATTTTACAATATGATTTGATTCTTCCGTAGATAAATAGTAATTAAATGTCGTTCAACTCATATATTTCATTTTTTTTCCTCATCGCAGTCATCAATCAAACAGTTTAAACGCACAATTCCAGTGACCATCGTTAACAAAAGCTATTGTAATATTTTTATTTTATGATTTCAAAACTATCGCATCCTGACATAATGTTTTATTTCGTTGTTCTTAAAAACACAGTGAAATAGTAGTGTTGTGGCCGCGTCCTTATACTAAACGATACAACCGTACTGGACGATAAAGTGTGTGTTTGAGAATATTATATTTAGCTATGTAGACATTTAATCATTTAATGTATTGCGTTTTGGTTCTGTGGTTGTCCAGTCATGAATCAAGCTTTCTTATACACTAGAATGTCATCAATAAGCCTATGGTTTAAGCAAAAACTCAGACTCGTTCTTTCTTTGCGCAACATCCCTCATTTATTTCTTCATTCTCCTTTGAACAAAATTTCTAGACACCTAATTCAGAGCCATCGAGTCTCAAATTTACCGAAAACACACCCGTGTTTTATGGCCTGTAAATCAACATTTTCAAACTCCATTCAACAGTTTTATACGATAACCACCTTCCTCTTCCAAAAAAAAACTACCAATGATGACGTATCTGGACATCAGATAAATTAGGGTTATTATTACTCGAAGCCATAAGTATTAATAGCAATTTTTCTTACACTTAAACTCGATTATAATAACAGCAACTACTATACATTACCCCTGACATTTTTGAATGATTCAAATCTTTTGATAATTGGTTTGAGATTTAAAATTATATTAATCTGAGAAGACATTATTTTATAAATCAAATAAGAATAATATTAAATGCACATCGGTAATAAATATATTATCTAGAAATACTCGTAAAGTCACAGGAAACAAACCAGAAACATTTAATTTGCTATATGTTATATAACATGTAAAATAAATTATATTACACTTCGTATAATATCGTATTATATTTTGGTTACAATAGCGTATAATTAAATAAATATTTAAAATACCTATTGAATATTATGATAGTACATTTTTTATTATTTTGCACGTCTTAAAAATATCACATTAAATTGATTTATCTCAAGAATATTATTGTTTTATGCACAGAGTCTAAAAATTATAGTTAAAAGTTTTATTATACTTCTAAGTTTTTAACGCTATTTTGGAAAAGTGTCCAAATAAAATAAATGTTACATCTTACATGTTTCATAAATATATAACCATCTGTAAAAAGTTTTTTGGACAAATTTGCTGACTCAACGATCAAATTCAATGAGTGACATTTTTACTGTTCATTCGCGGGGAAACCCCATATCATAAAATATTGAACATGTTTTGAACTTGTAATTTAAAAGTGAATTAAAATTCTATCTTTAATTTTATAATACTATCTAAGAGGTTCATAACAATATATAATAGCTATTGTCATCGAAAACAAACAAATGTTTTTGAAAATATAAAATTATATAAAATTAATAAAATATATTAATTTTATCATGTTATGAGTCTATTATGATCTATAATATAGATTCTATATTATATTAAGTAATGTATTTAATATATTATTTTATATAGACTTATGAATCATAACATTAAACCAATATCTCTGATGAAATTTTACTCAGATTATACCTATCATCTAGATACATCTAGATGTACCGAAATGTTATTTAACAACATTGAAGTTATATCTATCTCTTCATGTCAACAGCACAATGAGATTCGGTTACTAACAAAACACAATTTATCAACCATATTGTGTAACAACTAACAATACTCAGGAGGATGAACAGTTTACGGTTGCTGTCTTTTTTATTAGGTGTATAGGTCATGAAAATCCACCTGGTATTCTGTTAAATTAATTTTTATGACTTTTGTTTAAGCTCGTTATTTTTTATGATCTTTGTAAACAATCCCCATTTAAGTTATTGGATTCAGATTTCAGATTCAATAAATTCTAAAAATAGTGAATTTCATACTTCCTTATTATAATCAAATTTTATAGATACTATTAAGCTAAGTAAATAGTATTTTTTATTTCTTATATGGTTTTTATAAGATCGTATTTTTGTAATGAACGATTGTATCTATATAATATACATTTTATATTATATTTTAGATGTATTCAATTGACAATAATCAATTAAAAGCTTTGGTTAAATAATATATTTATAAAAACATTATTTTAAAACATTTAAATACTATCCTACTATCCTACTAATAATCATTAATTAATTAAATTATTTTTATGAAAGCTATTCTACGTGACAATATTTACATGCCATGCTTAAAATATTATTTAAGAACTAAAAAATTGTAAATTATAAATTTTATAAATTGTTGATTTGTGCTTACCATCTTATTCAAATAAACGTAATATTTTATTGATAAATACAATTTTTGGTCATTATTAAGAAAAAAAAAATAATAGTAGGTAGCTTAGAAGCTTAATATAATAATGATTATAATAGTTATTTTAACTAAACCTATATTATTATTTAGTATAATATATTGCGTTGATATTTTTAAAATAATTTTAATTAATTTCAACATAATATTTATACCATGATTCTATTTACACTTTCTGTGATATGTTGATATTGAATCATAAATTAAAAAGCAGCTAGTAATATTAAATTAACAAATATTATAAATTATAATAGGTATATACGATTTGTTTTTGTCAAAAATTAGTTTTATCTGATATTTTATTTGTATAATATAAAAAAATATTTATTATAGTAAATAAATATTGTATATAATGCATATCTACTTAAATTGTTTTTCAAACCTCTACAATAGTTTATCATTAAATACAAATATTTAACACGGCTATAAAAGTGTCATACTCAATGACCAGATTTAATCAAAACCTACTATACAATAAAATTAATTTTCCATTTTTTTTTTGTATTTATGACTATTATTATGGATACATTACTATATCAAACATTTCTCTCGGGCACGCTTTACTACGATGACCGCGATGCACGTAAAAGTTACGTTGGAACAAGGAAGGATATGTTATTATGTTACACAACTAATTAAGTATTATTATGTTAGTCAAAGACAAATTTATACACAGCTAACATGTTTAGTTATAACAGAATTGTTAAATAATCGGTGTTCCCGAGGCGGAATCTAAATAACCCAATGTTATAAAAGCGGAAATGGTACGAACTCTACAAGTTTTTGAAGGAAATTTTGGACATTGTGTATAGAGTATAGTCGTACTCTAACATCATACTGACATGAACTAAACATTAAACAATTAATTTAATCTCGTTGCATATTATACATACTGTATAATATTGCATATTTAGTATTTACATTTTTCTTATTATTTAATTGAAGTTATAAGAGTTAAATTTATTTATATATTTAATATATAATTTAACCTAACCGATGTACATTATAATTAAAATAATCAAGATTATTTTTAAAAATTTTTACAAGGCAATAAATACAATAAATTATACTGATTTTGTTTTTATATTTACTAATTTAAAAAATTGAATAATGATAGTTTTTAATTATTATAATAAACATTTTAATGTTTACCATAAGTATTGATACTGTTACGGCTTAAATTAGGCAATTTAAAAACGAATAATTTTTACAACTATAATTTGAGATAATTAACAACATTTTTATGAGCAAAATAAAAAAAACTTACAATTAACTACTTACTTGAACAATTTATTGATTAATTCAATATTAAATAATAAAATATATTTAATATATGGTAATTTATTATCTAATTTTAAAAGTGTGTTAAATTATTACTTTACTTGG
The DNA here is from genome assembly GCF_020882245.1 of Rhopalosiphum padi. Classification (NCBI taxonomy): domain Eukaryota; kingdom Metazoa; phylum Arthropoda; class Insecta; order Hemiptera; family Aphididae; genus Rhopalosiphum; species Rhopalosiphum padi. Next base: position 76,182,814 of record NC_083597.1, read on the forward strand.
GTTTCCCGTACTGATATCACTGAAAATGAAATATAAGACGTAATAGACCAAAGAGATATATTAGTCTCAAAGAAAAATAAACAAACGATAAATTAAGTTTAACATCATATAGTTTACATTATAAATATAAAAGCTAAAAAACGGAAGCATAGCATGACAAATTAAAATAACTGATCTCTATCAATCAAACGCACGAATGTGAAAACCAACATTAAAAAAAAAATTATACTGTAAACTAAGAAGGGAAGTTATTACTACACAAGCAATAAAATGACACACATATCAAACTCACTTCTACCTTATAAGCAAAGAACCCGCTCTCGGTTGTGACAAAGTATGCAAATAAAATCCTACAATAAAATACACAGTAATCAATTTCCTTATATACACCGAAAAATGTAGAATCTAAAATAATCCATCTTCTCTACGATAAGCACTCTATGACGATAATTCTTAAACAAACTACCTATATATATTAATTTTCATATAATGAGCTAAATCCAAATAATGTTAATAAGTGTAAATCGTTTAATTCAATTTAAGATGCTATAATTTTAATTAACTTTTAAGCAAGTGTAGACTAATTACCTCCAATGTTGAAACCATAAAAAGATAACAATAAATAAATAAATATAATTTGCAAGTACAGTTACAAATGTATGCATCGTTACTTATTCTCGTTGTCTATTTATATTGTTTAAATAATAAATATTACATCTAATTTATTTATTTATTGTTGTAGCTCGCGTACAATTTAATTTCCACGTTATTATAAGATCGTTGTATTAATTAATATATTTGATAATTAAGTATAAATAAACCTCTGTTTTGCAAAGTTTACAAAATAAATGTTAAATTATTAATCAATGTCAATATTATTCCTAAATATTTTATCACATTTTATGCCTTTTTAGGTTTTAATATTATGATATAATATACTATATACATTGCGTGTAGTAAAATAAAATGCGTACACATTTAACTATGTCATACTTAAATGTTATTATTTTTATAATACTATTACGAATGAAAAAATAAATATTGTATAATATATATTATAATGCGTATTGCATTATTTGTTTATTAATAATTTTTTAAAAGGCGCAGATATATAACGTTTTATAAAATATTAATTTAACTGATCTAAATCTTCAAATGTGAATAATTGCTTATTATTTCACCTAGTTTGTTACTTATATAACGCACATTATGAGCCATTTAATTAAAATATTTAGACACGCATAAGAAAGAAAAATACTGAAAAATATATAATATACTTCTAACTTACTTTATAAAGTATAATCATCATGACTAATTTTAAATACTGAGTACCTATTGTGGTTGTGGTCTTGCAACTTGGATGAAAAAATAATACAATATTTCATGACTTTGGTTTTATTTCTTTAAACATTTTTATCTGTTTTTCTTATCGTTCTAACTTTTAAGCTCCACGTAACTATACGTATTAGTACACATATATTCAGCATATACATAAAATAATTAGAAAAAAAACTGATTTAAGCCAAAATTAAAACCAAATTGGTCATGATCTATTTTCTGCCTACTGCCTAAATATTAAGACGAAATAACGATTAACGATTTATTTTTTGTAAATAAAAAATAACTGGTCGGCTATTGTTCAGATTTTTGATATTTAATATCAGTTAATTCATAATTTAGATATAATAAACTGTAATCAAACCACACGCATCATAAAAATGCATTGTATACATTTTTTTTTTTTTGGTGGGTAACACCGCGAGAATAATAATAAAAACAAAAATTCAAAAATGTACAGTTATAAAATTCTGCATCTTACACGATTAACTTGTACAAGTAATACAATTATAATATAAAAGATAATCAAATGAATACAATTTTCAGATTCTTTTTAATTATATAGTAATTTTGAAAACAATATTAGTTTAAAATTGCTTTGTATGATTTTGTTTTATTTAATTTTAAAATTACCAAACAATACACGTACCTATACAGTGTGTATATCCATAGCGATTTTATTAAAACTGTTAAAAAAAAAACAACAACAATAAATTAACGCGGTAAAAAAAATAGGTTCGTTAGCTTTTATATAACTAAATTACATTTATTGACATAAATATTATATAAGTTAAAACTTAATTATAAAAGTACACGACAAAATGAAAAAAAAAAATAATTTTCAGTAACAAATTCGATTTATGTGATATTATATTATTGCGTCTTATTATTTTATAACAGTTTGCAAATTAAATATTTTACCTAAGTGTGAATCTAAAAGCTTTTAAATGCTTTTTATCTATATTATTTTTTACTGTTGAACAAACCTACTGCTTGTAATTATATATTTCCATATACACTTCTTGCACATCTGCATGTATTTTACATATTCGTATTAAGATAATATAACTAATTATTGTCAATATGATTTTAGAGTTTATTCAAATTTATCGAGATAAGTATATTAAATCTGCATGCGCGTGTTATTTTAAATTACTGTTAAGCTAATTATATTTAAACAGAGTGAATATTAAATACTACCATATCGGAAATAAACGGCATACATTATATACGTATATGATATACACACGGTTTTCTATAATTCGATTGGCACCGTTAAGTCTTAAAATCCTCTCGCAGTGAGTTGTATGCGAGTTTTGCACTGTAGGTATTCAAATAGTGGTATGAGGTTAAAACATTGTTATTCCGTTATGTTTCTTAGAATAGAATTTACATAGGTTTAATTAAGAAATACCACGTTGCAAAATTATACTTATAACTTTACATACCCGTAATTCATATATACCGCAAGGTACCAATTTATAGTTATGCTGTTTTTGAAATATCGCAGAGAATAGGTGCTATTCATAGTATTCATACACGCATTTTATTGTGTATATATATATATATTTATATATAGTATACACATTGGCGCCATTGTCATCTGAAATACATATTACAATCTAACCTACCACCCACCCCAGTTCATTAGAGATTCATTAACTCCCTTTAAACAAACTAATTATATGCAAATTTTAGAATCTATCTTAGTATGTGATAATTTAAAGCCTGTATTTTACCAATTTTGGGTGTCTAGACTCTAAACTCACTCACTCACTTAAATTACCTATGACATTTGTCACAGTTGAACCATAAGGTCAACGCACCTAGGTATATATACACATCGCCCTAGGACGATTATTTTAACATTATCTTAAAGGTTTTTTTTTTTTTTACTTACTTGAATCACATATTAAATAGAAAAAAATATAACATGAAACATTTTATATTGAAGTAAAAATTCAAATGTACGTAATATTTTATATTTTTAAAGATTAATATTTTTTTAGCGAGCAAAGAGCGTTTACTGTTAATATAATTGCCCAGTATTGAAGACCTTATTTTAGGTAACATGAAATAAATTGTGTAATATATCTTTAATCAGAAATGACTAATATTATAATAAAATGTATCGATAACATCAATCGATGTCTCATTAAAAATTAATTATTTATCATTTAAATAACAAACAGAATAAAATATAAGTGATGTGAAGTATACTTGACTATCATTTCAAAAAAAAGGAACAATTGTATTCATTTTTTTTTTAATTTGCTATTCAAATAATATTCATACAAACTATAGATAGATCAGTATTCGATAGATCGTATATGAATTAAATATAAGAATATGTTTATAAGTAGTTTAATTTATTTGTTGTACTTACTCATTAAACATTTATCATTATCAGAATAATATTATAATTTTTGGTGAATTTTTTTACATATTATATTTTATAATATCTTGAAAAACATATTGTTTCAATATTCAATATGTTATTGTGACTTATGCGTATTTACATTATTGAAAAGTCTGTATAAAAATAATAAAAAAAACTAAACGTCAAGCTTTAGTACATTAAAACTGTTTTTCTTAACAGTACCTGTATTATTTTCTTTTTACAGTTTAAATAAACCATAGACTTTAAATTACTTTGTAAATAAAATATCCTATTAAAAAATTTACATTATTTAGTTTAAAGCACTTTTATTAATTTTGTGTAACCCATATTCATATATATTTTAGGGTACGCCATACTTTACTAATTAAATTAACTATTGTTGTTTGAATATCAGTAAACAAGTTCATAATTCATATTTTAATTTATAGTTATTTTATTATATATATTTTTTAGAAGAATAAAACTCATAAAAATGCGTATACATATAAGTTCATTAATATATTGATATATTATTTACACGATTTGTTTTTATTGGTTTTATACATAATTGATATTTAAATAAAAACAAAAATTTAAATTTTCAGTTGTTGGTTAAATTAAAGTTTCTTTATGAAATTATGATATTTTAATTCTTTGTTGATCTAATCCAACGTTTATAATTAGAGTTCTAAATTGCACTCTTTTTGAAATATTTCAATGAAATATTGAAAAATATTTTTTTCTTCTTTTAAACGTGTTTGGTTATAGTTGATTAGAAATAATATATTGATTATACATAGAAAATATTGATAGTAAATATGCAAAAATATGCACTATACATTTTTGATATTTTTTTCGTAATGATTGGGAAAAGATTTTTAGTTCACTAAGCAATAAATCAAATTGTCCAAAAAAAAAAAAAAAATACAACCACTCCCGGACCCTAGAATTTATCACTTGTATTATTAATTAGATCCTTATTGGTTATTATTATTACTATAACTTATTATACATATTTATTTTATTTCACACAATAAACCAACTTTTAAAATTTTTCACTTGCAAGTTGACGTGATTATAAAATTTAAGATATAATAATATATTTTTTTATTTTTCATAGAAATGAAATTTTAAAACCCTTCTTATAATTAATAATTTAAAAAACTCAATAAAATTAATTTATACTGTCATTTTTAATTTACTTTTTACAGTATTGATAATATAAAATATTTTATATACTAAATACGATATTATTCGTCAGAAATACATTTTATGGTCTTTAACTATTTGTTATTACGTAGGTTTAATAAATATATTAATATAAATATATTTTAGTATTTTTTATATTTTTATATCAGTTAGATGTCTTCATTTGTATAATTATGAATTGTAATTATTTTCGTAACAAATAGATTAAATAATTTTTTTTTTTATAAACCATAATTATTATATTAAAATATTATTCTGCAAGTAATATAATATGTACTGTAAACAATAATAACATTCAATAAGTAAACATTACTGAACTGTATTAAACTACTCTGTTAATATTATAGTCGTAAAAGATTAAGTATATTTTATTATTTTACAAAATAATAATATAATATTTGGTTATTTCAATATACTGCAGTAGAGATATTCATTTTAACAATATTATTATTGTTATTATTATTTTTCTTTTCTTTAGTTATTTTAGCAAACAAGAATTCAAATAAATATTTAAATTATTAACTGTTATATTTTTAATATAGTAGTGTACTATTTAGATGACGGTAAAGTATTACATTTAGTGATATTAATGTCGGAAAACAACGTCAAGTGCTTGTATAAATCTAATGAGATGTGAAATTATGAGAAAATTTACATATTTCACCACTAAAGTTATGATAAGAACAGAATCGAGTGTTATTAAAACTTCTAATTTAATGACGTAAACGATAAGAAGATTTTTTCCGGAGCAGATTCTAGAAAATAATGGAATAATAAAATGATGATCTTACTTTTATTGAATACCAAGTCATAGTATAACGTATGGACTATGGAATAAAATGTTCATTAATAAATTAGTTACTCGATTGCATACTCTACGATTATGAATGAATTAAAGAATATCGATCATTTAAATCAATTTTTAACTACATAACGTATCAAAAGTATCAAACGTATAAAACATAACTTTAAGTTGGTCACCAAAAAAAAAAAAAAAAATGTATCGCTATCAACCATATATGAGTTAGAGGTTGCGGGTTTGTCCATAATGACTTATAGTAGTGTATACTAAAGTATCGGTGGGTTGATTTTCAGTTATTTCTAGCCCACTTGGCGAAAACTCAATTAAACTATTACATCCAAAAGTTAGTTGATGGAACTTAACTATTACTATTGTATCAGCCTGAATACGTTGTCACGTTTGGAAGCCATTTATTCAAATGTGTACGTATAACGATTTTTGGTAAGCAATTTACACTACAAACATACCCCGCCAACCATCGTTCTGTGTATTCAAGATTTATGTTAATTAATTGATACGCACGTGTGACTTAAACAGCGCCAATAGTATTATACACGCATATAATATAATATGTAATACAATTGGAGCACACAATACTATTATGTTGCGTTTAGTGTATGTAGATTTAAAAATAACATTATATAATATAGTTATGGAAATATCTTTCATTTATTTTTAACTAACATTAAATTTCTTATTTTTCAAAAACTGTGAAAAAATACAAAATACAAAGGTTATTATTGTTTATTTGTATTTTTGAAAGGATTTTATTTGACACAAAAAAAGTTTAAACTACACGGGCTGTTATATTTTACGCATGTATACGTTACATTTGGTATTATAAAATTGGATTAATATCGATAAAATAAATTGGATTTATACTTAAGTGCTAATTCTGTTAACTGCGATTAAAGTGCTAGAAAAGTATTTTACAACTGAAAGAAAGTATCAAATATTTTCATTATTATTAACTTGTATAGGAATAGAAAAGTATGATTGATTGTGAAAACATATTAAACGGCGAGGAATTGTACAGTTTCTTTTGTACAGTTAACGTTTTCAATCATTTTGAAAAATGTGATTAATTTTCAACACTCCAAAGTTATGTTTTGTTAATAAGCATAATACTTATATTATGGATTATCATTTATGTATAAAAATTTATATTTCACTCTTATATATTCAACCAACTTGAAAATTAAAATTTCAGATGTTTGAAGGCCAAACTCAGCATATTTTTATGTTACCTGATTACAAAAAAATATATTAATCAATACGATTTAATTAATACAATTTAATTATCTACTCATATTTCAATATTAAAATATCGTTATCCATCATTTAAAACTAAATGTGTGTTTTTTATGGTTTTGGTACTTACTAATTTTGAGTAGTCAAATAAATCAAAAATGCATTTTTATTTTTTTAAACATACAAATGATGTATATAAGTACAATTTAAATATTAATTAATATATTATTTTAATTAAATTGTGCAACTATAAATTAAAAGGTAATAATAAATTATTGTTTCGTTTTAAATTTATTCTATTTATTATACTAAAATGCTATAGACATACCATTTCTCTAATTTAGATAAAAATAATATATTATTATATTATTTTAAAATTTGAGATTATAATTTATATGGGTTATTCCAAGCTTGATTCCCGGTAAAATTTATTTATTTATTAATTTACAACCTATTAAATACAATATATATATATAAATATTATAATATATTTATTTTATTAATACAATAATAGGTTATTAGTTAATATACCATAATACATAATTATTAATGATTTATTGCATAAACCTAGAGCTTAATATTTAGTACAATTTTATAAGGTACAATGAATGAAATCAATCAAGAACTTAAAAATGATTTAAAGATTCGCAACAGTAACAATAATTTTAGAATCTAGTTTTGAGGTGATGCATTTTGTAATGATCAATATTCCTAGTATGGAAGTGTAGTACACGTTTACGTAGTAGAGTCGCTATAACACAGAAGACCGACAACATTTTTAAATTATAATAATTATGAATACATATTTTGATGGACTGCCAATTATATAGTTAATTATGCCTAGAAAAAAACAATTTAGACTAAATGAAATAACTTTTCAAAAAATTACTGACACAGTCAAAGGACTATTGTTATGTTGCCAATATATAAGTTTTCAGACGTTACTTGCTTTAATTTTTATTCTTTTTGCACTACAGTCATTAGCTTGAATCTCTTAGTAATAATTTTTATGACATTATTTTAAAATATCTTTATTCATCGTTATTAAAATTAATAATTACTTCTTGTGTTTTAAGTAGTGCGATTACAGTGATATTAATTGAAATATATTATTATATTTGGTTGAAAATATACAAATGTTATAAATTATATTGATATACTTTCATATTACACTAGTAAACTATTAAAAAACTACAAATTTTGGTAGCTCTTTGCAAGTCATTTTTTCGTTCACAATTCTCACAATTTATGTATTTTCAAGTGTACTTTGTTATTTATATCGTTTTATTGTGTATTATTCGTATATTACTGAATTATGTTATGCAATTAATCATTGATATAAATAAAAATGTGTATTGCTAAATGATAATTAATAATACAATTAAATCAAAATTTATCTTTGTATGTATGTATTACTCATCATTAAAATTGTATAATTGTATTTTGAAGAATAAATTAGTTAATATTAATTTGTGATTCATAATTTTGTGAACATTTATTTAAATTTAATTTAATTTTGATGAATGACTAATAAAATGGTACCTAAACAATTATTGAAAATTACGCAACTAATTTTTTAGAATAATGAACAAAGTTTTATAACAATTATAACACTCTTAAAATTGTTTAGTGATGATTAGAATTTTATCTTAAAGTATCAAAATTCTCAAGTATTTTATTAATTATAAGTTTATGTGAGTAAATAATGAGATAACTAATAACTGTATGCTTAGATATTATTTGTAATAATGTATTGCACGAACAAAATAATTAAATACAAATTAATTAGTATAATTTGTTTCCCGAAATAATTTAATAATTACCGTCCTTTACCTTGAACTTAAACTAAAAAATGAGTTTAATTTTGAACTTTTAAAGGCATAAATAATTGATTTCAATTAACTATTTTTACACCTTTATCTCTTTTTATTTTAATGAAAATTCTAGAAGTTTTCAAGAAGGTGGTTTATTTTACTTTGTAACTTTTGGCAATTTTAAAAATTAAAAAAAAAATTCATGTAGTAAAAGTAGTATAAATAAGGTTTTTCCTTAATTCGAAAAGAAATTTATCATAAATGCGTGTACGTACAGTGGTATTATCAGGGGACTAACTACTTATAAAATAATTTAAAACATGATGATTGAGGACTCTTAATTTGTATGCATATAGTAGTTTTTAGTGAATGATAATTTTGTCGTAGTGCAGTATCTCATTGTCGTTTCCAAAAAATGCATACTATATAATATATAATATATAATATATATATATATATATATATATATATTATATACATATACTATCTACTATCTACATTTACCACGTTTACAGTTACTAGAAAAAGCTACTTCAAACTTAAAAATATACCACAAAAAAATTAATATAGAAAATCGATTAATAGTATAGCATTAATAATTATTAGTTGTGAAATAATTAATATTATCATTGAATGATATTTTTAAATAATTTTCAAAAGATTTCAGAAAAGTAATATCTAAATAATTTATAAATATTTTAAATACAAATATTCTGCAAATATATCAATATTACTAGGTACTTATAGTTTTTAATATAGGTAGGTAGTAGGTACATATAATTTAAATTTACAAGTTTAATTATTTCATTGATAATACATTTATAATAATAGGTTTATATAATTTTTAGTAGGTATAATTTACGTCAATAAATATTATTTTTTGGCTAATCAAGTGCTTGTTATTCAAGTATACTCCTACCCCTCTTGATATCAACTTATAAGTTATAACACTCCCTTTTTGATTGTAATAAACGAATTTGTATCGTTAAGAATAATATCACATGCAATGTAGTTGTACAAATAATAAATACTTGATACCTTTATTCTACAGTAATATAATATAATATAGTGAAATTAGTAAATTATTGGTGTAGATGAAATTTTGTATACATAAACAAGTAAAGAGTACATTCATTTTTTTCGTAAAGTTAAATTTTTTGGTGGCCTAAATTCACCAATGTCTACTTACGGGACTGGGCGCTGAGCATATGTTAAATACACCTTAATATCTTTAAAATCTCTATAAACCTCCCTCTCTCCTCAAATTAACTAATTTCTGACTACACCATTGAGTTACCTATGATATTTTTAGATATTTGTTACACATACTATTTTAAATTTAAATTGAACTTTAAAATGCATTGCAAACGCAATTGAACAAAAGTGCTTATAAATATTTTTTTATTATCTTCAAATATTTACAAACTGTATTTACAAACAAATATTTATATAAATAACTTGGTATATAACTACGTTACTAATGTTCACTTTGATATTTATTTATAACATAAATTTGAAATTGAAAAATACTAAATGTTATGAAATGAATAAATTGTTTTTATATTAATTAGACAAGTGTTAAAATTATTATTTTCTGAATAATTCTTACTTCTTCATAATCTTTATTAAAAAAAAAAAAAAAAATGCAATAGATTGGGATCATACTTTCCTTTAAGTATCTTTACTTATGCTAAGTTTTATAAGCTCTTTTAACAATTTTACATTTATGATTTAAGCTCAATTGATAATTACGAAGTCATACGTGTCTTGTCTTGCATGTCGTATTGTACTATTTTATGTATTGGTGTACTTAATTTATAGTATTTGAATTATAAAGTTTGATTGGACATATTATCTCAAGGGTGGTATTCTAAACTTATAACAAGAAATACACCCATTTGTTATTTTATGTTTTACATAAATTCACATAAACATGCTTCGCAAAATATTTTACAAGCAACTTTTTTTTTCAATCACGAAAATCTAAATTTATTTTATTTTAAATGTTATAATGGTACAAAACTACAAAATTACCACTTATCTATATTTAATACATACCTTATTTTTAATTTTTAAACAAAATATATTTAAAAATCATGGTTAATTTTATTATGTGATGCAACATTATGAACAGTTGATTTTAAATAAATTTTAGTAAATATTATTATATCAAACTATCGGTTGGCTCACCAATAAGCCTCGTGTTAAAATCGTCTCTAGATAATAGAACCACTATTCGAAAAGTTTTTCGATGTAGTTATCAAGTCAACATGATATAGTTTCTCTAGAATGATAGTGAAAGATATCGAGTTTGATTTTGAGTGTATTATAAATACATTTTCGAATCTTGGAGGAAACAGAATCATCCGGCCGACGAGGTCATAATGTACACGTATTACCCATATAATAAATCGGAATGTGTGTGTGTGAGCAGTATATAAAATAATATATCAGATATCGTGTTAAATGGTCAACTATTTCGGTCACGTACATATGCGACATAATTTTATTTTCAAGTGAACAGCGGTTATTTTATTTGCACCCCAGAGAGTAAGTTCATAATAATATTATTATTATAAGGCCGTCTGTATGTGTGCTGCGGAGAAACAGACTTGTCTCTGCGTTTGTAGCATAGGCGTTGCCTTTCAATTTACATTGTTCAAGTTCGTATATATATATATAAACTGTCATGGATAAGATAATTCAATGGACGGTAATCGATCTGTTTTGGTATGATGGAAAAATATTTATAAATCGCAGACAGTGTAGGTGTTGCTACTAATGCACACGAATCACTAATATATTTTAACACATATAAAATCGTACATTTATATCGATTATTATAATTATTATTATTATGTATATATTATCATGAAATATAACGATAAGAATACCAATACTAGTACCTATATGCTCTAGATCATTTCAATGAATTGTCTATACGATATAACAATATTCTACTAAAAGTGAAGAGCAAATTTTAATTGTTATCCGTTTAAGCTACAACTACTCGCGTTATTACCATAATAATATTTATAAATACTTATGGAATTTTTATATTTTAAAGGTATTCGTTAAAAAGGTATTATTCGCCTGATTCGATTATCAGGGGCAGCTAAAAAATGATGTCACACGTCAGTACACCAGTTAGTACACGTCACCTACCGAAATCACACATTATTAAAAAAAATTTAATTTTTAATCTAAAATTAAATAAAGTAAATTAATTAATTATCGGTAAAATATAGTAAATTAATGTTTTTTTAGACAATATATTATAATTTATGAAATAAATATGTACAATGTGCATATTATAATATATTATGTATATTTTTTACTCGATGCATACTCAACAAATCATTTTGTTTTAGTGTCTGGCGTTGTATTTTTGAACTTTTGTTACATTATTTTATATTAATTGATTATATTATTATATATAACGAAAAAACCGTATCATTTCTATGAGAATTTCAATTGTTAATAACAATTATACCTAATATTAGAATAGGTACATAAGTACATTTAAAGTAAGTGTAATTGATTCGCACCACCGTAAGAAATAGCAAAACGTAACAATAAGTTTTCGTAAACCCAGACCCAAATGCATTCTGTTTAATTAAAGGTGTATTAATTATGTTTAATGTCATCGACACGCGAAGGAATCTCACACTTATTTATATTACGTATTTTAAATATATAATTAACTGTCTCCTGTTGCTCCACATTTTTTTATCGTTGTAACTTCACTCAAAAATCCAAAAGCGCGTTACATATTGGTTTTAATTTTTATGTTAAATAGTAATATATGTATATATACAACTAATATATAATTAAATAAGCTATTATATTTTTATTTGATACGAATTAAAAAAAATTGTAAAAACTCTTTATTATTATTGTTTATTAAACTCTTTTATTTTCGTAAATATTTTATGGGGAATGGCTAAAATGTAATCAATTACTATAGTGTAGGATTTCAACGAGCATCAAAACAATATTAGGAAACTATTGAGAAGACAAATCTTATTCAAGTGTAATGGGTAGCATGACTGGGAAATTAAAACTATATATTATAGTATAATAATATTGTAACAGCGCATCATTATTTGAGTATAGTTTGAATTTAACAATATCGAAATTCACGCATGACAAATTTATAGCTAATAATGGTATTAGAAAACTCTGCTGAGTTGTACAAATGTTCAATAACACTTATCTATTTGATAATAAAACAATTGAGCCAAAAACAGACCTCTAAATTTCCGACAAAATCATCGAGTGCTGTTTGCTCAAGTTATAATTTATAAAGAAAGATGCCATCGTTTGTACGCTAACGAACATGGCGTTATGTTTTTATATACATATAACATTCACCTATTTTTGTTATACAAAATGTATATATGCAACTATATGCAAGATATAAATGAACAAAAAATTATGCGTTTTGGATTAATTTCATAGAAATACATAATTTTGATTTTCAAAAGAAGGCAAATTATTATTTTTTCTAATTATCTTATAACAATAGGTTACTTTCAGTGTTATACTAACTGTTTTATAAATAAAATAATAAAAACAAATAGATTATTTTTAGAGGATATAATTTTTCATACATATGTCTAAATGTCATTGTCTTAATAAACATTAAAAAAATAACGATTTTAAAAAGTATTTAGGCCTTTTCTCGTATACACATGTAATACTATGTATAATACATCATACTAAATTATCAAGCAGACCGGCTAAAGGATTCTGTATAATAGAATGTTTGACTTTATTGTAAAGACGTGTATAATTTATAATTTATATTTTACCATATATATAGTATAATATTTACATATACTATTTCAGCATAAATTTATTATGTGTAAAGTTGTTGTTGTAGAAGTTATTAGAACACAAACATGTAGGTGAAGGTAAAATCAAGCCAGAGTATTATTAATTATTACGATATCGTCATTTTTTTTTCTTCATAAAACTATGACAGATTATTACTTATATGCGTACTAACAATAAACTAACAGTGTCCTATCTAATAAAATTTTATTATCTAACATTATTATACAACATATATTATTTATTTTAAATAAAAATGGTAATGAATATTTTAATTCATTAGATTTAAAGTTTATGAATAATAAAAAAAACATAATGCTTAAGTTTTTAAAAAATATATTTATTTTAAATCGTTCACATATTATACTTATAGGGTCTTAATAAAGGTTTCTTAATTACCATTTTTATTTAACAATTTACAACAATTGATTAAGTATTGGTAGTGTGTCAAAATCAAAACTAATTTTAAAGGTATTATTAATTGTATATTTAAGTTAAATATAATCAAATAAGGTATGAGAACATAATTGTATTATCATTATTCATTATACGAGTCCACTCTAAAGTTTAATTAATAATTAAATAATACAATTAAATTAATAAATTTAAAATAGATTTTCGTTGACACATAACATATTTTATACGTATGTATTCATTATTTAAAACATAGTGTATGTTTATAGAACATGTGCGAGTTATAATTAATTATGTTTTATAATTACGGTTTTCGAATTTGATATTTTTCTAATACGTGATTAGAATTTTTAGCATTACTTAAAATTATAAATAACTATTTTCAAGTCGTACAAACTATAAAATTAAATTATATATTGTAAAATTATATAATATATTATTATTTAAATAATTAAATATTTAGGTGAAATAGTTTAGATGTAACCACAAAATATGCGTCTAATGATTTGTGACATGTAAATATATTTAGTATACTCTACGCACGAAATGTAATAAAAAATTACCATGTATTGAAGAAATCATAAATGCACAACTATTGTGTATACCATATATACACATATTATATTGTTAAAACGCTTTTGCGTTTAGTTAAGGAATACCAAAAACGTTAAGAATTCTAAGTGCTTTAACTTTCAGTACTTTATATAAAATGTGTTTTGTCATTTTGCGTGTCATAAATAAATTACTGCATTAATATAAATAATAAAGGGATTTGAGAAGATTAATATCTTCTTTCTGTCATAAAATTACCAATAAAAATATATGAGTATAATATAATATACAAAAGTTTTTGATAACGAAATAAAATATAATTCATTATTGTATAATAAACCATAGTACATTATATACTTTACAGAGGTACGCATAGATATATATATGTATACTAATATAGGTATGGATTTGTGTATTAATGTGAATATTACATAAAACAATAATGATCGCAAATAAAATGAGTTGTCTTTTGTACATGCACAGGCCACAGAGTAATCAAATTAAGCTTTTAAGCCAATCTCTCCGTTTTACTACGCTAGCTGAGTGTTTAAAATGTTAAAAATATATACAACAGTAAAAAAAAAAGTAGAGTAATGAGAAGAAAAAATGTATTTAATCGTGAATTTAATCTAATATTGAGGAAAGCCGTAAAAAAATTCAACTACAATAAGTTGCATTAATGTTAAACGGTTAATGCAATAATAAATAAACTACCTGAGATACTATGCTGAGATGAATACTATGATTATATATTTATAAATTTATTACGTTAAATTTAAATGATTATTTTTGCTCAATAATACGGGTAAACTCGATTGTTATTGTAGTGCATAACAATATTTTGAATACAAAGAGCATTTTTTACGTAAGCGATATCAGAGTTGTACAATATAATATTCGTATACCATAACGAGATTATTGAATTTTTGAATGAAAAGTTCATGTTTTTTGACACAAAATATCCCTCATAACATAAATAAGAGTTCAGCACAGAAATCGTGTATATACATAATGATAATTATAACTAATCAACGAATGAATGGATTTTAAGCCCTCTTCGGATTTTCATGAAAACACCATTGTTACAGTTATAAAGCTATCTCCCAAAAGTTTATGTTTTTGTTTCACCCTTGTTCTCGTATTCCAGTGGATCTGTAGGAGTATTACTAGGTACTAATTTTACAGCCATATCGATTGTTCAGTGAGGACTTTTAAGATTGTAATGACAAATAAGCGACGTTCTATATCGCATTAGTACAATACACAATACGAGTAAGACACATTTTTTTTTTTTTTTGACTTAGTATATTATAGGTATCTTTATTTTTATCTAAAACATTTAGTCGACATCTTAATATTAAAACATCAATTTTTTTTACTTGACAATCCACCCGATAATCAAATATTAGCCTTTAATAAATAGCAAAAATATATTAATATAGTGTGAATATATTATATTGTGTTGCTGGCATTTTGAACAATATTTTTATTTTATGTTTTATTTTTATAATACAACATTACATTGATAATAGAAAATAAAAGTAAATAGGGAACCCACTTAGATTTAATATACTCAAAATTATTGTGATGAATAATAAAAAATATATATTTATTGATATTATTAGAGATTAAAGTCATAATAATAATATACTTATCGGGTTTAGAACTCAAAATTATAAACTTAAACTATATTACCAACAGTTTTAATTTTACATGCCCATTTCAAGATTGTAAGCGATTAATCGCCGTTTTCAACGGACACATTACATAGGTTATTATCAATGTATTTTTGTATGTACAACATTGTGTTTTTCAAAGTTTTTGTTTAAAAGTAAATTGTTTTTTTCTTTATTACTTTATCTAAGCGTGAAAAGAAAATTGCCAATTGATCGACCATCTTGACCAACTTGGTCATTGACCATTGTGCACGGTATAATACAAGTATACCACTGTGTATCACTTACGATATTCAGCGCTGACTATGAGATAGAAAAGTATTTTGCTAACACGCGTTGGACATTGGTGTAATGGTGTGTAATTAGAGTCATGGATATCGTTTGTGAAGTTTAATGACGAAGTTCAGCGGTAGCACCAAGTTTCACCCATCAACCGTGGGATAATAATATAGGTAATATGGCAATACTTGTTACGTACCGAGACACGGGAGTACGATGGGAATACTTACACAGTTACACGTATGTCTGCAGCCTTATTAGATGACCTTTACAGATTCGTATATACCGCTAAACCGTCCCGTTTATAAGGATTTTTTTGTTTTCGAGGATTAGGTATACGTCACGGGAATAAAAGAAGTGCAATACCCTGTTTGTTGATTTTTTTTTCTTCCACGATGTGGCCTCAGTTAATACTGAATACTATTGAACGTTTTTGTAGAGTATTTTATTTCCCACCGTGCTGCGTGGAATAATAGAAACGTTATTTAGTGTTAACTGACACATACGCTGCACTTTCATTCTACAGCGATTTCTCTCTTTCTGGTTGATCTCCATTGTGTAAGTGCAACTTGTGTTGAATTTATATTTTCCAAGAATTTTATTATCAGCAGAATTGTCTAGATTTTAAAATAGATTTATCAAATTACTTTGTATTCTTTGTATTGAGGGACTAAATTGTGTACATCAACCTTTAAAACGACTTTACACGGTCCGTTAATGTCATTAGTGTTATAATATATTTACATTTTATTTTAATATAGGAAACGGTAACGGTAATATTTATAATTATACAATCATATAACATTCCGATTATGTGTTTTCAAATTTAAAATAATATACAGATTAAATTAGAATGCTAAACTCATTTAAATACAATTTGAAGTAAGAACAGTTTAAAACACAATTAATTAAAATGTAATAATTTTGCATGTTAGTTAAGTCATTGATAATATTTATAATATGTATGCCATGATTATTGTTATTTTAGTTTCTTGACAATTGTTAAATGTATTGGTAATGAAACAACGACGTGTGTATGTTTATTTTTTCTTTTTGTATTTAATATTTTTATTTATGAGTCTAACATCACTTTTTATAACAGCAAAAAACTTAACTTTTAAGAATTGTCTCTTAGCAAAATTAAAATATTCCAAGTACTCTTTCCAAGCTTTCTAAATAATCGAAGAAGATATAAATTATAATATGGCGAACAAAAATATTTTTTACAAAATCCGTTTTTAACAATTTTGATTTATTTTTTTATTGTCATCCAAAATTTAATAGCCGTAAAAAAATAAAATTGTTTTAATTATTTATAGTCATAATCATTATTTCTAGACGTCGTATAATTTTAAAAATACAATGAGTATTTTTGTGCTTTTAAAATTTTCGATTTTTATGGTTTTCTTTAATTCATGTATGATAATATTGTTTTTTTTTTCAAAGTTTAAAAGGTTTACAATTTAATATAATGTTCCTCATTTTTTTTCCTGACGGCAACTAAAAAATATTGAAAATTAATTCATAATTTTTTTTATATGCGTTTTACGTTTAAATTTTGATGAAAATTACAATAATTTCCAAATTAGACATTTACAACATTTTCAATTTTAATAGTCTGCTATTTATATCTCAGCTTGAAAATGTAAAAAAGGTTCCATTCAATTTGCTCATCCAGAAATCTTAAAATATCGAAAATAGATACGCACACAGATTTATATATACATATTATTTATTTTGTATACTATATTCAGTATATTCAATTCAAAAACTGTAGTCGACGACTGACTTGTGCGCATGGGCGTGGTATTACTAGACAACAAGCGTACACTATGGTTGACTTGATGGAGGCAACAAATGAGTGTTGTCTGACAGCCGCCCAATGATGACTGGTTGCCATCGAAAACAGTTCTTGAATAAAATATAAACATATTATTATGAAGTTAAATAATTAATAAAATTGGATATATAAACGATTATTTTAAAATATTTTAATTATTTATTTATGATCCAACGATATATTAATCATAGAAACTAGAAACTATTATTATGAATACATATAATATTTTTCCACAGACTATAATTATACGTTAAGTTATAAAAATAACGTGTAAAATATTATTATAATATTATAACTGATTTTTTGTGGAAATTTATTGATTTTATACTATATTCCTAATAGAAAAAAAAATTATAGCTATATAAATATATTTAGATAAATAACCCGAATTCACACAGAAAAAAATGAACAAACATATAATACAGTGCTATGAATAGGTGTATCTCAGTTTTCATGTTCCTCAGTTTACGGGAAATTGACATCTATAATCTCTGTGAACGAATTTTGACCGAAATGGAAAATTATTTCGCGGTGAATTTGACATAGCAATTGGTATATTGTATATTTTATAAAGTGGTTTAGACTACTTTCCAAACTTTTGTGACATATCTAAAAACAGTTTTGTCAAAATCGTTCGAATATGTTTTCAGTTATAAGCTACAGATATAAGTACATATAGCATTTTGTTTTAAATTTGAATAAATTAAATATTATTTTATTTTTAAAATCCAAAAGTAATGCAAATTGGACATTTTAACAAATGTATATACCAATTTGTTTAAAACTTGATTTCTGTTTTCAGTAGTCACCTATAATATAAAACAAAATATTATTCGATTTTAGTCATACAAAACGAAATTGATATGTGGTACCAATACACTCTATAGCAGGGGTCTCCAATTAATATTTTTGAAGGGCCACATTAAGGATCTAAAATTTTTTCACGGGCCATCAAAATTCTAAGTACATATTTACATTATTTAAAAACCTATAATATTTAACAAAAATAATAATTTACAATAATAACACATATAATGTTGTCGTAATAATGTGTTATTTATTATTTGTTTGCGGGCCAGATAAAATGTGTTCAGGGGCCGTATGCGGCCCGCGGGCCGCCATTTGGTGACCCATGCTCTATAGCAACATATAAGGCGCTAAAAACACCACCCTATTGAGTCTCAATTTATCTATTAATAAACATTTTAACGAAATGCTTTCAAATATACAAAATATGAAGCTTTATAATATTAATAAGTACATATTATTCTTTATAATACATTCGGTTCGGGTGACTCCTTCTTGGTTAATAGATTGTGATCAAATTATTGAAGCTATTTTTCTAGTGAAACTAAAAGTCTACTAAATAGATTGGTGATCCATAATATTTTTCATATTGTGACTATGATGAGTAACACATTATTTTTTTAAGCTAATTAAGTTACTTATTCGTAGCATAAAAGATAGCATTTCTAATTTGTAACAGTTTCTATCAATAATCCAAAATTCCCGTGTTATTTTTTTTGTGGATAAACATTCGATTCTGTGCAATCAATAACAATGTATTTTTGATCAAGCAAGTCTGTACATACTTGAAATATCTTATGGAAATTGGAAATTTATTATAAAAACAGATAGCTTCGGAATGCATGTCCCGTGGAATGGTTATAGCTACATCAAACGTGTAACATTTACAGCGTTCTATCTAATGCCTGGTGAGCTGGCTGGCTTTTTTTCTGTAGTTCATGTATTATTACTTATATAATATAGTATATTGACCAAAGGTACCAATACAGTATATGCACATACAGAATAAAATCAGGTCAATATGTTACATTTCTGATAAATAGACATGAAAAGCAAGGTTTGTAATGTACAGACGTACAGACATGGAGTGGCGTTAACACTCAGGAAATACAAGCTGGCATACTATTTCCGCTCAAAATCGTTTTTCGTTTGCAATGATTCGTTATTGAGTTCAAATTTAACACGTCCATCTTTTTAGTGACCATCTCAATGAATAGACACACTCTAAATCTATTATACAACAAAATAAGTTCCCCGATATTTAAATTCTGAGCGGAGTGTAGACGTATTGATTTTATATTTTTTGTATGTCATTACTCATCATCTTTTAGGGGGAAAAAATTAGATAAACAATCATTTATTAAGTAAAAATTCTTGAAATTTATTACAAGACCCCACATAAGTTATTCTAATGTTTATATGAAAAAATTAAAAAATACATAAGCGCATTTTTTATTTTTTATATGTATTTGAAGTTCAACTTCTGACAAAATTCATAATTCAACACTAAATAACGATTTTCATTATTTTGTTATAATTTCAAAATATTGTTCTTAGGCACTTAACCTTTATGTAAGTTATATTTTATACACATAATGATATTTTCAAATACAATGTTTTCGTTAAAAATTAATTCAATCTATTTTATTACTAATGGTAAAATACAAAAAACGAAAATGGTTATTAATACTAAAGCTGTTAATTTATAGAAAAGTGTATTTTTTGTAGCTTTCTAAGTAAAAAATTTAAATCGTGTAACAACCAATTCATTTATGAATCTTTTATTTTGCATTTTTGATGTTTTTAATTTTTTATGTCATCTTAAAGTAATAACTTATTACTGTATTTAGATTACTTATTTATATTTATACATTATTTAGTACAATTTTAATTCTTTCAAATTAGTGGTTCCCAACCTCTTCTATTATACGTCCACATTGGACATTTTTAAAAATCCTGTGGAAACACTGCTTTAAATAGAGTACGAATATTAATATAATAAATATTAATTGTTAAATATGATTTTTATAAATGCAACTTATTGAACTTAATATAACTGAAATTATATTGTTTAAGTATAAAGTAGATTCGTGAATATTGATCAAATACATACGATATACTTAGTATAAACGTATTGCCAAGCATAAAACCAAAGTCAAATGTCAATACGACGCAAAATAGTTCTATTCTGTCTAACTCAATGAGCCATTGATAATTTTATGTTGCGTTGAATGTGATATGTGATCACCTGGGACTTCTTTTTTCTAAACATTGGGTCTATCTTTTCAACCTAAGCTTTACATAGGTACTAAAAGTTATATTGGATTGAAAATATAACTACCTAATATTAAATTGAATTATTTTTTACTTAATATAATATCGTTTCCTACTTAATTAATAATCATAGCATATAGGTACTAGGTAGGTTATAAAAAATATTTAAAAAAATTGACATTTTTCAACTTTAAAATAATAATATTATTATGATAGAATCATTCTTTGGAACGAAATTTATTTAAATTAAATCTGTTCAGTAAACTTACTATTTAATTACTTCCGAATTTCCATAAAAAATATTGATTTTAGATATCGTTTTTTAAATGTATCAAAAATATATTGATTCAGAACCAAAATTAAAGTTATTAAAAACATCATACTAAACTACATAAAACTTTGATGTAAGTACCCATAAAAGGTATTAGCGAATAGGTATTATTAAATATATTATATCGTTAAGTATTATAATTGCTCATAAAATGTCCGCAAGCATAATATTATAACAGATTTCATGTCCACGTGTTATTATTGTTGTCTATCAAATGTCACACACGTGATTTCGGGGAGAAAAGATGACAGCTATTTTATATTATTCAAACGGTGTCATGGTAAACAGGTTATCTTGTTCACACGCATTTACACAAGAATATTAAGATCACAAAAAAACATCTATTATATTATTATATTAGCTGTTGATATAACTCAATTCCGGTATTTTCAACCCGTGGACAGTGGTTAGGTGTGAAAAAATTAAAACTTGTTTCAATGAAAATTCTTTTGAAGAGTAAATCGGAAAACCGTCAAGTCGGTAGTCTTGTTGGATTCTATAAAATTAGTTATCTGCAAGAAAATTCGATACCTTGCTAATATCTTGCAATGTCACGTTTGTCTAGTACTATTTTGTATGCAAAAAATAAAGTCAAAACATATAATTGAGTGTCAAGCTATCAGTCAATTGCGTAAGTCGATACTTGTCTGGGCGATCTGTCTATGGCGAATTGGTTATGCGGTGGTTGTTACACGTATAGTGTTGTTTTATGTATAAATAAGATTAAAGTCGAAAACCATGTTTGAGTGTCTAGCTATGGCATGATAATATCATGTATTAATGTTATCATAATTTATTATTTATAAGTTAATAAATTTACCAACGGCGTGAATAGTTTGTCGTTTGTAAAATAAAATGGATCTAAATATTTTGGAAAATTCTATTATGTGTAGTTAATAACAACAAAGTGTTAAATGAAAAGTTCTAAGACCACATGAATAATATTCTTGAATTAAAATATCATTATTAATATCTGATATAAGTTCT
Organism: Rhopalosiphum padi; assembly: GCF_020882245.1. Lineage (NCBI taxonomy): Eukaryota > Metazoa > Arthropoda > Insecta > Hemiptera > Aphididae > Rhopalosiphum > Rhopalosiphum padi. Next base: position 76,205,604 of record NC_083597.1, read on the forward strand.
AAAATCGTTATTCTATGTTTAAATATATAATTCGTTCAAATTTGAATTTAAAAAAGCTATAAAAAAAATGTGATTATTTATTCTATTAGAATTTTTGGTTTCAGTATAAAATACGTAAGAAGGACGAAGGACCTTCACTAGAAAATACATTAAAATTATAACTACATACGCTAATAAATTATTCTTGTATTTATAACTAATCTTTTTTTTTCTATTGATAAAAATTCTAGAAAAACCTTTTTAACTAAGTAACCATTTTTTAATGATATTAAAAAAATAAAAAAATTAAAATGAGTTGAAATACTTTGAAATTTATACTATGTATGGAAAATTATAATAAAAACATTTTGGGAAAATGACAATTTTTAATTATTCATTCTTGAAGTACAACCAGATAAATAGATAAATTTTGTGAATATTGTTCCTCATAAAAGTAACCATTTTTTCTTTAATTATTTGTCTATTTTTCCTGACGATTTTGAAAATGACTTCTAATTTCACTAAAAAGTTCAAACTAGCTAAAATTAGTTACCAGAAACCAGAGATCATAAATACGATATTTACCGTTTCAATGACTTTATGACGGAGACAAAAAAAAAAACACACAATATACATCATTATAAAATTAATACATTTATTGTACCCCACAAATGATTAAAAAAATGTATTAACATATTTATTATTAATTTATTTATTTCGTTTATTTTAATATATTATATGCTTATAAGAATAAACCTTGATGATAATTTTATTTTATCGAATAAAAAAGTATAAAATATGGTTAAGTTTTCTTACTTTGGATTGTAGTACAACGCACATTTAATTGAATTAATATTGAACTAATATTGCGTGTGAATGTAACTGATAGAAAATAATTTATTATATATTATGAATACATTTGCTATCAATACAAAATTGATGGTATAAAATAAAATAGGGCTATGTGTTGTCACTTAAGGACAACTCTACGCTACTACCCTTCTACTAATAAAAAAAGTCGAAAGATATTCAATTGGCTTGCTGTACAATGCTTACAAAATAAGTAACTTAATAAATTGTTATTATATATTTATTTATAAGGCGGGCAAGTGTGTTCTGCTCTGTTGTATAGTAACTAGTAAGTGTCGAGTGGATAGTGTTTAAAATAATATATATACAGGATGATTCTTTTATCATTTATATACACTCATTACTTCGTTAAGTATTGACTTTTTTTTATTTTTATTTTCAAAATATTTTATATCATGATTTTCTCAAACTGTATAAAATTTGTATTTAATATTGAAACCACTCTTAACTTTTGATTTTCATATGGTAACCTATATTTAAAATATCATAAAAAAATAGGGATATTTTAATGAATTTAAACGTTAAAATCGTTATTTTTCATTTAACCGTTAGTGAGTTATAGCTGCTTAAACAATCATAATCTTAAATTTAACATATCGACTGTTACTATTTTTATATGATCAATACGCAATTCTATCTTAAATAAAAGAATATTTAACTAACTTAATACTAAAAATGTTTTATAGTTTTGTTGTTTTAGCATTTATATTATTATGAAATACTCAAGATATGCATTATAATTTGTTTGTATTTAATTTTTTTTATTTTAATAAGTATATAAAAATATGAAAAGTTCAGAATCCAAGTTATAAATAAAAATAAATTTTATAGTATAAGTTTCCAATAATAATAAATTAATAAGCCATAAATCAAAACCTATTTCATTAGATCGTTGGGTCAGATTTTAACGAACTGTGTGGTCAATATTTGATCAATATATTAGTGGCATTGATGAATGAACACATAATTAATTCAATTTGAAACGTGAAACACACTGATAATTGATAACTAAATTATTCTAAACCATGGATGCATAATGCAGTGTTACAAAACTTTCAATATAAATTCATATTTTTTTAAATAATTAATATCATGAGAACAATTTAAAAAAAATTAACGAACGCTAATTATATTTTGGGATGAATTTAACTTAGACCATTTTTTTCTTCCTTTTTTTTGTATTCAGAATTTAAGTGATGCAATAGAAATCTTTTTGTGTGCTTTTTAACTTGATGTAAACTTGATGTCTACTTGTAAATTATAAGCATTTGTTTTTTTTAATTGAATTACCACCGATATAATAAAAATTTAATTTTGTAGGATATCTTATGTTTTATCATTGCATTTTTTTGGACTGAAGCAAAAATTAATAAAATTATTCAAGCTGTAATAAATTAAAACAATTTGATATTTAAAAATCAAGAGATTTTTCACATTTTATCTTTATATCTGAATAAGTAGTCTAAATATTGAGCGTATGTAATTTGCACCAAACACAACCAAAAAAAAAAAACATATATATTATATAAACATATCATTTGCGTCACATCTAAACATTAGTTTTATTAATTTGTGCCACTTTTAAAGGTTATAATTTTTGTCACATAAAACTAAACAAAAGGCATTGTGTAATCTGTGCCATTTTTCACCTTATTAAAATTGTAATTTGCATCACTTTATGATTACTAAAAATACGTACTTAAGGTATGTCTTAATGTATATTAAATAAGAGAAATTTACAATTTTTCCATTATTTTTGGTGATGGTGACACCACTTTTCTTTGGGTGTTATAAATACTTTATCGAAGTAGTAATGATGTTTTGTAAATTTATGTAATAATTTTTATAATAATATAATTTTAATTTTTAATTATATTTTTTTTAAATTTGTTCATTAATAAATAATATGTAATATGTATTAAAGTAGGTAGATTAAAATAAAAGTAAAATATGTAGTAAAACAATATTCATAAAATATATGTAATAAAAATTGTTGTTTCCTTTTCCCACTTTGCCAATAAAATTCATTCGGTTATAAGACTTACTTTGTGCTGGTCCCAAAGCGAGTTTTATAAGCGGCGTCCACTGTATATTGTAATAATTAGTAAGAATATCATGACCTGAAGAAAGGCCAAACGTAGATAGAATCATGGGTTATCTTTAGTGTGAATAGTACACTACGTCTTTAAAGTTAAGTAAAAACAACTTTTCATAAAGTCGTAGTTTACGTTTTAGAGTTCATAATTGTTCAGAAGGGGATAATAAAATTTTAAATTCCTAGCAAAGAAAGGGGTTTTTATTCCTCGTGAAAAGTTGGGATAACTGAGATTGGTCATGATAGTTCTCTTTGCTGATTTAATTTAGTATGTGTGTAGATATCGTTAAATTATGTGATGGCACTTATGCACTTGTCTAACCGTATATTAGTTCAATGCTAAATTAATGAATTTTAATTCCATTATACTGATCGATCTGATATCACGATTAATAATTATTAATATACTTACTTAGTATCTTACAAGCATTTTTTTCCATTTTTTTTTAATACGAAAAAGTGTAGGTAATTCACAGCTAAACAAATAATAATCTATTCAAAATGTTTATATTTTTATCGTCGTATAATATATACTCCATGTCCTAATTTATTTAAATTTCGTTCATAGGATCTGAAGAATACAAGAAAAGAAAACCAAGCTTTTTTTACTTCAAAATCTTTATCGCGTAATAAGACTAATCAGTACTTTAAAATAAAAATAGGGGTTTTCTGCATGAATTGGTCCATTTACAGCGCCCTTAAGAAGATGTCTCACCCGTATTTGTTGTCACGTAGCGTAACGTAGCAAATTTACGTTCAGCCGTTCTTATTTATTAGAGCTTCGTTAGCTTTAATATTAGAGTAAATTTATTTATTATTAAACTTAAAGGTAACAAAATATTATTCAGTACTTCTGTAGTTCGTTAGAAATGTAATTTCAATATTTTAATTTTGAAGTGAGTTGTAAGCCTGTACAATTTTATAATTAATTTTAAAATACTCATAACTCATTCCAAAAATGAAATATCAAAAAAAAAAACACATTCGACAAACCACAGAATATGCTGCTACATTTAAGTTTGACAATAAATTAATACACTCTAGTATTTAAACTAATGTACCTAAATGAGAATTGCTGTACGTAATTTTGCTACGTTCCGCCCCTGTACGATGGGTACAACATATGTGGGTGAGGCGTAAAGGCGAAGTCTCAACACCCGTATTTGTTATCATCGTCTTACGTTTCGTTAGTTTTCGTTTTAATATTACTGTGAATATCAAACTTAAAGACTCGTATATATTATATAATAACTAGATAGCAAACTCTGTTATCTTTGAAGTTGGCCGCTATTAGCAGGTAGAGAAAAAAACGATAGTATGCTTTACCGATATCTATAGTGTAATATATTATATTTATGATAATAGACATCGATATATAGCTGTAATAATCGATAAAACTTATATAATCTTAAAAATATTGATTTTCACTGCCGTTTTTGCCTTTTACTACCATATGGCTTTTGGCAAACATTTTTTCTTAACAAAGTATATACGCAGTTTGTTATCTAAGTTATTATAATTATTTTTGTTTAAAGGTTAAAACATTTTTGGATAATAGATTTGAATGTTTGATAGAGGTTACAGGAGAATAACATTTCATTCTAGAATAAAAAATTAACGTAAATTGATATGAATTATTGTATGTTGGATAGAGATTTTGTATGTTATGCATTTGTAAGACGGAAACTTCAAATCTGGCTCCAAAACAAATATCTAAAATTTAATAATTTTTTTTTTTATAAAACATCGTATTATTTTCGGTATCTACATAGTAACTTAAAATTGGAATAACAGCCGAAAGAAGATCATACAAAAAGTTTAGTGTGTTTTTAGTCCATCTGCAATCTCAAAAAAAAAATACACGTAAATAATCTTTAATCTTTTGAACGGGGCTTAATTTCAATGAAAAAGTATGATAACAATCGTTACTATTATAATAATTGCACTTTAATTCGCATCTCATGCATCATTGGGTCCAGTACCCTTTGCTTGGACATTGCAGTTGGCAGGCAATTTGTTTACAAACATTATTTCAATAAAATATATTTAATCCACGTGGAAACAGCCGGGTTTGAAAATAATTTATTTTGAATCTCATTTCCTCTCTCTCACATGCACAAACACATGTCGTATTATTATATTTTCTCTCAGTGCCCTGTGTAAAATAATTCAACCAAAATTACATTATTGTTCAGAGTTAATCGATTATTAATCAAGATTGATATGCACTCAGAGGGCATATATATGTTACGTTTTTATATTGAAAACAGCACGTTATTTATCAGTTAACAATATTTAGGAAATAACTATCACTGAGAGTCTTTTATTTTACACACGGTACATTTTACAGTGCAAACTTGCACATAGAAAAACATTGAAGCAAAACAATTTTAATAATCTTCGACATTTAAAACCATAGTGTATACATTTTTATAATTATGTTCATTACCCTTATGTTTAGCTATCTTATTTTGAATGTAGATATCTATTATGAATGGAAAAAATAACAGTACAAAAACAAATAAGTGTATATATTTTATGTCTTATACTCTTATCTGACTAAAAACAGAAATTTAAAAATATCGAAAATATTTTGATTTTTGAGTGTAAGTTTAACCATAGATTATTTAATCTATGGTTTAACATACTTAAAATTTCTTCAAAAAAAGATTGTTCGTAAATAATAAAAATTCAACACACTCTGTATAACTTTTCCTAGTACTATCCGAACCTGTAAACAAAAAGTTGGTATTGCTATTTAAAAAAAAATAAGTTATACTGCGGATACACGTATCGAATGGGTTACAAATTTGAAATTTATCTGAAAATGTGTATTTAAGTGCTCTCTTTCATTCAGCGAAACCCCTATTTGAATACAAGATTATCCAACCGAAATATTTAGTGGTTATCTCTTAGCGTGAACACACTGTATAATATAACATTTGATGCCTATTTAAAAATTCATTCTATTATATTTATAATTATTTTTTTTTAATTCGATTTAAATAAATATAGTTATATACATCTGGTCAGAGGAATTCAATTAAAATGTTAAATTATGTTTACTTGAATCGTTTAAGTACTCTAAAAATAAGCTAATACTTCATGTCTCTTCAGATTAAGTCTAAATTATATATATATATATTTATATAATCTTTATAATTTACTAAGTTTATCGAATAAAATGAATATTTTATAACTCCATTATAATACTCGTACTTACATATTTTTTTTAGATTTTAAGTAACTAAGTAAATATTAAAACAAGAAGTTGTGCTCCTAAAAGATTTATTCGTAAACAAAATGGTATAATATGTACCTACATTTAATAAAATATCAATTTAAGTAAATTCATACAAATTATGTTCAAATTAAAACTTTTTAGTTTAATATTATTTACCTTTAAACTTATAAATTAAATCAGCAAAAACTTTTAGGAAAAGTAGCTTTTCTATATCATGGGTTTCAATATAATATGTCATCAGTCGTCACGGTAATGGATCTGTTAATTCGAATTCAATGGTAAGCCAATGCATACGAACAACGATCCTGTACAAAGACCGTCCATCGGCCTATAATTTTAAAGATATCTTATTAAATATATTATTTATATTGCGAGTAGTAAGCTATTTTACTATAAAAAGAACGGTAGCTTGAACTAATTGATGCAATCAAGAACATTGTATTATAAAGTTTTAACTATAATATTATATTATCGTTCTTAATACATTAGTCATATCTAACGTTCCGTTCCGTAGAACGGTATAAACAAATTATTTACTATTTTAGTGTATATTAAGATTATACAAATATTAAGCGTCTAACAAGTGTATTTAGATCAAGGTGTATAGTGTTCCTAATGCATTTAAAATGGTATAATAGTATAATACCATTATTGGAATATTACAATGTTAGATTATTTTATACATTAATAAATACTCGGTGTTAACACATCGTCAATACTTATGAGTAGATAATAGATAAAGTTTTATCTTTTATATACCTGTATGGAACTATATTGTAAGTTGAAGTGACACAGTTTCTTATTTTATAAATGAAACTGAGGAATTTTTAGCTATAACTACAATAATTGTACATAATCCACCGGTGTTCTAGTTTTTAAAGATCATGTAATAATGTAGCTATTAAATGAACGGTGCCTCGCACTGATATCATTAATATATTTCTAAGTGGAAATCATATTTTAAATACAAAATAAATAATTCACAGTTTTAGTTTATTGTAAAGAATATAAGCTATCCTCGGGCGGAAAAATTTTATTTTTAGAATTATTTCAATATAAATAATATGAATTTGAAAAAAAAACTAATTACCAATACTTATAATACATTTTTAAAATAAAAATATAAAAATAAATTCTTTACCCGATAACAGTTTATTTAATTTATCTATTTCTTCTTCTTTCTATAAAAAAAAAATAAAAAAATAAAATCAAAAATAAGTACCATAAAATTAACTAATAATTAATTGTAGAATATAAATCCGATATGTAGATGTTCTATATTATGCGTGTACAGAGACAGCTGTGGTATTCAATTAAATAGTAAATATATAAATCATTGCATTATTAATGTTTCTACAAACGTCTGGACAATTTATTAAATTTATAATAAATAAGTATATATATATTTATATTATACATATTTATGACTGATTATATAAATATATATAATATTATTAACCTTTTATTAACAAATTAAAATATTAAAACATAAAATAATAAATATATTATGTATATTAATACATTTTTACTTGCTTTTGCATTCATGAAATGGTTGAATATTTTTTTTCTGCATTTAGCTTTTATTCCCAAACAACTTTAAACATTTTTTTTTTTTTTTTGTAGGTAGTATTAACAATTTAAATAATTGATAATTGGAATTTTATGAGACAGAGTATAATATAGGTAGTTTATAGCTATTGGCTAAATTAAAAATAAATACGCCATTATTTTATATAATATCCGACATCATTTCATTGAATATTTTGAACAAAATTAAATTCTATAGAATGGACTTCAGAACTTATTCATTATATTATAAGAGTTAATGTGTATGAAAAATCGTGTACTTAGAATGCATATAAAATCACTAATTATAATTTTATGTATTCATAATATATTTTAACTTAAAAAAATAATGCATATTATTTTTAACTTTATTTTCACTTTTATTGTGAGATTTAAATAGATATACAATTGATTTTGATTTAACAATTCATCAATACATTATTTTCTCTTTTTTTCATTATGCTTAACTACAAATTTGTTTTAGATTCTGAGCGTAAGGATAAATATATTGATTTTATAATGATGTGAGTTTTTATTGGCATTTCACATGTGTTGTACATGACTTATGGTAGAAATAATGCTTTGTTTTTAATATTTGATGATGGTTTCTGTTAGAAAATAGGAACTTGGTAATTTTTGATGGCCAAAATTAACAATTCACAAATTACAAATATTCTTAAAAATTAAAAATATTAATTTAACCATAATCTACTATATTTTTAAAAATATTTTAAGTTCTTTTTTGAGTTTTTTTTTTCAATTTGTGATGTTAAATGTGGTTTTGAGCAAAAAATGTTGACGTTTTCACACAAGTTTCTAATAAATTTAAATTTCAGAAAATAAAAAAAATACCAAAATACATAGCTGTAATTTTTTTTATGAACCTACATTCAAAATTCAAATTTTTAAAAAATTCATTAAAATTATGAAAATCTGCATATTGTTTTGTAGTTAAAATTTTAATTTTATTATATTAAAAACTAAGGATTAAAGTTTAATAGAATGTTCCTCGTAAATTATTCTTGCAAAAACCTAAAAATGTTAAAAATACAAATATACATTTTTTTTAATTTAGTGATATTGGATATTCATATGAAAAATAGCAATATTTATTATTTTGTTATAATTTAAAAAATAATATTCTTAGGAACTTGAATTTTTTCGTTAATAACTATCCCATATATTATTTACTATACACAAAACAATTTTTCACAATTAATTTTCCCGAATATTTAGAATAATAATTTCAAGCTGTTACCTATTTACTATTACTTATTGATATTACTTATTACTAGGGAACGGATTTTATTGTAATAAAAAAAATCAATACATTTTGTACAAATATTATATATGTATCAATATTTCATAAAATATGGAATAAAAATCCAAAATATGTAAAGATTGAAAAAATGTATTAGTATTGAAAATTACAAAAAAATAAATATTTTATAATTATAAATATTAAATAAAAGTAATACAAATGATTTAGATATATGAAATTATGAATATTATTCCGAAACAAAGCAATGAGAAACAACATATTGTTGTAGGTTTGTAAATAAAAAATTACGACGATTTGGTCGGAGAATACTTTTGTATTGGCTAAAAGACCGTTTCACATCAACAGATGTGATAGGGGCATAATTCTTATTCACTATATCAGAAGGAGTGTATTCAATTCCCAGAGATCCTTGTTGAATTTTTCCTATTAAAATATCTTTGTCAAAAATTACATATCTTGTTGTTTTAGACGAAGCAAATGATATTAAACGTCGGCAATGAAAAAATCAAAAACTAATACAATATATACAAAATATGTACTTATTTACCAAATATGTAAAAAAAATGTAAAAATATGTAAAATTAATTTGGGTTTATTTCAATTAGAATGATTTAAATCGTACACATTTTTTATCAGATTTAAAATATCTCTTTCCAATAAAAATATGTATGTACAATAAAATCCATTCCCTACTTATTACCTATTTTTATTTATCTCTTATACTACAAACTTATTTATACTGTTATATTATGTTATCAGTAGGTATTGACTCAATTGTTCATACAATGATATATGATATAAATATATGTATATTATAGTTATTAATTATATAATAAATACTATTTTCTCAACAAAAACTAATTCAACTTAGGTACCATATTACTAATTAAAAAATAAATGTCTATTATTACAATATAAATAGAGCATAAATTACTTGTATAGTAATATAGGCTGACAGATTGTCTTCCCTCAGAATCTTTTTTCGTATGTGATGATTCATCATTGAATTACAATTTAACACATTCACTTAAGTGCTTCCTGAATGATGAGGTAGGTACACTCGCACCTACTAGACATCAGAACTGTTTCTCATACTTTTTCATTTTATAAAACACGTACATATTATGTAATTTTATTGTATCATATTTGAAACGATCCAATTCATTTTTTTTGTGGATAAATATTTTTGTTTTCTGATTGTATTTATTATGTTTTTAAATCAAGTCATATAAAATCAGATAAGTATGATTATTATATTGACTAGATACATGTACATTGTGTAAATAAAACAAAAATGTGTATGATTTGTGATCAAACATATTTGGAATATTTTTTATTTAATATGAGCAAACATTTCAATTAAATAAAAATAAAAATAAAGTAATAAAATCATTTTAGTAATTAAAAAAAAATATATATTACTATTACACGACGGTAATATCGACGTGCTGTCAGACAAACCTCGATCAAATTCAAATAAACACTGAAGTATCAATTACAAAAAAACTGTACATAATATGTGTATATTGATCAAGCAGTCCTTTATTTTATATATTATTAGTAATAAAAATTTCAACTTCTGTTAGAATAAAATAATATGACTTAGCTCAAAATAAAGTTTGTTCCGTATAAGTGTATCCGATGGGTTAAAAAATGATTATTTAAAAACTAACTTATACATTTTGTTTTTTTAGTTAAATCTAGTATAATCTACATAGATATTAGTTTTTTAATAACTCTAAGAATAAAATATTCACAAATATAAATTTCAAATATTGTTAGTAAATAATTTTCCTTTAGATATTTTGTTTATTTATTATTATTATTTTTTTTATAAGCTTATTTAAGAATATTATAATATATATGTACTTAAATGTTCAGCTGTTCAGCAGCTGTTTTTCAAATTTATGTTGGAGTATAAAAAAAAAATTAAAATGTCAAATTTACATTTAAAAATTGAACCTACCTATATATATATTTATTTTGTTATTTGTATACAGTTTATTATTTTTTTTTCATTATGAATTATGATGGTTTAATGTGTATTAAACGCTTTAAAAAAAGTATCTTATATTAATTTATAAAAATGTATTGAACTTAAACATTGTGCAAAACGGCCCTGCCTACAATAGTATCATATTCTTAACCGATATATCATGCAATGTATATTTAAAGCCTTAAAGGTATTTGTACGGAAATTATTTTAAATTAATATTTGGAACTATATTTTGTTGATAGTCCAGATGATTTAAACCATGGTATTTTTAAATAAATATAAATGTGCAAGTTACATTTCCAGAATGTATTGTTAAGTAAAATCCATCTGAACTAAAATTCATTATGAAATACACTTTTTGTTTTTATTGAAATTTATTTTTTTTGTTTTTAATACAATATATTTGACAACAATTATTATTTTCTTTAAAGTTAACCAAATTACATTGATACTTAATTTTATAGTTTTTTAAAAAAAAAAAAACTAAATACACATGGGCAATTTATTTTATTTATAATAAGCACTTAGTTATGTTAAATTAATCACATGTTCAAAATGATATATGAATGTGTCGTCATAGAAAATTAACGAGCCAATTACACTGAAATATATTCATTTGATTTTCAATTTTTTTTTTTTTGGTTCAAATATTATGTTTCAAACTTCTAAACTATTTTCTTACGATGCAGTATATAATAAACAATAAACTCTGCAGTGATGTTATCATCAAATTTGTTGAGGGTTTACTCAGCACAATTTTAATAATTTCAATTGAAAACTTTAGGGTGTTAAAAAAAGATTTCCGTGTATCATCATATGACGTTATTTACAAAATAATAATAATTTCGTGATAAAAATAGATTTAGTCTTTTAAATATTACATTGAATATACATTATATTTTATAATTATTATTATCGGTATTGCTAGTTAAATATAAAACGAATATATTCGAATAAAAACAACATATTATGCCATTATAGTGCACATATTTTTCCTGTGGAAAATAATTTATGTACCTACTTTAAATTTATTTAAATTGCATTTACAATTTGATTTTCGATAAAAATGTAATCGCTTACTATAGAAACAATAACTATTTTTTTTGCTAATTCATTGAGACTTGATAGTATACACGGTATACCCATGATTTTATAAAAAATATTTTAATAGTATACTACGTACTTATATTACAATATATATTTTTGTCTTTCTTATATGTATAGAATTCTGGAAATTTATCACGGAATAAACCTAGGTATATTGAAACGAGAAAATAATAAAAGCATATAAAAATGTATACATAGATTTTAAGGACGTACGTACGAGTAATTATTACGATATCTTTTAACAATTGTTTTTTAAATTTCTATATCAATAAATATGTAGACAATTTAACTATATTAATTTTTAAATATATTATTTAAAAAAATATTCACCGAAATATAATATCAGCATTGTATTACCATAATTTGTTTATGCGGTTATAAGTATTTTAGTGATAATATCCAATTTTAAGTGCCATAAATGTTCTGATACTCGTTAGTTGTAAAGACATTTGGTAAATATTATTACCAACGACTTCTCATCTCATCCACGTGTTATCATTTCTATCTATGCGAGTACGTAATACTTTATGAGAAAACCGTTCCCAGTTTTATAGAAGTAGGAACTACAGCCACGTTCACATTACATTAAACGAGTGTGGATAGTAACAACCAAGGTGCATTATAATTGATTAATATTAACGAGTATAGTCATAAAAGAGGTAAAATATATTCCCTTAATTTTGAGAACGGCTTTTATGAATAGTGTACAGCTAAACTAAAAAATGGTTTTTGAGATAAAAACCACCAATTTACAGTAGTACGCTGTTGTTTCTCCGCATAATTACAAGTTCAATGGTATTTAGACGAGAGTACGCTGATTAGTATTTACGATAACGTTGACCTTTTGCGTAAACCAATTTTTAAAAATGATTTTAATTTATTATTATGACAAGTAATAGTGAACTAATTAATATAGACAAATAGTATTGTGTTATAATTTCGTATTTACATATTAATAAGCTTGGTTAAAAAAAAAATAGATTTTTTACATTATACCAATAATTTCAGATAATCAGATGTCATATACCAAAATATATATTATTATTATTTATTGTGATGTTCAACCTATAACCTAACAATATAGTCCTAACTAAAAGGTTAGCATAAAATGCAGTATAACATACCTATAACCCATTATAATATCTATTCAAACAAATATACACGTTGTCACCTAAATACCAGTGGCGCATCTAGGATTTTATTTTAGGGGGGAGGGCAACATTTATCATATTATTTTGTAAACACAATATTTAATATTTGATTTTATACCTTAAATACATAATATAACTGTCAAAGAGGCTCCTAGGCACTTTGGGTCTCGCCCTTGAATCCACCACTGCTTTATACTTTATACTCGTATTATGTACTTTACATATTTTAATAGTATTTAAAATAGATTATTATGGTAAATAAATCACTTCAAAAGAATTTGTTTATTTTAGAACTGGAACATTATATTTTTCTATTATGTTATAACTTAAGTAACACTATTTTATTTATCTTAGATGTTGTTTTGTACAAATATTAAAAACAAATTGTATCAAAAAAAAAAAAAATATATATATAATTTTAATTAAAAATTCAAAGAATTAAGTAAAATTCATGTGTTTGAAAATTCCACTTAAAACTAAAAATTATTATTGATATACAACTAATTTGAGTTGTGTATGTCATCACATTTTGGGTTCAGTTAAAATATTGAATGTTTATTGAACTATGTTTAAATATTTCTAATCAATACATTTTTGACTTATAATTAAAACCTTTTAGAGTATCAGCTATAGAACGCTTTACAACGACATAAATATTCAAACTCTATTCACATTGACTCCACACTATTAGGTAGCTATATAAATGACAAAGTCTTACTAAGTATATTACTTAGTACGCATACACTCAAAACCACTCTAATTCACTATTAATCAATACTGCAATACTGTTTTGGATTATCTGCCACTTATCGCGAAAGAAAATTATAAAGCTATATCCTTAATATTTAATTCTAAATAACTATTCCCAACCAAATTGTATCTGAAATTGTTTCAATAGAATTTCCTCATTTATCGTGCAATCAATCTCGTGTATACTTTATTTCCTATTCTAACGTATATTCCCTTATGGATATATTATGAATTCTCCATTTTAATGAATTTGTAAACAAAATAAACTGAATACATCAATGATTACATTGCAATATTTATCAAAAAATCAAACAAATGACAGTCATTGTTTAGTTTAACGACAAGAATTTTGAAAATTATGTTTAAGGTACAATAATATAACTTACACAATATTACATAAATATAATACACAAACCTTTTATTAACAATTTGATGAATTCGACTTGTTAGAACTATTTATTCAGCATGATATTTGTGAAACTAAAACAAAAAAAATGAAAAGAAATAGTGATTAATAAACTTGATTACATATAATAAATAAATATCAATTATTATGATACATATTATGCAAATGTAATTAGAAACTTATCTTAATCATTTGAACATTTTGTGATAATTAAAAATTTAATGAACCATTTAATTATTTGTTTAATACAATTAATCTAGAATTGACTACTTTAAAATTCAGTATTTTAAATTAATTTTACTTAGTATTTATTCCAAAGTATTTATAATTTAATATTTGTAAACAATTACTTTTATATTATTTTTAGTCATAAACATGAATAATACATATTTGGAAATAATTTCCGCGAGCAAAATCAGCTTATCACAATATTAAGGTCAAATTATTTTCAATATTGAATAGAAATAATTTTAAAAGTATTAGATTTTTGTTATTTTCTACGGTGCACATATTTTTCATACTGGTTATTGTTATTAAAATACACCAATATTTTCTCGCTGACTAAACATTGTTTATTTTATTGGAAAATACCATTTTAAACATAAATCAAACTCATAAAGTATCAAAACATTTAAACATATTATTATATAACATTAATATTATAATTTAACTGTATTTGAACTTATTTTGTTAAAACATATTATAAGTTTATTTCAATTAAACTGTACCTAACATTTAATAATTTTATTGTAATATTTATAGTTTTAAACATTGTATAGTAAGTTATAATTGAGCAATACAGTTAATTTTTAAAATATTTATAGATTGCCTAACTTAAATTAATGTTGTTTTTATTTTATTTTCAGTTTATTTGTATACCAAAAACCATTGAATTGAAATAATTATCGTTACAGGATCCAATTTAATATGATTATACAATTATAATACAAATATTACATTAAAAAATAATAATAATAATAATGAACTAGAAAAGTCGTTTTTAACGAAAACAACCACGCTACACACGTAAATTTAAAGTTTAGTTATAAAAATCAATCTTTTTAGTTTCAGCATTAAAAATTCCAACTATAAAACTATATTAAAATATACTTAAACTTACTGTAGATTTGTTTAGTGGTTTACTTGTATTTATGTATACATATAAAAAATGGAAATGCTCAATGACAACGAAGATGAAGTATATTATTATGAATAGTCGGATTTAAGGCAATGCCCTTAAGACATATTCTTATTGATGGAGAGGGAGGAAGGAGATACGAAAAGATGACACTCAAGATTTTATTCTCCTTTGACATTTTTGACTAAACATATTTCACAGATCCCATTTACTGTCCATATATACATATTGTTACTACAATTCTACGCCTATAGTGAACACCAAAAACGTAAATCACATTTGCATTTATTTAACAAATAGGTTGATTGTGAAAAGCTGTTATTTATAACATTGACAATAAACATATAAGTCTTCACTGATTTGATACTCGAGTATTAAGTATATCGTTACATTTTCTTTACGAAAAAATTGATCAATATTATTTAGAAATAATGTAGTATAATATTATGATAATATTAAAATATACTTGTAAAGGAAATCATCCCAATTTTAAGAATTAAATTTATTATTTTAATTTAAACTTAAACAAATTGTATTTTTAGGTCTTTTATTTAAAATTAATTATTTGTAAATTATAACTATATTCATTATACTATGTAACAATGTATATTATTAACTCAAAATATAAAAATGCACTTATCAATAAATGTCAAGGAGGTCAGTTTTCGACTGATTTTAATCCATTATCAACAATTCTTGTAGTTGTAGTATAATAATGTACTGATACATATATTTCATAAATCAAATTATATATTTCGTTAATAATATTAAGTAAACTTTTATCTTTTTTTTATCCGTCCTAAATATGGTTTAACTATGGTTCACTTATTATTAATACAATAACTTCATCTGAGTCCTCTCTAAGAATATGGTAATTGATTTCGTAAGCGGACAAGAATCATACATTCATAAATTATTAACAGAATATTACAAATTCTATTGTAAACATGATAAATTTAACTACGTTTCTGCCATCTGACCACTAATCTAACCGTTATCGTGTACTCACCCGTGGAAGCAAACGTCTCCGCTCGGGTGGCGGATAACTCGGATAGTTAGAAACGAATAGGAGTACGCGCGCAGGATAATTATTATTTTAACGTTTACACTATGTATCGCGAAAGACGTACACAATATCAAGTCATGTAAACAAAATACGAATTCAGATACCTATTATTATTATAATGGTACACGAAAACTACTCGACATAACGGCCGGTTATATAGGTGTACCCTTCGCCTTAATGAAAATCTATGGAAACTTTTAAAGACAAACTCAATCTGAGAATAACGATATTTTATCGTCCGGAAACAGCTTTCAAAGTACTGTTGTATATCTTAATGTTTATTACAAACAATAAATCAGCACTCAATATTATTATCTATTATAATTTAATAGCTAAAACACGTCGAACTATTACGATATATAATAATATACATCGTGTACATTGTACCTACTACCTAGCACCAACCCACGCTGAAGCGTGCGGTAATTAAGTTTCTGAAGGATTTATTGGTTATAAGGTTAAGTTATTATATTGTTTTGTGTTATTATAATATCAAACGCTTTTTTTTTTATTTATAACTGATTTTTATCATCGAATAAATGTACGGACACGCACGTAATTCGATGACGACGTTTTAATTTTATCGTGCGGTTTAAACTGCTATTGAAAAATTGAAAACTTCAAAGTATTCACGTACCCTAACAATATATATGTATACAGCATAATGGATATTTTGAACGGCTTTCAATTCTTAAACGTTTATTCAGGGTAAAAAAAATACACTGTTTTTTCAATGCAAATTGGTTTTTATTCAGACACCTATTTGTATTGAACACACGGGGCGGGCTATCAAATCAAATGGATAAGAACTAATTGGCTTAGGGATTCTCGGCGTTGGCGGCGGCAGCGTTGGGTAATGCGATGAGAAAATAAATTTCCTCCGCTCCTTCACTTTCACGGTGGGTCGTGGAGCGGGACGAAGACGACGATGTGGCATAGATAACATTGAGTAGATCTTTTTTTTTTTATTCATTCCGCTCGTTTTGCCCGCAGTTTGTTGAACCGACGGCGGCGGCCAATGGGGGGTGCGATGGCGCTGCACAGTGCACACGCTGTAATCCTCACCGGTTCATTATTGCGTCGGTGAATTTAAATTAAAAATATATTATAGAGATTCTGGATGCGCATTACTAAGTACACTCGGTCGAAAATCCTCCACACTCTTTGCATTTATAATAATATAATTTTGATGTAGGCCCTTTGTTGACCGTTAAAGAGATTTACGCCAGTAGATTTCGGTTACGGCGCGCGCCACGGCACGTATACATAACACCAAAGCCGATAGATTTATACTATATCGATTACTTCATTAAGGCATATTTGGCGTGCTATGCGTGTTTACATCCGGTGAATGGTAAACGGATATCGGCTAACCGTTTTCAGGATGGTGCGTTTTTGTTGGTTGGAAGCTATTGCCAAATGGAAATTCGGAGAGGGTATATGCGCCATATACACAGCTAGTGGGTCGGTATAATACAACAGTGTGTACAGCTTATGGCGTTTTTCGTTTTCTTTTCTCTTTTTCGCGAATTTTGCAGGTAAAATATTATTATTATGCCAACACAAATAACGCACCACACATATTATATTTTTATAACATATACGATATACCTACTGTTAACTGTATCACAGTCGTATTCGCTTTATCGATAACAATAATCCTAATACTTTAATGTCATTGGGCACATCGTCTTATTTTTTTCAGTGTAAGAATGAAATAAAATTCTAGTCAGATTCATGGCGGGTACTTTATTTTATTAAACACGTTGTGTTAACATAATTCCATTTACTAAGTCTCATAAAAATAAATAAATAACGAAGAATAAACTATATATCTTACAAAAACATTATTATTATTAAAGATGTGAAAAAATGAAAACTTTTAATTAACACAATTGTTCAATTTAAGATTTAAATTCGTTACTTCATTTTATTTTCAGTTCATTGCTAATTAAATGATATTTGTTATAAGTTCTAAAACATTTTCTTGCTACATTTATAGCTTTTGAGTTTTATATGAAACATTAGAATTTACAAACTTAAATAGTTCACAGCTGATATTTAATCTTTATCATTATTTATTTCAATCATTTAATTGAAATATATTTTTAAATAGCATATAGAAAAGAAAATATACACACATAAATTGTTCAATATTAAGTAACATAGTATTTTTTATTTTTCATAGTTACTTATGCGTTAGCTAAAAAATATATACATGTTTTTAAAAACTTAAAACGTTTTTATTTAATCTCTCTTGTTGTTTATTTACTGCAGACGATCATAAATAATATATATTATATTGGTTTACTTATAGCACTTCAAATAATTTATACTTGAACATTTTTGGAATCAGTAAGAATTATTAACTTACTTTTGGGAAAGCAAACATGTATCAACTGCAAAGAACTGTTTGTGATTCATATTATCACATTACCTACAGATATTTGATAAGTATATAATTAATTAACCTACATGAAATCAAATAAGTTACTGTAATGACTACAGTAAAGATAAACATGGTTGATCTTATACCTTAAGACAAACAAATTAATAAATAATTATTTTTGAATGTGGAACGACATACATAGTATATTACATATTAAAAAATATACGCACCTAAATATTTTATTAACATGATATAAAAACGTAATACTCATTTAATGATTAAGTAAATGGTAAAAATAACATCATCATAAGACACCCTATAACCAACTATAGGCAATTTTTGGTCAATAACAACAAAAATATACGTTCTCAAAATATATACTAAATATAATGTTATTTAACAATGTATATTAAATTTAAAAATGAACTACGCGAGAAAAAAACGACAACGACGAATAAAATTCGATTAATTTGTCTAAAATTAACTGGTATTTAAAATATATTTCCTTGCGTATAATTTTAGTGACGAACAATGTTGTTTTTATCCAAATCAATAAGTATATGATTTCATATTATTGTTGTATTAAATGTATTAATGAGGATGACTTAAGTAATTATTTATGGCTTTATTTTACATCACATTCACAAACAAATTTAAGCGTGTATTCAATATAGTTTATAATAAGTACCTACTAATTATCAATGTAGCCTGGGGAAAAAATCATAACACCACATATTTAAATTATATTATATTTATTTTTTTTAAAACACATAATTTAAGTTAGAAGAATTGTATGCAACTTACAAAACATTGTAAAGTTTATCTTACTGGATAAAAATTTTATTTCATACAATTCATTTGTATAATATTTTAATATGATGTTATAATTATATAATATATAAGCGTGAGTGAAAAATACGCGAAATTAGGAAGAAACGCTATTCAAAACGATTTGTTCGTGCATTTACATGCGTTTATTAGAGTGATGTACTAATATTGTTAAATTATTTTGAATAAAAATATTCAACAATGTTTTATATTTTACGTTTAGACAAATGTGTATTAGGTGTAACGTATTTTAAAACATATACGTAACATATTATACATCATTAATACGTTAGAATATTTAGTTTAATTTGTTTATTTTTTAGTTAAATATTAGAACCATTGCATAATAAATAACTTAACATTTTTTATTTTTTATTAATTTTAATATTTATAGATATTTTAAAAATTTCAAACAGAAACGATAATCTTATTGTATTAACCAAATTAAATGGATATTCAAAACCACAAATATTTAAAGTTCATTTTTATGAATTAATTAATTAGAATTAAAATATAAAACTGTTTATTACAAGAATATAAATAATATAGAACTTTAAATACTATATTATGATAAAATATTTTATTATATTATATTTAATTTTGATTTATAAATTATAATTCGAGATTTCAATTTAAATTATTAGTATAGGAAGTAAAAAAATCCTATTATATTTGAAAAACATAGAAGATTATCTTGTTGCACATTATTAGAATGTATTACTGAGCTGCATGACTTTCATATAAATACAATTTAAACTAAGTTTTACTTTTTAATAGTTTTATAAATATAAGTAGGTATTTGTCTTATTTCGATTTAGTGTTTTTAAGCAAATACCATGGTTTTTTTTATTTTTTATTGAAATCTCCATAAATCTGCTTTACGTGGTTTTTCAAATGAATGTTAACAGCTAAAAATCTCGTTTCCGTTAAAACGAAAAAACAAATCATTTTGTTTCAAGTACACGCGCGTACGATGTCACGTAACTCGTGATATATATTTTGGAACCTGATGATTTAAAGGCCGTTAAAAGTAAAGATCTAGTGCGCAGTTATATTATATACCTAGTTATTATGTTTAAAATTTAAAACGACTAGCATTTGAGCTCTGGTATGTATAAAATAGGATTTAGTAATATAATGTCTGGCTAATGATAATTTATTGCTTAGTTATTTCAATGAATATAATATGTACATAAACATAATATATCTACATTTTTCGTTTGGAATTCAATACAGTCAATGACTCGATGATACGGTTCCTATATACCTACGCTTATCACAGGAAAAATGAGTGCCGATGAAATATACACACACACTTACCAAAACATTATACAATCAAAATCGTACACCGAAATATCACTTGATATTATTATTACCACCATATTTTTTTTTTGTTATATAAACAATGAATTACGATTTTAGTTTAGTTATTTATTTGAAATTCAAATATAATATTATTCGCGGGATTAACACTTTAACATTTATATTAAATTGTATACACACACTAAGTCAATAACACGCTTAAAATATTTATATAATTTTCACCTATTGCTTTTTTACCACAAACCTATTTAAATGATTATATCGCTCTACGGTAATTCATTATTAACTCAAAAAGTAATAAAAATGATAAATTATATAAATATTTACCAATATAATAATTAATAATTAAGTATATAGTATATAGTATATACTATATATTATAATATTAAGAATATTGTAAATGTGATTTTTTCAACAAAAATTATTACTAATATTATAAAATAAATAATTACTATAGAAATATAAAAAATATATAGGGAAAATAAACTTAGTAATGTAGGCTGACATTGACACTTCTCAGTACAGAGTCGCTTTTCTTAGTTAATGATTTATCATTCAATTCAAATTTAATACATATATTATAGTAGCCTATTCAATTACGATGAGGTACACTTGACACCTACAATACAGCAGAGCGGTACTTACTTGCCCACTTTGTTATGTTTGTCTCATCTGCTTTGTTTCTTTTTAATACAATTAATTATAAAATGTGTTGAGCTTATAAGAACACGATACATAATAATTACACTGACACAATTTATGAATTAACTTAATCAACCGAGTGTATACCACTTATATAGCTCATAATACAGTAACGCATGTTTATTTACTTTTGTAAAAATATGCACGGCATGAACATAATATTATTTCAATAATATTTAACTGGCCGTTCATCGTTTTCTATAAACAAAAATATAAGAAAAAATTACGAAATAAAATTTTAAAAAAACCCTGGCACATGGTTTGACAACATTATAATATAAATACAATAACTTTCTGGAAAAAACAAATATTATTTTTTTAAGTTATACTCGTATTACTGATTAAGTTTTATCGTTCGAAAACAAAAACAATATTCACATTCAAAATCAATCGTTAACGACATTTGGCGTTATGCTATTGCAGCTGAACCCACCAATTATTAAACCAATAACACAATTAAATATTACGTTTGTGTAAAATGTAAAAGCCCGGGGTGACAAACTTCGATTTTAAATTAACCGAATCAACGGAATTGCGGAAGGCGTACTGTTATTTGTCTTGGAGTTTAAGTTTTGAGATGGCCTTTTTATTTTCATCTTATTTTAAGGGATAATTTATACTCTCTATTATACGATAACTTTAATTAACAAATAAAATAACTAAAACATTCTTATTGGTACATAATACTATAATAATTATACATGATATACAATCATTTTATGTTTTTGAATAGCAATTTATTTCCAATTAACAGACGTACTACACTTGTAGTTATTTCTTTTATTCCTCGTTTTTACACTCAGAACAAATTTATACATACAATATAATTATTGTTATATTACGTAATTTAATCTTCTATCTATAAGACTTTTAATAAAATATTTCATATATAAAACATATTATTCATTATTAACAACTATGATACGTTTGTCAATAGTCAATACACTTGTAAGTAATATTTTAGAAAACCACATTGCTTAGTTTAATTAAAATGTGTACACTATATTATTATCGTATAAAGTTTTATTTTTTTTTTATTTTTTTTAAATAACTTTATACATGCATGTGCTTACAAGATAGTATTAGACCCAGGCAGAATTCATTAAGTTAAAATATTTTAAACTTTTATCGTCGTTAATGCGGTTAAATAATCAAGATAAACAATCGAGTTCTTCTTATAACCTCCATAATATATTAACTAAAGTAATAAATCAAATAATAATAATAAATTTGAAACTATTAAACAAACTTTAAATAATTTCCACGTGTGTTCAAATTTATGTTTACGGAGTAAACTATGAAAACAAAATAATAAATTTGGAAGTCGAATATTTTCTAGGAAAATAAATACGATTTCAAGTTAATGTTAAAAAATATGAATATTACCAATATTGGTTTGTAATAACCAATACATATTATTTGTAAAAAAATATCAAATCAATAATATGGTATTTAATAATTATCAACTTCATAACTTCATAAATTTCTCTTTATAATGGTTAATTACGATTTAAAAATAAATTTTTCCATAATTTATAGTGAAGAATATTTTGAAATTTTCAGTTTTAAATACTCGACATCAAGACATTGATAATAATGTCAACAATAAATACAATTTTTATTTTTATTTTTTTTTCAGCAGCTATATCGTCTATAGATATTTCAGTTTAATAACAAATAACAATAATATTGTCTCATTATTTTTTAATCCGTGGAGCGTATATGTATTACACAATGTCACAAGATTTCAGTTGGTGATTATTGTTTTATAAATACTGATTATTAAAATGAACTCTAACAAATGTAATCTATAAAATAATTTTTTTATGTTATATTTAATTGATAATAATATTATACTGTTGTTTATTATATGTTTTTATATATATTCATTTTAAATGAAACATTTCTAAATATGTGCATATTAGTATAATTAAACTATTATGCTGTAACATAAAAGATACTTAGATAAAAATACAAGCATTATATTTTTTATCCTAAAAAATACATTGCCTAATTATACCAATTTCACATGTTGTATACGAGTCGCGAAATGTGTTTTTTTTTCAGTACATCATCAATAATTGTTGTATGGAGATAGTGTGTTTAGTACAAAAATAAAAATACAATATTCTTATGTATTTAAAGAGGTATTATACAAAACAGTCCTAGATCTAGAACTGTATTTATAGATAAATTATAACTTATAACTTAATTTAAAACAAAAATTATAATTTTTGGGTAAACCATACCATTTGTTTTACCTTGATATATTTTTTATAAATTAGATAAATTATTAGATTCCCTTGATAAATTCTACTCGATGTTGATTTTTAGAAAAATATTAAAATTACTAAAATTGAAATTATTCAGAACGTTTCTGATAGAAACAGACCAATGTTATATCATACAAATCAGGCCTTAGTTTATATTTTAGTGATTATTTGTTAAATAATTCATCGATTTTTATGATATTTTGGTTTTTAATTTTAAATTTTGTATTGATTTTATTACATATATTTCATTATATATTTATAACAATTATATAGGAAAAAACATGGTCTTGATATTTTACAGGATTTTATTTTTACGAAAATATATTATCTAGGTTGAAATAAATATATGTGTTAGTAGTTTCTCTTCAAACAATTATTACAGTTTTCTATTATTCACAATAAAATAAAATAAATATAAACATATCCAATTTAAAACATAAAATTATATTTTATTATGAAAAAATTGAATTTGTTTCAAAAGAAATTGTAGAAACAATAAATGCGATTGATATTTAAAAACATATTTTTTTTTTTAAATAACAGATAATCTAATTAAACATGAAAATAACATTAAAAAATCAATAGTTTTTTTTAAAATCAAATATTGATGATTACAATTTACAAGTATTATTCACGTGCAGTAATGTTAAATGATTGATTAAATTCGTATATGTAGAATTACTTGCAATTATTACGACTGAGATGCAAACCGGTGATATAATTTGCCAATTTATTGAGTTCAATAATTTCCGTTTTAATAAAATTTTGTTTTTGATGTGACTGTTAAAATTGTATAATTTATACTTTTTGTTGAATTTCACCATATAGCGCATCGTATTGTTATTATAAAGCGTTCATTTACGTTATTGCTTATTTCCATAACAGGGTCATGTAATCACGTGTAAATTAAAATTTAAAACAAATTTTAAATCTAACTGTTGTTAGAGCTCAACTAAATTGGATATCGATTGTTTGTATAATTGTAACCATTATTATTTATTATTATTAATAATTGAATTATCTGACTAGGAGAAATTTGCACACTCGACTAAATTAGATACGGCACTAAATGAAACAGACCAAACGATTACTAGATGTTTTAAAAACAGACTAAAATAAGCGCTATTGCTCCACTATACGAATTCGATGAAAAGTAAGCACAGTGACAGAAAAAACAAAATAGGAAATATACAGACGGCTCCCTATTACGGACAGATACCACCACCAAAACATCTGTGTCCTAAGATAAGTTTTCTAAACAACTGTGAACCACTAGGTGTTTCATGTCTAGAGGCGGATACGACTAAGGCTGAGATAATATTCTCTCAGAGTTTCCAAAAAAATAAAGACATCTACTGAAAATGACCTCCCATACATTCTATGTAAGACACTAAACAAAATATAAGTAGATGGTGCAAGAATAAAAATAAACTTGGTGAAATATGGTATACACAAAACACAACCAATAAGAGAGATTATAAAATGCTGCTATAAAGAAGGGGTTTAAATAGTTCTTAACCAAAAAATAGAAGATTTAAATCTAAGTGTCATTAATCAAATTGAATTCTTGTCATAGATTCAAATTTTCCAATTAGTCAATATAGTTATGAAAGTAATAGGATAATTATTACCTATGACACTTGGTGAAATAGAACAGTTGCACTAGTGATCAATTCGTTGAGCTAAAATAATAATTGTATAGACATAAAATATTTTGAACCGAATTTTGATACTATAATAACATACATTAATCTAAGTATTATATTATAATGTAAAAAAACATATATTTTTTTTTTTTAAATAACAATTAGTGATAATTAGTGTTAGTAAGTATTTCTTCTGTGAATTTTTTTTCTGTCGCTTCATAATAAAATATTTATATTTTAACGACCTTGTTAAACAAATTAAACCGGGTTAACACGAACCATTTATTTTATAAGATAACTTATTACGAAAAATGGAATATCATTCACTAAAATAAAAGCAAAAAATGATCTTAACACTTTTATTTTTTAACAAATAGGTTTAACATTAAAAAATAACTGTTTTCCTGGGATTAATGTGTTAGATTAATTATTTAGTTTGAAAGCTGTAAAAAAAAAAATAGAATTAATTAACAAAATGTGTAACTTTTAAAATAAATTGTTTATTTATAATATTATGATTATACTGAGTTACCGAGTAAATATCATTTCGTGAATTAAATGGTTTCAAAATTATTTGTATTTTTATTTTATGTGTTTATTTTTAATTAAATTTGTCTTAAATTCTATATCGAAATATATGTAATTTTAGACATAAATAAATATATATCGTATATTATTATACTATATTAAAAGCGTCCAACCATTACTAACCAACTTGTAATATTTTTAATTTAAAAAAAATAAGTCATTATTCCATAAGATTATTATTATTTTTATTGTTGAGAAAATTAACCTATGTACAATCTAAATAACATAATAATATCTAATAAACTTATGTGATGAAATCAATGTTGAATTAAAGTTGTAACATAAACTTGGGAATATATGTTTTGGTTATTAGTCTCGTAAAAGCCCACAGTACCGCATTTTCTAAAAAGAGTTTTTAGGCATAATTCCTTTGGACTTAATTATTATACTAATTTTGGATTTTAGAGCGGTTGCGACAATATAATTTAGGTACTGATAGTTTCTTCTACAGTACGGATATAACAGTTTGTTTGGAGGGTTTATTTTCTTATATAGTATAAGTGGTATTTGTAATATAACTAAAATTTTCGGTTTAAAAAGTTTGAATTTTCACTATTTTTGGGGGATTCCCAAAATTTGGATACTATGCAGCCATAATGATCTGAGAAAAAGTTTGTAAATATTCAGTTTAGGATGAATACTAAGTCTTGAAGACTTAGATAATATACGTAGGTTGTGAAATAAGCGTTTTATATGGGTCAGCGTAGTAATCTCCTTTTGCGTATACAAGGAATCTAAGTAAGTCGCTTATCATACATTAAATATTCAGCTTTGGTGAAATTCGGAACTTTGATAACACTAAAAATTACGTAAGAGAAGGTTATCTGGCTTAAGAAGAATTGTATGTGTGTATAATATTGTGTTTCATTAACTGTAAAATGCTATTTAGTATATCATTAGAAAGTGTTCAACAGCAATAACTAGATCATTGTGTAGGTCAATATTGCCTTATCGTTCGCATAATCTACGACGAGGGTGTTATAAAGAGTTGGTTGGGCTGAGCATAATATAAATAAGAAAAGCTGAAATTGCTTCAAGACTGACAAAAGTTTAAAACCAGGTAATATGATGAGATTAGAATATGTTAGGTTATGTTTAACCTAATCCCGAATTGGGTTTAATTAATTTTGGAAGTTTCATTAGCGTAGCATTCGTGTATTTAAATATTTGGTATTTTTTCTTTTATATTGTATCATATTATAATGTATACTTATAACTGTCTGAGCTGGTTGTTTATTAATGGATTATTATAAAGGATTATTTAAGAAATTTCTTGTTACATGGTACGGGGTCATACACTAAGTATTAAGCCGTGCGGAGAAATAAAATCAAACATTTTTAACGACCAAAAATGACTATACAAGCAAAAACCAACACGACTGTCAGATTTTGGTCATTTGTTTTATTTTTTTATTTCAAATAAAAAACTTTATTTGTGTCACATTAAACTCTGATTTTTAAATTAGCTTAAAATATTTTCAGAAAAATATATCTTCCAACACTAAAATAATATGTGATATATATCTTGCCGATTATTAAAACTTAAATAAAGTATTTGAAATTAGAGGAAAACTTAACCGACATTAAGTGTTTATCTTTCAAATAAAAAATAAAATAATCGAAATCTGACTATTCACGAAGTGAAAGAGTTAGTTTTTAGTTTTATTTATTTTCTCTTGTAATAATTTAATAATTGTTATTGCCATTGTTTAGGTTGAAGGTTATTAAAAATGTTTTTCCAACTGATCACTATGCTCATATTTTATATACTGTGAAATGTATCAAGTACAGATGATCACTCATCAAATACGATTAACAGTATATATTTTATACTTTAATTATTTGTTATTTAAATTAAAAACTATATAATTACAGTACATTTAATAAAAACATTAACATTATATTTTTATACGGTAGTTATATCCATAAAATAGTATTACATACATAAACTCTATATTATTTTAATTTATTATAAACACATCAAATTGTAAACTATATAGTGAGTAGTAGGTATAATATGATTACTGATTTTTTAAGCGCATTGAAAATATATTGTTGTCTGAAAAATGTTGAATGCCACAAAAATCGTGAATACTCATACATTTCTGTACCTAAATTTAGATCCTTCATTCAGTTTTCTTAATTATTCGAATATTGAATAGTTTCGTATAAATATAATATTATGTCGAATGATAATATTAAATTAATTACGAATATAAGAAAACAATATAGTCGTTTGAATCTAGACGAATAATAATCGGCGTGAACGAAACCCAATAATGGTCATAAACTGATGTACAATTTTATCAAAAACTAAAAGACTAATGTCTAAGTAATGCAATTTACGAACAAATCAACAAAGAACGCATTAAAACATTTGACTAAACAATTATTAAACCACTGTTGGAGTTAACGAGGCTATCAAGTATCGATAATTTCGTATAGAAAATTGGAAACGATCAACAAGTCATGAGTAAATTCCGAAAATAACAAAATATTTATTAGGGTAATGATACGAGTAAAAAATTAACTGATCAGTGAGAACGCACAATTATTATCTAACAATGACCACGTGAACGGAATAAGAAAGGAATACATTTAAACTTTAGTAATTTTCTTCAAATTAGTTGAACAATAGAGAACTCCACGATTGTTGCAAAATAAATATAAAAGTTTTGAACTCTACAAATTCGGCGTATGTCGGAAGAAATTATTAATATGAATTTATTCAAATTGTAATATGTGTGTATATTTAGTTGCCAGTAGTTATATTTTCAAGGAGCAATTACCTTACGAAACAAAATACAAACTGAACATAATAGTATCGTTTTTATCGGTGACAATGACATCGTTGAACAATATAATATTATAATATACTTAATTGAGGAAAAATCTTTAAAAAGAAAAAAATCTTCAAGAAATACAATTTTATGTCTCAATTAATTGTTCACTTCTGTCTATAATAATGCTAATAGTCATCACATAATATTAAAATGCACAATGGTCAATGGACGTGTTATTAAAATATATAAGAGTACGACATATTTTAAGTAAGCAACGGTTATTTATCGATGTATACAAATATTAAATGGGTAAAAAGTGTATATTAAACTGTTGAAATCAGCGATAAATTTATTAGTTTGCCTTTCACTAATAAAATGTAGCGTCATATTTTTTTAAGTATCAAGATGTACTTTTTGACGTATAGCTTTAAATTGCTGTTTTATCGCTATAATACCTATTTGTAGTCGTATAATGTCCACAAGTTAAGTTTCACGTGCTTTTTTTTAGTCTTAAGAGATTTTATTTTATTTATTATAAAAAAAAAAAAAAAAAAATACGGCAATATTTTGTCTAGTTGTGAGCCGTGAAGATCTAGCGAGGAGATTTTCTATGCCAGAAAGATTTTTTTCTAGATCTACGTTGTTATACGAATATATATAATATATTGGTGCACCACTATAAAAACAAACTACTCAATCACAGTAAGCGTCGCGCGTCGTCTTCGTAGACAGTGCAGTGATGATATGATAATATTATGTCGTTTCTCTGCAGCGAGAGGACACTGTATTAAAAATAATAAAAGTAATAAGTCTGTCCTGGTGTGGGTAAAAGAAGAGTTTAAATAATATCGTTTTAACGACCACTATTTTGGTGACGTCGACGCCGCCCTTCGATACGGTCCTACACCCGCGAGTGGCTTATTTTTTTCGTTCATCTACTAAATGTATTTCTCGACACGAAAAAAAATAAAACACGTGACGGTGGTAGTGGGTGCAACGGAAGCTCTTCCACCGGTGTAAAGTGTAAGTCTCCGTATGTGTGTGTGTGTGTGTGTGTGTGTGTGTTTCTCTCTCTCTCTTTTTCTTTCTATGTCACTGTCTCCTCCTTTTCTCATTCTCCACCTCATCGGTTCTTCTAATATCGTTCTAACCACCACTCTCGCGTGGACGCTATTTTATGACAAACGCTCACTAGCTAGTTTTGTCGATAGCGCATGAAAGTGGCGGTGGAAATTTTACCGACGACGACGTCGTACAAGAACCATTTCCATTCATCACTTCGTCCATCACACGTCCGCGACACACTTAGCCACTTGATTATTGTCTCTGAAAATCCATGGTCGCCATCAGTATAATGTCAGATGGTTTGTTTTTTTTTTACACAGTCGTCGCGCCACTCCTATCGATTGCAGATGGGAGTTTTTTTTATATTATTTTTCATTTTTTTTTTCTTTTGACCAAACCTCTGAGCTGTTGTTGAGAATAAGTCATTTGACGACCGTGCACAAACGCCAGTATATCATTAAATATGATTTTGAGAATTAGACATCATATTATCGTGTTCAATAAGACGGCAGATATGTAATATTCGTATGTAGGTTTTAATATTATATATCAAAGGACGCGTTGTTTATCTAACCAGTGCAAGGAACTCAGAGGATATCATTACATACTTTTGCGAAAGTCAAGTGCGCGATGTACATCTATTGCGTAATTGTAATATACAACCATTTAATATATTTTGGTTCGATATAAGTATGCAATCGATATTTTTTTAAATTTTGCACAACAGTAAACGGTATTGTTACCAATGCGATCGCAATGAGAGTATTTATATTCTAAACTCGTTATGTGTGTGTTTTTTTTAATAACCGTGTAGTGCAGCTTATGTATAGTAAATATACATTTTTGAGTTATAATCGATGATTTACATTAAAATTATCATTATTATATTTTCAGAACGATGATATTATACTTTTTTTTACATTGAGACTTAACGCAACAATATCGTATATTATTATTTCTTGTTTGTATGAAATCGTTATCTGCAGATTTACAAATTACTAGGATATAATATATGTATCCATCGTCGTGGTCTCGTAACAATAGAAGCGTTACAAGTAGTACATTAGTCATAATTATTGAGGATACTTAAGTGACGTTCATCTAGAAGGGCGTATGTAATTAATTATGTTATTCATAAATGCATAAAGGTGTTTGTTATGCTGACCGCTAAACAATGATACTAGGACGTCGAGATACACCGTGAATCATTTAAATTGCACGTTTAACGTAGCATATAGTGCCATCGTTGGTTTTATCGCAATTGTTACAGGCAGTGTAAAGCAACAAAGTTCCTAACCGAATAGGTTTATTTCTGGTCAAGTGTCGAGTCAAAGTTAAACCATGTAGTCGTGCGTGGGTTGATCTGTAATGGGTGGGTGGTTGGTGGTGGGAAGGGGGAGAGGTTGGTCGTCGTGGATTTTTTGGTATGGCAAAGTCGTATTATGCGGTGTATCCTCGACCACCTATATAAGCTAGATTTAACGGAAATGAGAACAAGACAGACGAAATAAATAAATAAATAATAATAAAGAAAAACACGCTGTTTCGAAAAATCCGCCGTCACGATGTCGCACGTCTACGACTTGACTGCCCGGATCAACACGACCATACAACTTTATAGTATTTGATGTATCTTACACAATATTACACACAAATACACAATATTATGTCGCATCTGGTTTGTTTTTTCTAAAAATAATTTTGACCGTCTGCAGACGACAATGTGTATGACATGGCATAATTATTATATTGCTATTTGCTATAATAATGAACACTGACTGCTGACCAACGGACGTCCAGTGTCGATTATCGTTCCATTCGATACGCGTCATAATATTATTAATTTATAATGTTTATGACGTGCCGTGGTATTTAATAGTCTGTTGTTATTATAATATCGCGTCTTGTCAATGGACACGGTGGTCGATCCTACGCGTGGCCTGACGTGTTAAAAGTTATCCCTTGACGCCTTTGGGCCGGTTTGAGAAGAAACTCTTTTCTTCCCCCACACCAATCAACATTTTAAGCCCTTTTAATTAACCCCGAAATTCAATATAAATTATTTAGTTCATGTTTAAATTTAATCATATCATGCGGGGAGCAACCCGCTTCGAAAATAAAATCACGTTATAGTTGACATAATATCCCATAATTATTATATTAGGTACCTACTTAAATATAAATAGTATATATATATATATATACTATGTTTAAAAAAATCCGTACAATATAATACAATTTCGGTTAGTTTTGAATGTTACGCGGTATACAAATTGCAACTATTATTATTTATAATATAATTTATTAAGATTAACAACGAAAAATAAAAAAATATAAATGTATAATATATTTTGGTATTGGTGATTGTTTATTATTATTTCAAACGCATTTTGACATCACGTGTAACCTGATATTACATATTTCAAATTACTAGACTATATTGACATTTTTCAAAAAACTCGATGTGTTATATTTCAACAATTTTTTTAGATTTTGTTTTTGATGTTGGAAAAAAAATGTTCTCTAGAGAATTTATACGTATATATGAAAAATACGTATGGCGATTTCTGGCAAAATAAACTTTTGTGCGATTGCCAAAGCTATTTGTTTTCGAATTAACTATAAAATTGCAATAATAATAATAATAATAATAATAACAAAAAAAAAGCTTTTGTACAGAATGAATAATATGGTGACATTTGTTAGAAGAATAATACCTTAAATTACTTAAGCACAATTGTATATAGCACTATTCAATGGTTTTTAATTTGTGAGTATGAAAGTATAATAAATTAAATGTAAGATCGTGACCAAAAAATGTTTGTATGAAATGAATATAATTGTGATTTGATTTAGCATATTTTAATATTAATAGAACAAATTGAAACACCAAAACGGTCATCAGGTAAAAGAAATAAATACAAAATAAATGAGGAAAAATATCTTTTTTTTATGTATATATATATTATTTACTAATCAATTTTGTTAGTCAACTTATTTTACCACTTTGTATTACGGTTATCAATTTAAATTTATTTAATTGGGTTTTTAATAGCTGAATTATGGCTGAGCTTTTATATTAAAATACTACTATTACAAAGAATATTCTGTTTTTTTTTTTGTCAATAACTTTTAATTAAAATTTAATTCTTTAATCGTTTTCTTTAATCAACCGACAAATTAATAAGACAAACGTCAAAATCGAAAACATAATTATTACGAAGCAATATTATTCTGTTTAAACTGTTATTTAATTTTTTAATCTACTAAAAGTCTTATATTTTTAATTTTGACTCAATTTGTGAAAATATAACAATTAATTTTAAGGCTCAATTATTATAAATCCTAAGATAATATTAGTATTATACAATCGCTCAGGTGCACAAAATAAAACCCACCTTCTTAGTTATAAATTATTAATTTCAGAAAGGGATAATTATTTGATTGTTTTTGAAGAACACGTAATCGCTGTGGACAGCGAATTCAAGTATTTTTAAGTACCTATTAAATTACAAGCGAATTTTCTCTGATAAACTATATTATTTATTTAGTATTTAGGTCAATCAGAAGTTCAGAGGTGTATTCTATTCATTTACGGTAATATGTATTTTTTGGAGGAAAAAAAATCTTGCGACTACAGTACTACAAATCTAAACTTTATTGTTGTGTCACTTAAATAGGAAAAAGAACTTCTAAAAAAAATATTAACAAATAATTAATACTCGTACAGTAACATCATTATATCGGACTTCACAAAATATTGATAATTTTCTGTGCTATCTAATATTAGATTTAAATTGTTTGTGAAATTTAATAATTTATCTCAGCTTAATATAAATCATTAATGTAATATGTACCCACCTCAATGTCCCTCGATTATTGGTTTTTTTTTTATATAAAATATGCTATAACGGGTTGGGATACATTTTTGAAATATTAGAGTTCGTCTCCGAGCCACCCCGCTAACAATATTTTATTCCGGGTGTGAATGATACAAAAACGCTTGTGCACATTATTATACACCAACCAACGTTAAAACGTATCATCGTCGTGATACGATTGATTACTTACCAACATGTTTCATGCGATAAGACGTATATTTTACACTATACGTGTCATATCGGAATATTATGCATTTTTGTCATAAGAAATAATTAATTTATCGTCGGTGGTCATTACTAATTGTAATGGCATAATATTAATCACTAACGATTCAAATATTACGTGCGTTTAATTATGGTGACAGTTTTATGATCCTTAATTACTGCTGTTATTTCAGCGTTTTCCAATAATACGTCCGTCGATTGTCCGAATTGCTGAACGGTATTAATTAGCTAGCCGAATGAATATGAAGAATGTCCTGTCCCATTATAAAAGGCATAATAATATTATCTTATCATGATGATAGTATTATATGATTTTTATTATATCGCTGTATAAAAGCACCCTTGTGTTTTAGATTCCAGAATTATCGCCGGGACGAGAAAACTAAGAAATTTCGTAATTTGATTTGATTTTTTTTTTGTTTTTTAGCAATTAAATATAAAAAAATGTACGTCGAGAACTTTGTGATGACTCAGCAATCTGAACTTAACACTAGAATTATTCAAGTATTTGGAAATTGCAAATTTTTCATTATTTTCCGAATCTTAACAGCAAATACCATGCCACTGAAAATCGTTTATACAATGCTACCCGTTTTAAAATGTAATTCGAGGTACTTACATAATTCTGCAGACAATATAAAGGCTGACGTAGTTTAGTATAGGTACACAAACATTCTTACTAGGTACACGCCGTTTATTGTTTTTTTTTCCAACACCACATTATTTGAACGGTTACCTTGATCATCGTGGTTTTTTTCTTTTATTTCGTTGAAAGCTGCACTCAAGTACTTGTATATTTAAGAAAAATATAATACAATTTCCAATTGAAATAGATTTTGATAATACTTAAAATAATAGTAGACACAATTTTTTAATTCCACGACAATTATTATTTCAGTAAAATACAATTGATATGGTGTAATTTAAATTAGATATAGTTCGTATAAAATGTTTAGAATTCATATTATTACTGTCGATTAGTGATGATTACTTTATATACAAATTTCTTAAGAATATGTTGCATTTTATTCGTTACGAATAGCGGCTAGAGAACAAAACCTTCAACGATTTATTATGATACGTTGGTAAACTATTCATTATATTAATCACTTGATGACAGTAACAGTTACATCGTATTATTATTATTATTTAACACATTGTTGAGACGACATTAGAAGTCGACAGCATCCGTTTCAGGCGTACGCCATTGTCAAATGAGATCATAATAATTATTCAAAATAATTATTATTATGACCAACATATTAACGCCTTAAAGCATCACAGATTCGCGAGGAAAAGCAATGTTTGTTTTATCACCAAGTTGTTACCTACTGTTACAACTTTAAAAACTGGAAAATACTAAATAATTGTATTTTTGTTTGAATTACATTTTTATGTATGTAAAATATTATTTTGGCAATAAGCTATTATTATTATGCAGAATTGGGAAAAATAATTATCTATATATCATCATAATATTATATTGGTATATGTTAAGCTATT
Organism: Rhopalosiphum padi; assembly: GCF_020882245.1. Taxonomy (NCBI): domain Eukaryota; kingdom Metazoa; phylum Arthropoda; class Insecta; order Hemiptera; family Aphididae; genus Rhopalosiphum; species Rhopalosiphum padi. Next base: position 76,241,460 of record NC_083597.1, read on the forward strand.
CCGTGTATACCGATAGCTCCCGGTGAAAATTAAACGGCTTTATACCTATGGCTTCGGAATATATGATAAAGAGCTTCACAATGCCCGTATAATATTATGCTATAGTATATACACTTATAATATTTACTCAAAGTATTATGTTTTATTCAGATGAATACATTCCCCTATCCTAATTCCAAATAACGAAACTGTGTGAACCGCCGAACACATTTTTTTCCTCTTTTTCATAGAAGATATTTTATTATTATACTGTTGCGATTACAATACATGGGATGGAATTCCAAATTTAAAATTAATCTTTGAAAATGTCGTGAAAAAATTTCAGAATGTTTTATGAGAATGGGTACAATGGATTATACGAACTTGACGAGTGTAGCAGAGTTATTGGATACGGTATATGATATCTGTACCTCTATATTGTAAAAAAGTTGACAAATCATTGTAAATAATAAATGGATTATTCGTATTGGATAGATGCAGTACGTAAATATTAACGATGCAATTTTTAAATAAAATGAAATAATTACTAACAATCTACATTGTTTGCGTGTATTTGTGGATTTAGGTGTATGTTCAAAAGCCATAAGACAATAGTTTATAATATGTACAATGCATTACGAGTAAAAAGTTACGAGTTGTTTTTTTTTTATTATAATAGCTTTATTGTATAATTATTTATTTTACTCGAATTCACTATAATAAAGGAATCTCGCATAAATTATAATCTGGTAATTGTGTATGAAAGAAACACATTATAATTGTTAGTGTTATAAAAATTAATCAAAATTATCTAATTTACTATTCATATTTAATATTAATACCTATGCATAAATAATAATGTATTATACTATTTTAAGTTAACATACTATTTTGTAGAAAATCATTAGTCCCTTCGTAAGTTGAATGATATTATGTTAAAACCGCGTTATAAATTAATTAATTTCAATTATATTTTATTTGAGTATTATTTGCAGGTTCAAAAATTAAATTCAATCTCAAACAAAACGATAAAAGATTTAATTTATTAATAGTGATACGACTGATACAATAAAGACTAAATGATTCAATAAATTAGAGTAAAATAAAAGGTTTTTCCGAGAAAACGTGTAGATGCAATATCTTATTAAAAGTTTTGTGCCATTTTTAAATTATATTTTTGAGGTACAATATAGAAATACGAAAATACACTACACACATAGGAACCTATTAAGTATTACAACTTAATTTTTGATAATGTACCTATATCTTAATTTAATTATTTAAAATTAAAATAATTAATTATGTAAACCTACTGACAACAACACTTTGACTCCTAAAAAATATTATTTTTATAATAAAATATTTTCTCGTGAATTTACCGTTTCTCTAAAAAGTTTTACGCAAACACCTGACTTTGTAGAAAGTTACAATGTAACAGCGTAAAATATCAAAGCTTTGTATCACAATATCTCCGTGTTTTCTATAATCGGGATTTATTTTTGTACAAAGTTTTTTTTTTTTTTTAATTGGTCTTTATTTCGCGTCGAAAACTTGCGGTCATTAGTGTTACGTGAATTAAAATATGATAATAGTGTGGTTCAGAGTTTACTCTTCACACGAATACGATACGATATTCTTCAAGCTTACGAAGTAAACGTTTATCTATAAATATTCAAGTTGAAAATAGATTCCATTATGTATATACTATGAAACCGTTACTAATATTAGCTACAGTATTTTATTATTATATTATATACTTACAAAAAAAATTCTTGCGTAACTTGATAAAAAAAAAAAACAAACAAACAAACAAACAAACGACAACTTTAGAGCGACCGTGGAAACTTGTGAATTAGTCAAACGTAAGCAAACCGTAATTGACACTTCTACATAACATCAAATTGGACCACGACGTTTTTCGATCGTTATGGAGTTCTTTTAGTTTTAATTTTTATTGTTATTATACTCCGTTTATGGTGTTCTGGAATCGTCTGTCGTTCGTTTGTCGGAGATAATCTCGTCCGGAACTCGTAAGCGGATCAGGTCCGTACGCCACGAAAAAAATAAAACAAGCGAAACGAATAGATGACAACAAGAACGACGAAAAATCAAAATCAAATATATAAAAAAAAAAAAAAAAAAACCTCGTGAACTCGAACTCGGCGAATTACAACCGCGACGTTACGCGGCGATGTACAAATGCCGTTTTCAAAAGTCGGAGACGGCGGCATTTCGGACCCGCACGCGGAACGCATGCGCTCACCCGATATTATTATTATTATTATTACTATTATCATTATCGTCGTCGTATACCACATCAGCAACCGCCAGCGCGATCGTCTGCGTTCCCCGCAACCCCTTATTTGTCGCGCCCGGAACTGGACCACCGAGTTGGACGGGGCACGACTATATTATTATCATATATAGGCTGGCTGCGGAGACAGCGAAATATTTCTCGGAAATTCGCGCGCACAAACGATCAGAATATTTCAGAAATCGCACGTACATATCGGGCTAACTTTATATCATTATAATAATATTACCCACGCGCGATTTGTATTATGCAAATTTCACTCGGATAGGACTGCGGCGGTGGTGTCCAGCACGCGCAAACGAAATCTTTCTCCGCGCTGAATATCGCTCGCGATTTATCGTAAACGATTTTGTTTTTTCAAACCCGCACTACGGTTTTTGACAACCATCGCCATCGCAGGATTCTGGTCGTATACACAATATAAACCATTATACCATGGTAGTAATATTGTCCATATTGTGGGGACACACGTCGAAACAGGTTATCCGATTATAACCATCTTCGGTTCCAAATACTCCACTAGCACCGGTAAAGTGTATAGGTACCCTATAGTATATAGTCATGAAGACCAGAATGGAATAGGTGTCCGGGTAGAAATTAAATATACGCACTCGTTCACGATAAAAATTACATAATATCATCATAACATTCGTGAAAATATAAAAATAAAATAATATAATAATATAAATATAATATAAATATTATTATAATTATGATATTGATAATAACCGTCACAATATCAAGAATTTAGCACGAATTACTTAGTACTGTTGTAAATCGTTTGTTGGAAAAATGAATTTAATATTTTGTTTTACCCACCTAAATATATTTTAATTAATTTAAAAATGGATCCAATTTGAAGCATATTTAAAACAAAGAAATACTTTTTAAGTAAAGAAAACCAATTGAAAAGGAAAATTTAATTGGTGAACAAAATAAACTTAAAATAAATTGAATGACTGACGAGTTTTGAGTTAACATTTCGTAAAAAACCGTTTTCGTAAATGTATTATTAAATTTATTAATGCATTATTTTATCATAATAATTGTTTTTTTTAATTAATATGAACTTGCTGAGTTAAATCAATATTAAATACCTATTTTGTTATAAGTATCGGATACGTGTGTTTATAACTATACTTTTAGACGGACTGTGTTATAATACACAAATGCATTAACTATACCTAAGACGTGTTTTAGAGTTTAGACACTATTAAATAAATGGAAATTGAGAAACAAATTGTTATCGCTTGTACTGAAGTCAAAAAAATTAATTTTAACATAGTTGTATTATTAATGTGAAAGTCCCTCATCGGGACCGATTCAAATGTTACCAAGCATATCATACGGGAGTAAATTCTGTAATCATTGGAAACCAATTCACCATGAGCATTATATAACTGCAAAAATATTTAAAGAGTATTTTAAATAGTTATGTCTTATTGCTTAGCATGTTTTTTGTTTCGATACCTAGTCCAAATAATCAAATTGATTCACTGTTTTTATCTTGAATTCGAATCGATGAAGTTTACTATCTGCGCTTTAACTAAGGATTACGTGTAATTTAATAAGGTTCTCTAGAGGTATTTCCATGTTATTACTAACTTGACCAATGTTTGTTATCAGCAATATTATAAACATCTGTCGTCCAATATAGTGAGAAATTTGCGACCAACATAGCGGTATTCATTGTAGTATTTGAGTATTTGAGATGTTCAAACGAGTCACACGTAGTGGATTCCGCCTGAAGTAATATAATATAGCGCTAAACTTTGTACTCAACACTCGTCTTACATACCATTATTATATGCTTCTGTTATTCATTTGTGAAGATATAATATTATTGTGTACATAGTTATGCCATTTTATGTTTTGCGGAGTGTTTCCTTTCAGTGATTGCAAATGTTTGCTATAATCTCCTTGATCTATACGAAAATTGCAGTGGCACACCGTGATTCACTCCGAATTTATTTGTACGTAAAAATTATATTTATAAAACTTTTATTTTCAATATTTGAAGATGTAAATGAGATTTGATAACTGTTATTTGTACATTTTTTTTTTTACAACCGAGTAGGTATTGAATTTATTTTACATACAATCACAGACTATATGAAAACAGATAGATTATACTCCGCGAAAACAGTGGGAAAAAAAATCCAGGTGTGATTAAATAAATGTAGCTGCGTGCATCTAAATTATTATTCAGATGATATTAATCGATATTATTGTATATATATATATATATATATATATATATATATGTACTTCCGTTTAATAAATATATTGTAAATAGTGATTAGCATGCAAAACTAGATCTATTTTGTCATGGCGATTAGTTAATGACATGTGAAACTGTGAACGACGTAACACGCAGATACCATATGACTGTACTTAAATTTATATTAAAAATTTTTTTTTAGTACGAAATTAACTTACAGTAAACTTACATTATATATTATATGCTATTAAAGTAACCTGTATATATTTGTTAGTAATGTAAACACGATGATGATATCATACTTATATCATATGAATATTTATTACATTATTTGGACACTTTCCATGTTTAAGAACAATCAATGTACTTAACATATAAAAACATAAAAATTACATATAATAGGTAATCTAGGTAAATCTATAGATAATTATAGGTAGGTTTTCTCGATAACTAAAAAAAATCAAGCTTGGACAAGTTAATTTATAACTGAGTTAAGTTATGTTGATCGGAAAATATCTTAAAATTTCAAAGCTAACGTTTAACATTTTTTTTTTTTTAATACATATAATATAGCCTATAGATAATTAAAAACAATAATAATTTACTGAGTATGTCATTTTATGGTTTATTGACGAAAATTCGAAAATATTTTATAATTTGTTCTTCCGAGAATGTACATTTAACTTATTAGTGTTTATTTTTATAAACATGAATTATTCTTAAAATATATGAAGTTCACTAGTTATTATTTACTTAAGTGTTAGAAAAAAAAACTTTTTAATATTATTTCACGAAATTTCTCGTTAAAAACATTTTAATATATAAACTATTTGAAGATTTTTTATTATAGCCAAACAAATTACATTTTGATGTAAAAAAATATCACATTTGTTTAATCATCCATTATAATTATTAATTTAATATTATATTCTAATTACCATTGAACAAAATATTAATAAGGTTTATACCTACTGTATTTTGTTTATTTTTTATGTTTTTAAATCAATAAACGTGTGTTAATTTATTATTCTGAAACAATTTTATTTACATATTTTGCTTGTCATTTAGAAATATAAGATCTTTAATTCGTAAAAAAAAAAATTAGAACATGAGTTTTTCAACTAAAACATTTATACGATTTTTTTTCTATTAAATTCTTTATTTTACATGAATTTGTTTAAATTTATTGCATTTATTACTACAGTCGTGTTTTCAAGTATTTTTAATTTTATATTATCTAAACACCATTAACTGATCGATCAGATTCGTAGACTCCTTGATAGTTATATGAATTATGTAAGTATTAAATCTCAATCCGTTTCGTATATTTTTATTTTTACTCAGTGCAATAAAAAAGTATCATTATTACACAGACGAGCTATAGTAATTCTAAGAAATATTGAAAAAGGAGGATTTTAAAATTGAGTCCTATAATTCATGATCTTTCTCTGATAACTTTTAAAATGACAAAAACCAATGAAATATTTACTCGATTAATAGTCTGGATAACTTGTTCCCAATACAAGTGTTATCGTTATTTGTATCCGTTTGGTCCAAAATTGTACTCCCTCGATTTATTTATTTATTTTTCTACCAACAATAACGAATTGACATGAAAAATAAGACGTATACGCATATCATATGTATATTATATGTATGCTATTAGGTACATAATATCCTAACATAAGTTATTTGATTGGAATAAACATTATGTAAAAGTGTAATAAAAAGTTCGCGAATATTATACTGTAATATAAGAACAGTAGAACGTGTCTTTTGGTGTTTTTTACTCCCCCGGAGTACAATTATACATTAATAGCACATGGTGTACATAGTATACAGGGTGGGCCACCTAGTTTTTAGTTTCACTGAGTTAACAAAAGACGAAAACGTTAGTGAAAACGGGATGACACGGTGTACATATTTACCACATCGTTTTGAATTTAAACGACATTACTATTATCTATATAATGTGAATGTCAGGAGTTTACTTATAAGTTACTATAAATGAATGCATTAAAAAAAAAAAGCGTCTTTATGCTATTTCAAACGATTTTTTAATAGGTAGTGCAAAACCCGCATAACCTTGAATGATCTAGTTTTTAAAACGTGTCACCTAGGCATTTGAAAGACACAAAAAACAAAATATATGTATCAACCGTAAATATTTTTGGAAAACATATATTATTGTATTATATGTTCACATAAAGAGAAATAATACTTTCATGTTCATTCGCTGAAAATTATGTTCGCTTTTATTTGTACGGTAAACGTTTTTCGATCAGAACCTACAACCGGAAAGCGATTATTTTGAATCTACTGTCATAACTTCCGTACCGATTTTTCACCCGTAAAACGCACATTTAACGTGTTTTCAATGTGATAGCCGAGTGTAACATAGATTTGATACAAAACTTCCGCAAGTTCTAGTAAAACTTTGTTCACGATTTGTTCCTCACATTGGTACCATAATAACGGGTACAATGATTAGTTGATGAAATAAAATTAAACCGAAAGTATCAAATGCAAAACCATCTTATCCTTCTTGAACATAAAAAGTAAGTAAACACTGATAACAAGGTTTCATTTTTTAAAAGAATTCATAACATTTTTGAAAACTATAAATACATACCAATTATTATTTTTCTAATTACCTATTATTTATCTAATTTACTGTAGCTTAATAAATTAATTATGAGCTGGTAATTATAAATAATAATATTTACCATTAATTATCCGATGAAAATAATTTAATTTTTTTACATGAACATTAATCACGATAAAATATAATGTGCAAACATTATTTTCAACGAAATTACTATTTTCTTTTTTCATAAATGTAAATGTTCTATAACAGCTACATTGGCCATACTTCACAACTTTCCATGGTTATACGCAAATACTTATTCGATATATGATTTTATAACTATATTTCTTGGTTGTTTTGTTTGTAGCTGCAGCGATTTTTTTAAATTCGATAAAATTAATATCGAATCATTGAAATTAATGACGGCCTATAGAATTGTTTTGTTAACCGTTGTCGAATTAATATTTATGAATTTTATTTTGAATCAGGTTTATAACACTCTCCTAAAACGAAACGATATAATTATACCGTAACTATAACACTTTCAAGCTCTGCATCAGAGTTGTTTATGTTTTCAACAATGCAATCATAGTCAGTGGATCGAGTGAGAACCATGCGAACCAACGCCGTGATTAAACGCGTTAAAAATAATACGTACTAACACAAAAAATAAAAACACTTCAGCGGAAAAACATAAGTAAATAATAACTATAAAGAAAAAAAAATGTTATAAAACGATTAAACATGGCAATATCCCGGAAAAGCTTAAACATTAAATTATTTAAATTTCATACGAAATAAAGGATTTGAATAATAAATTATAATCTGTGTAAAATGAATTGAAAACTGTTCACATATTAAACTGAGCACACGTGACGTGATTTTACCGTGTCGCTGATGAGACGAAACGTTGGAATGCGAATTCCGCGAAACTAAAAGCAGACGCGTTCATTAATAACCAATAAGACAATACGTATATGTGTATTATTAAAGGCGTACACAGTGCGTCCCATTAATGTTCCAAATAAGTGGCTTCGGAAATGTAAACAATTTAACGTTATGCGCCGTCTGCTATTTTGTGAATTTTATGAATTCCCACGCAGTACTCCACAAGCTTTTTATTTTCTTTCATATTATTATTATTATTATTCCGACGAACGAACGAACAACCGTAATATAAAATATTATCACAATGCGCTAAAGTTGCCCCATAATGCTATCACGACAGATACTCAAAAGCTTAATACGTGCGTAATGCATTATTACGCACTCTTCGCGACTTTCACCTAAGGTTATTCATCGGGCACATTATTGTAGTTAATAGTTACCAATTAATTTGTAATCTCATCAACGACAGAATCGGATCATAGTGGTTCTATTTAAAAACAATACTATATAATAATATAATAATATAATATTATAATATATAATATTTTTATTTATTTATTTTTTAAAAGTATGTAGTTGATAATAATAATTAAGTACCATATGGGAATGAAGACAATTAAATATAAAATAGGGCGGAACCGAGAAATTTTAAATGTTAAATTTAGTATTTAGGTAGGTAAACTATGAAATATTTAACTGTTAATAATGTTAATATTTAATAACTCGTCTAAACACTCATAACCAAAGTATGATAATATTATATTTTTCTAGTAAACTGGAAAAATTGCATTAACTATTATTTTTAAAAATTATGTCATTAAACAGTATCTTTTTTAAAGTGAGGATAAGATTATCTAACTCATTTTATTATTCAAAACTATAATATGTTAAATCTTTAATCGAATAAGTTGTAAAGCCCAGGTGAATAATTCACAAAGAGCGCTTATATATAATTTAAGAAAGAAACACAGTAAATAACTAATTTTTAATTTTTTAATATAGGTTAAGCCTTTAATAGTTTAATACTGTTTAAGTCTTTGATGTCATGATATAACATAAATATATATTGCGCGATAGTCGACCGATAGTCGCAATATAGTAAAGAAAATCTTACACTAATGATGAAATACTAAATACTAAATAATAACCTATTATGTTTAATTAATTTTGTTATGAGATTTTTTTTTTATATTGTATGAATAATTTATAAAAAATATAATAATTACAATTCACATACAACAGTAATAATAAATACAATAAACAAACCCAAGAGATAAATAATATTAACGTTTATTATTTTTTTTTTTTAAGTTGTTTCCAATTGTTTTGAGACACTTCAAGTAAAATTCATTAAAAATGAACGTGTACCTAATAAGTAATTCACGTTTTTACAATTTTATTGTTTTAAAAAATATTAAGGATTCATTAGATACTTTCAAACTTTGCATGTATTAACATTTAATTCAGAGGATAAATGTGCAGTTATTTAAATGCTTCTGAAGTTACTTATATGCATATATATATATATAATATATATATATATACATAACTAAATATAAACTATTTAATATAAAATTATTAATTAAATTATATTATTATTAATTTTCAATGTGTAGGTACTTGGAATGTAGCTCTTTTTTATCCATCTTAATTTGGTTCGGGTGTCATAAAGAATTAACTAAATAAATAATAAAAAGAGATATATTGACCTATTCAACAGTCACTATGGTTTGATTATTTTATAAAAAAAAAAATAATTAAGATACAAATTAAGTAACGAAATATTAATTTTCAAACATCGTTATAGCAGTAAAATAATAAAGATATTTAATGGCAATCATTCACCTTGTTTGTTTAAGTTTAATCCATATGATTATAAAATTTAAGAGTAGAGGTTAAGTACATAAAATAACACAAAAAATAATTTTAAATTTTGAACTAAAAAAAAAACAATTAAAATAAAATATATTCCTTTGTGTAAAAATATAAAAATAATAATACATGCTTCAATAAAACAAAAATAAATAATTTTAAATATTAACACCTACAAAAAACTAAATTTGATTCAATACTAGTTAATTAGTAAGTTTATTTAATTTTTTAGTATTTATTAGTTTTATGTCAATGCATTATGTACTATGCAGTACATAAAAATAAAAATAACCGTAATTATTTATAAAAAATATATTTAATAAATTTATATGATAAAATAAAATAAGTATAAAACTGAATTAAGTATATTTTTTTCTTTTAAATTAATAATAAATAAATTACAATTGCATTAATATTACTATCTATAGATTATATCATACAAATAATTATTGAGATACATTTAAGAACATTAATACTTAAATGTAATCATAAATAGTGTGGTACTAAGTATATTTCAAAAATCTACTAATTTATAATATCTGAAATCTTGAATTCAAAAGCACCAAATCACTTATACAAAAGTGAAGCTCTCGAATTGAAAACTCTTTAACTATATAAATATATATATATATATTTATAAAGAGGTACCTCAACCATTGTAACTTTTAACAAATGACTTCTTTTGAAACTTCGTATAAATACATTTAATTTACCATTAACTAAAAACTTAATTTATCAGATAGATCATTTAACATTAAGCTTGTTTTTGAGATCTGATTTGAAAAAAAATACAAAAAGGGTTCATGGGAAAATAATACTTGTATTATCATCTTACAATATTTAATTCAACAATGTTATTTTATTTACAATAAAGTTATTAAAAAAATATATATATCAATATCTTATATATAATATAAGTAAAATACATCAATGGCTTATTTAATGTTTAAAACAAGTTCAAATAATTTTAAGAATGATTCACGTTTAAAAATAATTAATGTAATAATGATTTTATAATATTGAATTATCGGCAGTACACTGATTTGTGTTTTATTTTATGTTTTAGTTATTTACAGCATTTTGTTTGATCTTATCTTAAATCTAATATATATTAAAACTTTAATAAAATAAATTATTTATATTAATCAATCATTAAACGTATTAAACAATAAAAAAAAGTATATCTAATAAATTTATAATTTTTAATAATTTTATAAATAATATTAATATTATATTTTATATTATGATAAATTTGACAAAAAAAGCTACTTTTCCTTTTTTGTCATCTCGCTTACCTTACTTTTTAAACACGAAACAACAAGATATTATAAATTATATTATATATATATATATATATGTGTGTGTGTGTGTGTGTGTGTGTGTGTGTGCGTGTGTGTGTGTGTAAATTAGTATAGTTCTTAGTATTCAATATTACTCAGATTTAAGTGTATTCATGAATTGGTTCAGAATCTTTTTATTTTGTTTTAACATAAACCTCGTTATTTGTTTGAGTAATATAAATTAATATAGAGCATACACTAATTTGTTCAGTTATAAGTTTATAAAATTAAGGCTTCTATACAATACGAGTACATTAATATTAATTTAATACATAATACATTATAAATTATATTTATTTTTATCATACTATAATATAGTAGTAAGCAATAAATGTTACGTAAATTTGAGAATTATCTTAATGTGGGTGTCGAAAATACTTAAGTCCGTATAGAAACAAATAGTTCTTCGGATTCTAGAACTTATTAAATTAGTTGCAACATGTAAGTCATAACCCGTTGTTAAAGAAAAATCACAATAGTTATATGAATGTTTCTAAAATAAATGAAGTCAGTAGTATAAGTGTACCACTGCGGTAGCCTAATGACAAATTTTTGTATTTTTTTTTCTGCCTTCGAAATCTAGTTTTATTAATATTATTTTTAGAATATTATCTTAAATTTTAAAATATATTCTCGAATTTTTTTTTTTGCAAAATTCTCATACGAATCGAGATGTGACATCGTTTTTGAGTTTATCATGCATTTTTCAAATTCAAGTCGCCGACCAAAAAAAAAGTGGTGTGACACATTGATTTGTATAAGAACTGTGCAAGATAAACGATGGTGACATTTAGTTTGTCATTTAACACACATAATTAATTAACACAGTGTTTTACATTGTAAAATAATCATAACCAAATAGCAAATACACTTTATTTTAAAAATTAATTTTTACATTCAAAGTCGTTCAATATGACCGTTCAAAGTGTTCAACGTTAGTGTATTTCATTAACATAATTTGAATAAAAAATAAATTTAAAATGTTGTTTAATGGCAAGTATTGGATTAATCATTAGTAAATTTTATCATTTAAAATTTTTTTATAAATCCTTTATTTTATTAGTATTTCATTATTTTAATTTTAATTGAAAATATTAAATAATGTTTTAATTAATTATGTTTGTTAAATGATCACAAATATATTTTTCCATCATTTATCTTGTAGCGTTCTTATATGAATCAATGTGTTACACCAATTTATTTTTAGCCGGCGACTCGAGCGGGTAAAACGTGCGATATTCCATTGTTAAATAAATTTAAAAAAAAACGATTATGTAATACAAATATTATTAAATGCAATAAAGTTATGGAAATATTAACAATAGTATTTTTACTATATTAATATGTAATCATAATTATTTATGCGTACATAGTGATACATATTACGAGTATATGAGTATATGGTGACTCATTTTATTTGTTCTCTGAATATTCTGTTGATTCTAAGTTTATTCAATAAAAATATGAATACTAAAATCATATAAGTTATTGATAGATAGCTTATAATCTATATTATATTATAACCATATGTTCAGTGAATACTAAGTATATTGTACTTAGAATATTATAATGTTGTTCCGGTTGTTCGTTGTATTATGCAATAATATAGAATCAACTAAATTTTAAAAATACAAAAAAACCTGTTTATGAATTTTTTTTGTATTTCTCGTATCTTACAATGTTGCTGAGACCAAAACTGCGATACTCGAATAGTGTGTATGTGTGGGTACGTGTTTTTGAATGCAATTATCTACATTTCGATCATGTTCTAATATCATGTTATAAATTATCCAACTTAAGTCACTATTGCTCCGATTGGCAAACACGAATCATATTCAATATTAATATTTTAACCTTAACGATAAAAATTCATCTCACGAACAATACGGTAATTATTATTAGTCGTATTCTTATTAGATACAGTTTTTGAACTCCCTTAACGATTGACCATCACTATGCTATAGCTCGTAAAAGTAAATAGCTAAAATTATATAATTCAATTTAAATTTTAATATTGTACCATTGTGCTGTATGAACAAAAGTCGTAGACCATAGAAGTTCAGGGTTCATAGTCACTTTTGTTCATTATTGAAATTACGATTATATAAATAATTTATAGTAATATTGCTTGTTCGATTAGCTTTTTTTGTTTTATTACTGTTAATTTCACTGTTCTTAAAATTAGAAATTAATATTATTTTTCTAGTCATTAAAATAAAATTACTTGATGTTAAATTAATAATAAGATAATTGTTTAATGTTAAAATGATAAAATGTTGAGTCAAAAGGGTTTATTTGGTTAACCCATTTAATCAATTATACCCAACTTAAATAACAGTTATGATTATATTATTATACTAAGTCCATACAATTATATGTATTTGCTTCTCTTAGCAGAAACAATGTATAAATGGATAATATTTGAAAAAATCATAAACTATGGTGAATATGTTAGAGATTTTGATAAACATTTTTCCAAACACCTAATATTTTTAATAATAAGTGTGATATTATAATATGTATGATAAAAATGCTAGTTTTTGGTAATTTTCATCGAATATTACATACGATTTATCTATTTCTTGTATCTTATATTGACTTTCCTAACACGCAAAATGTGCTAATTTAACAAAAGACGATTTAAATTCATTTGATTCGTAAACTATTAAATGGGTTTGTAAAATATGTTCTAAAGGTAAAAGGCAGAGCATGCATTTATATTGCAAAACTAAGGTAATTTAACACTGCTTGGTATAATAATATTGCTATAAAGTATAAATGATAGTCTTACCTCTCGCAAATTTGATATAATTTAGCATTTCAACAATTTAGACAACAAAAAATTTAGTTTAATATCTGAATATATTTCACTAACTAAATATAATTATATTTTACAATCAAAAATTACGTATCTTGAACAGAAATGCATAGTTAATGAAATTATTATAGGCAGTATTCTCGGAACTACAGATGAAAATATAATGAAAACCATTACACTTGTAGGAGATTAATTAAATATAAAAATAGATGACGTTATAATGAATGAATGTTACAGAATCAAAAATGATCTTAATTAATATAACTAAAATGGATTAGTTGTTAAACGGTTGTGGCATACTATCTTTCTAAAATCTAGAGCAGGGAAGAGAAATATTTTCAAAAAAATACTAAGGACTAAACTCAACGTGTTTGATATTTACGTAAAATTTCTATAATAAAAAATTATTTATTCAAACAAACGAGGGATTTAAAAAATAAAAATAAATAACTTGAAATATGCATAGTCCTCAAAGAGAAACATATTTATTTTATGTAATAGTGAAACGTCAAGAGTAGGTAAATAACTGTTTAAAGTGAAGATTTTGTTCAAACAAAATACGAAAACTCCTTTAAACTAACCAATTTTATTACAGCCAGTTACACTATCTCAAACACATGCTTGTGTTATAATAAAGTAAAAATGATTTGGCTACAAAATATTTAGATAAATAAATAAAAAGTTATTTAAAATGTACAGGGCATATTAATTCATTAGTAAAAATAAGTGTTTTAAGCAACTAAAATATACAATGCATTGACGGAATCTTCACTGATAAATTGCTGGGATGGAGAATTCAATATAAATCATACAAATCTTAAACATTTTCAAATTTCCTACAATGTTATTTTAAGATTAATATTAAATAAAATCTGTTTTTACCATGTTAAGAACCTGCATGAAGAATTGAATGTTTCACATGATAAAAAAGAAACTTTTCTATAAAACTGCATTATATGTGTTGTGCGCAAGCTGTCGCTTCTATGGTAAAGAATAACCAAGCAAACCCATTATGGCACAATTTTAACATCATAATAATACGAGTATTATATTCGTATACGATATACCTACCCATAAGGTCCATAAATTCTCCACCCAAACTACTTTTACATACATTGGTCCAAGTATTTTGAATAGCCTCTCTAAAGAATTACGTAATTTAGATTACAATATATTTGAAATTAATATAACTACTTGATTTATTCAACAAACTTTAGCTTATATTACTCTAATATTTTACAATATACTACATTTAAATTTCTTATGATAATATTATAATATGTTTATAATTATTTTTATTTATCTGCGCATAATATATGTTATATTTATTTAGTTTCGTGGTTTCCTGTAACACTGGTAATTTTTAAATTGTATATATAAACTCGTTTGTTAATTATAATAGTGAACACTTTATAGACTCCCACAAGAACTTGACCAGTAGGTTCATTATTGATGTATAGTACGATCGCATCGCCTAATAAGTTAATATTATACTAGCTATTAATATTATAATAATTATTATATAATATATATGATTTATTTTTACAAAAATGTATTAAACTTACCTACCATATAGATACTAATAGTAATATGAATTTATTATAAAATATACTTTGAAGAATAATTATTAAGGTGATTGACTGACTAGTGACTTTTTCCACTCAGCATCGTTTATTATATACAATTATTCATCATTAAATTAAGATATTTAACATAATATAGTGGCTAACGCAATGAAAACATATAACACTCGACACTTTTTATATAGTATAACAACCTAAACTTTTTGTTAATTGTATATTATCCCATTATTATTAATTTTTTCAATCTTTTTACACGGAATACGGTGAATTTTTGTATTAATAGGTCATAGAATATTATAAATTTGTACGGACAGTTGTTTTTTGTGTTTTTTGTGCGGTGTTGGATCGTATGTTTAATGGAAAGCACCAGTAAGAACCCATCCTGGAAAACATAAATTAGTATAGTCACGAACCGGCTGATGCTTGGGTGATCGTATTAACTCATTTTTGTTTTGTTTATCTGTACAAGATTTAATTAAAATGTACTATAACATCAAGTCCTAAACAACTTATATATTAAGATAAATAATCGTTGTAGTTTTCTATACATTTTCAAGCAAATAATTTGGAACATTCTCGAAATACTGTAATGTGTATTGAAATATTTAAAATACACTCTCCTTGAAATACTACTTAAAAATTTAGTTTGCTTAACAATAGAAATAGGTTCATTATAATATTTCAATTCTATTGAATCATTGATATGTATACTGTGTTTAAGTATATACTTAAATCTCCTCCACTCGTCAATAAGTCCTGGGAACTTCGTTTGTTATAATAATAATAATAACAATAATAAATGAATAACAATAACAACACAACACTGACTAAATTTTAATATTAATTGTATACATCATTCATTTAATAACAAATATAATTTACTTCTGTTATAAAATATAGATGTTTATTATCCATACACATGTGTATTATTTAAATATTAGAAATTAGAAAACCAATTCATTATAAAACTACAAATTTTATTTTTTCCTTTAGAGTAAGGTGGACTATCGTTGGTTAAAAAGTTGTATATTCCTTTAGTCCTAAAAAATAAACATAAATGGCAAAATAAAAATAAGTTATATAAAAAAAAAATATTAATAATCATAATTTATTAGGTTTTAACAAATAGTTGTGTTCTATTTATACGAAAATAATACTAGTTTCATACTCAAACATGATACAAATAAAAGGTACTCATGTAATTCACTTATATTCCATAGAGTAAAATACATTATTTTTTAGATTCTCAGATATAAATATAATATATAAGATAATCATATTATAACATTGCATAATATTAAAAAGTGATCAATGAAATATTGGATATTGATATATATTATATTATAATAAATTCAAATCAGTTACTTGACATAAATAGAATACTCATATTATAATCATTCTTGATCTCCAATGAAGATAACTAATCGGCTTTTAATATTGATTATTGTTGTCTAATAATTATTTATGTAAATTATAAATATTTATCAGGTGTATCAATTTTAAATATTTATTATCAGTTCATTGAGCTGATGTGCTTAAATCGAATAATATTAGAGTAGGCGTGATACTAATACTATCGCCGGATATTGCGTAGGTAGTTCGAAATCAATACTTACTCAGGGTCAAGATATTCTCCAACCAATACTTTTTTTCCCGAAAAAGTACTAAAATGTCCCAATAATGACAGCTGGTTTAAAGAGCTCGAAGTCGTCGCATAAAATCCAGACATGGTCGTTCCATGGTAAATCGACTCAGCGTAATATTTATATGCTTTTTCGTGACTACAAAAGTACCAATACTCTGACGAAAGCAAATTTTTACAAAACAATATTATACATTATTATTATTATGTTGTTTTTAATCATAGTTCAATTGAATTATTTACAAGGAAGTAGATACCATATCAACTTCATTTTATGTACACCAGATTATTTTAATCAAACCACTGTAAAATATAATAACCTTGTTTTGTTTTCCTTATGTCAAACAACATTTTAAATCCATTTTCACGACTAATTGATTGTATACCATCCTAGTAAATTGATCTAAAGATTTTTTCTCTTTATTAATATTATTTTATTGCCTCTGATTTACTTGTTAATATATCCCTCTTAATCACATCATTATCCTGATTATGATGTTTTGGACGTAAATACCTAAATCAAGCAGTGTATAGCTTTTACTTAACGATGCTACACGCATATGATATATTTTACATTCTAATCACATTCTTCTTGTAATTATTATACTTCAATAAATCCCCACCTTTCACATTTTAAGGCTTCTGTAGTAATTATTAAAAATCACTATAACTGAAAATTTTAAATATATTATAACTCGTTCAAATTGTTGCATCTTAAAACTATAGCAAAACCATGTATTATAAATAACTCAGAAACCTCGTTAAACTAAAATTTAATAAATTTATAAAATTTCTCATTGATTCATCTCACATATTTTCTATTATATTTATCTAGTTTTCAGTCAATATTTTATTTCTTTGGATCCAGTGTGTATCGGACACATATTAAAGGATATACTTTAAAGGCATTAACTTCCAGTAGTCAAACATTTTTTTATAATATTGTAATGCTACTTATTTGCTTACTCTAATTGGACATTACTTATTAGTTATTACATACCAAATATTTGTATTGTTATTATTACTATTATTACTACCAAATAAAAAATTATAAAAGTGTCCAAAGCAACAAAAATGATTTTTCTTTGACTAATAATATTAAATAAAACGACGTATGGTCGGAATACTCACTATTTTTATCACATCCCGGCTGTGTGATGGCACCATTGGCGTAAAAATCAACTGTTCCAATCGGCAACATTTGTCCGAGAGCACCACAATTCGTATGTATGACATCCACTACGGTCGCACTGTGCTTATCCAAATTGTTCCACATGTATTCAAAATGAGGTAAAGCTGGATCAAGGCCTGTTCGTCAAATTAATCCTGTGACGATCGGTTTTATAACTTATCAGTTTTCGTAACCGTAATCCGTATACCAGTACATGTTATTATTAATATTATATATTAAGTATGACAAACTATAAAGGTATTTACATTTTACATACAATATGACTCACCAATCATGCCCATTTAGTAAGTTAATAATTTATTTAAATCGTGAATTTTTAATTTAAAAATATTATTTTTAGTATCATATTTCGAGATACTTAGACTTTATAAGTTGAATATAAGTTAACTACCATAAACTGTTAATTTGTATTTCGATTAGATACATTTTCAAAAAAAAAAAAAATCTGGTTTACAGTAAAGTTTACATTTAGTAAATGCAATTTTAAATAAAACAAATAAGCGGTTTGTATCAACATAGGATTAGACCCAGCTTTGTACAAGTGCCAATAATGCACCATCGTGTACCAACTTACACTTATCTCATAAAATTAACCACTTTCAGACCAATGACTACTTTGATTAAATACATATTAATAATATAAGTATATTTATTCAAAAATGTTTTTAATTTTTTAAACAAATCAAACATTTTTTCAAGTAATCAAACTTACAATACGTATTATCAGTACAAGACACTTCTTTAATGACATATTAATTAAATAAATTTAGTAAATATTGAAAAATATAGGCTTTAAATATGCTTAAAAAGTCATAATTTAAATAAATGCATTTTAAAAAATAGGATCTGAGTGAGTATACTTGATGGGCCCCTTTGTGTATATTTTGCGAATTTTGAATTTTGTGATAAATGAGCACGGTCGGTATTTTACGAATAGTGATTTTGCTTACCTGTAGCCCTGTTCAGAGTCTTTCCCTTCGCCTTCAATAGTTTCCCCACGAGACCAGCGGCTTGACCTCCCAAGCTGAATCCAATGGCGTGTATGTACTCAAATTGGTCGTATTCGTCGAGGATCTTATCCAAAAGTTGTGTTATACATTTGGCGATAATTGGCAAGTTTCGAACAGCGACGTCGTAACATTTCAACGAAGTCGCGATAGGATGATAATCTATCGTGATTATGTTATACTCTGCCTGTGAGAAATAAGCTAAAAAAACATTTTCAGAATTTTAGATTAATCGTCGAATGCGTTTCAGTCACTACTTGTCAAAAGTTCGTACTTTTTAACTTAAAATGTCGTTAGTAGATTATAATATAATATAGTGATGCCAAAAAATGTCTTAATTTGCAATAGTATGGTGGACTTGTCCCGTGATCAAAAACTTACCGTTCCTCATTAATGTGTTAAAATCGTCGTCTCGCGATCCTTTGACTCCATGTATTAGTATTTTTAGATCAAAAGTCATTGCAAACTGGATGTTTTTGATTGAATCTTCCGAAAGCTCAACAGGATCATCTTTAGTTTTACTTTGAACATAAAATAAATAAATATATACGTGTGTGTATAATGTATGTGTGCACGAGCGAGCGCGCGCGCGTGTGTATAAAAAAAAAGATCGATAAACTTACGTACTTTGTATACAAATATAATTTAATATACTCGTTAGGACAGTTATCAGTCGCTTGAATACATATATTTTTGTCACTATTATCATTGGCTCCGCACGTGACGATAACGAACAATACAGTTAAACCTGAAACAACTGTTTATATTGTTCGTGAATTTTTGTTTTATTTGTTTATTTTAATTTGGCAAATTATTAGTACTCGATACCTATACAATCTACATAACATTAAAAATATCATGATGAAATATAGGAACTCGAAGTAATTGTTATGTTGGAAAAAAAAATTGTAACGATATAAAAATATTATAATATTGTAATTCAATATTCTTTATACCACCTCAAAAAAACAAATAAATAAATAAAACAATATTTATGCACACCTATAACCACTGTAATACTTAAATGTAATATGATTACACTATATATTATATTTAACTACCAACTGTTGATAGTTTGGAACTTTCGGTGATTTTAGCTGTAAATGGTTGGTCCTATGAAAATCTCGTGGTAATTCGAATATAAACAATGCATTTAGGTAGACTCAGTAGTTCGAAGTAGCTTTGAAGGAAGCAAGTTCATAATTGGAAAAGCAACGTAACTTTTCGTTCCAGACAGTGGCCGGTACCGAGGTTTCTAAACCAATGTTTCTCGTGAAAAAATATTAACAAAGTTAAACTAAGTTTAACATACCAGAAAAAATATTACAGATTAAATATATATATATATATATATATACCTATATATTAACTGTATTTATTATTGCGTATCAAATTATATTATTGAATTTATATAATTTATTATTTTAGGTACATGGTATATTATTACTATTATTTTTATTATTATTATTTATTATTGATAATTATTATATTATACGTCAACACATACATGAATTATACATTTATTTTTTTCATAACTACCAAATATTCGAAATTTTGTTTACTTTCGATATTTTAAACCTCTTAGCAATATTCAAACACTAAGTAATTAAAAGATTTTCATATTTTTCTTCAAATTATACCTATCGATATTCAACTACTATACAACATGTTTATGAATACTAATTATTATCAAAATATTATATCAATAAAAATTAATTTTAGGTACAATATTATTATCATGATTACCTTGTTTCAAACCTGACATAATTACTCAGCTGCTAAGAAAAAGACGTACACCAGAAAAATTTTTGTAACCAACGTTAAAGTATATTCGTAAAAATAATTATTAACCCTTTACAGAAATAAAAAAAGAACGAAACAACGTAATATTTACTTTTAGTATGACGTACAATAAATGGTAACTGATAGGTTTGGTGATGTGTATCATAATGATGCCCGACAACACGTAGTGTATGCACGTACATCTATTTAACTATTTAAATTTCACACGTGATCCAACATACAATTTTTATAATATTAAGTGGTTTAAAACAATGATTTAAGATGTAACGTATCAAGTGTACTCGCGGCAATTGTGTCGATTTATTATTGAAAATATAGAGTTTAGGAATTTTTAAAAGTAGGTATTGAAAGGCGTTATTTTCAAATATTTAGTTTTTTTTTTTTGCCATTAAACCTTAAGGATACTCCCTATGTGATGGTACAATTCAAGTGTCATTACTAAACTTTTGTAAATTGGAATTTCATTCCGTTAATAAAATATTATTTTTATTAATATATTTTTTTTCAAATGAGAATTTCTTTTCTATAGGAAATTATTAAGCAGATCAATATTCAAATAAAACGTTTCTGAATTATTAATCTTCAGTACTTTGGAGATTGGATACGAGTTCTTAATTTATAATGGTATTGTATAAATTAATATGATATATTATATATCATTTAGTTTCGTAATTACCATAATTATATCATTTTCAAATCACCTCAGTCCCCATATATTCTACACAATTATCTATTATAATAAAATTATTGGCTATTATTATTAATGTTTTAATAAATCAGGAACTACTCAATATAATTTTGGTTTAATTTAAATTTAAATCAATAATTTTAATAAATCATTTGCTTTATAATTTACAGTAAGAAAATATGGTACTTATTTAAAAATAATCAATACATTTTTATCTCCATTTAAAAAAATCAAAAAAATCTAAGGATTTGAAAATATAATCCTAAATTATCTTAAAAACTTTAAAAATGATAATTTTAATAAATTATTTATTTAATAAAAAAAATTAATGTGTGTTAAAATCTCTATAATAGTAACCTGTGGGTAGTATAATAGGATATGCCTACAATTAATGTTTAACAATGCAATTACATAATATTATATTATATTACTACATTATTATTTATTTAAAATGTACAATAGTATAAATTTTTAGTAATATATAATTTGATTATTTAGCTATTTCTAGAACAGAGTTTTAACGTATTTGTTATACATCATATCAAGTAAAAATCATTTATTAATAACATTTTATGTTGTAAGATTTTTAGAACCTTAACTTATACAATACATAGTATTTATTTATAAGATAATAATGATGAGTAAATAAAAAATTAAAAACCTCACATTTTATATTTTTTATATAGAATTTAATATAAAAATGCTCATTTCACATTTAAACTATATTCTTTTGTTTTAAAAAAAATTCTCTTATACGTACTATTTTATATTTTTTTCAAACAATATTGAAACCAATATTAATACTTGAGGTCGACCTTCGTCGAAATATGATAATTGTTTTCACTGAGAATATTATTTTTATATAATAAGTGGCTTTCCTTTTCTGATATTTACAATTCGTTCAATTCTACAATAATAAGGTATATTATTATGATTAATTTGAATCCTTACATTGCAGAATTTATTTAAATTGGTGCAAAAATTAAGAAAAAATCATATAGATATCATTACCTGACTTCGATAAAAATATAATAATAATAAATAAAAAAAATAATTGTTTTGTAATAATTTAAGTTTTGCTTATACTATAGTGAATTACTGTGATAAATAATATGAGACCAAGTAGTAATTTGCCTAACCTATACGCCGTGAAACGACAATACATGGTTCTAGTGTAATACAATATTATTTTAATACCTACAATTGGAAGACGTACATTTTGTCAGTTAAAAAATACCGATAATAATTAGTTTCTAAGTTTAAATAGTTATTTCATCAATGCAAAAATCCCATAGGATCGTCTTGTCGTTAAAATAATGTGACGGGCAAACGAGACTAACTCGTTGTATGCAACGTTGAACCCTTTTTTGTCTTAATAACAATACGATTTAATATTTGTTTGTAACTACAATATTTATATATATATTTATTTTCAAATTACAATATAATTGAAATAATGTAGGTATAACAATATCAAACAATTACACGGCGTGGAGTGCAAGACAATAACATTTCGGCTGCAATTATTGTTTTAATGATGAATATGATGAATGATTAGGACGACGCGCCATTATAATTCAATTATTACTTTTTCATGCGTCTAAGACCAACAACATTTTCACACAAATAATCATCATATGAATCTATTATAAAAATATTTGTCAATATTTAAAAAAAAAAAAAGTGAACTATGTTGTTGGTACAACTGTGTGCTTCAAAAGCATCGATATTTTAAATATTGTCATAAAAAAATTGCACGTAGAAAATAAGAAACCATATTTAAAATATATTTTTTAATTCTTAAAACCTTATCGATCCATTTTCATTAAAAAGACAAACGCGTACAATGCCACAATCTAAACCTATTCAAGATAATATTCTAAAAATGATACAATTTTTTTTTAGAAATTACGTGTTGGTATTATATTACTCTGGTATATTGGCTGCTCTGGGAAGTATTATATAACCACTATATTATTAATATAATATAACTAGTCACGGGTTTAAATGCAAATTGCATTTTTTTTTCAGAATAATCCAAAACATTCATTCCAAGCATACAATTCACTCCATATACATCAATGGTCTTAAAAATAAAAATTGTACTTTGAATTTATTTTTAAACTTAAGGTATTTTTTTATTATGTTTACAATGCATAACAATTTTATCGATATTTATCATGAGCTAAACCATTTATAAAAGAAAAAATAAAATTTGGTATTTATTTTTCTTTGATATATTATGCGTATTGCATATTTTTTTACCAATGTACTAAACCAGTTCAGTAGTTGTGCAAAAATAGACAAACGAAGTTGTTGTCACATGCAAGCATATAATGTACACAAAAATATAGTTCGTTTTAACTACAAATTTTCAAATTTTATAAATTAAAATAACAAAAATAAGTTTTTGTTTAATAATTTGTATTTAACATTATGTACAATTTTAAGAATATTTTTTAGAAATTATACAATTTTTAAAATATTATTTGTGTTGCAAGACTTATTTTTAAACAAATTTTTTTTTTTTTAGGACATTAAAATCCATGTCCTAATTATAATTTCTACATTAACCAACTCATGTTATTGAGTTACTTATAATGTAGTGATTTATTAACATGAGACTAAAATAGTAATAATAATAAATAATAATAAATTTTAAAAAAATGAGTATTATTAAATCGTAATATTACTAGGCTTAGATCATTCACACTACGTATTTAGTATTTTCTATTAATGCAATCTTAAAATGTAGACTCAAAATATTTTTTTTCGAGATCTACAATCTATAGTATTTGTATTTATGGCAAACAATATCAGATATTTATCAGGGAATTTAATATTAGGTACTTATTGATGACTAATATACCTTCTAAACTTCAATAAGTTTTTACAAATAAATAAATGTTTATCCATCACAGTGTATCATAAATTGCTTAATTTTGCTATTTTAAAATAAAGTGTCGACTTCTCAACCGGTTCAAAACTTAAAATGTTTTCTATTATTTGTCAAAAACCTTATTAATTTCAAAATCAAAATTTTCAAAGATTCTGTACATAAAATTACAATTTATGAACATATCTTGATGCAATTCAATATTTTATTTAAAACAATTATGACGAATAAATTAGCTTAAATATTTTGTCCGTTATAGTATGCCTCTAAACGAGAATCGCAAGGTATTTTATTTTAGATTTATAATTAAGTATTCACAGTTATAAATTTATAATTTATGCAATTATAATACTATTATGCAGCTAAAATATAAAAAGAATAAGCAACTTAAAAAGAAAACAAAAATGGTTTTAAAGTTTCACAAGTGAAACAAATTTTAATGTTAAAAATAAATTAACAGCATTTTTAATTATGAATTAACATGTTTAAGAAAATATTTATTTACTAGTTTATTTAAAAGTATTAAGACGTCTTGGAAGTTTTTGTATGATAATTATAAATTATTTAAAAATATTATTTTATAAAGGATTTTCTTAAAAAAAATATTAAAATTAGGTTTAATTTTATCTCACAAAACTGTTTTGACACATTTATAACAATAATTATCATTATAAATCAACAACTAAAATGTTTTACTATATAATTTCATTTCTCTACAAAATTTTTAATTTTATGTTAAGTTTGTTATATTTTATGTTTTTTTTTGAGAAATCAAATTACAGTTCTATAAAATTTTTCCCGTTTACTTAAAGGTATATAGAAAGTATATTGTTAATTAACTAGCATAACTATAATTTAATGTCATAGTATTATGAAATTACTAAACATTCAATTTTTAAAATAACGTTAAATATTGTTCAACACACCCTTAAAATTTTTTCATATACCACTAAAAAACAGAATAATATAATACTAACCCTTCAATAGATAATTTATGTAACGCATGCAGACAGTTAATTGTAATTATTTTAAAAAAGAAATGAAGAATTCAAAAACAATTATTATCAATACATTTCATTTTTATTTTATTTTAAAAATATGACATAATACACAACAAGTTTTCAATAATAAAAAAAAAAAATACTTGTTTTAAGTGTTGGCAAAATAAATTATATTACCTATACCATGTTCAAGATAAACAAGTTTATATCCTTATTCAAAAAAAAAAAATTAACCCGTTCATTGTTAACATTGTATGGCATAAGTGTCAATTGTTGTATTGACTGAAAAAACAGCACTTGTTGTTCTACTTTGATAATGGATTAGTTAGATCATTTAATTTATAATAATATTTATAGTGTAAAGATAAAGTCAATCATAGAGTATTGGGACTCTCAGCCAACATTTGTGTAGAAGCTTCTCAAAAAAATCAAAATCAAAATTAATTTTAAGCCATTTAAACAACCGGTAAACCAGCTAATTTTTTTTTTTAGAGCATACTCAAGGTCGTTTGTCTATAAGTGAATATATATTAAATTATTAATATTAATTTATACATTTATATTTTTTTTTTTACACGAGAAATTAATGCATTAAAAATTTAAAATGACCTGATTATTTCATATAGATTTCCTGGTATACGGAATTATTTTCTTGCCAATTTGGATAGTGGACGACAATGTGTTTTAATGTAATTTTGTACATTAATTATATTATTGCATGATGGGGATAATAGAGGTTCATTCATTCACCATATGGTATCTGAAAGATGCTCGTATAATAAATTCTGATCCTATCTAGTTTTACTTCTTATTTAATTGTTTTAAACTAATAAGATTTAGTCAGAGTTCAACTGTTTTATTTATTTTTTTTAATCTATTTCCCGAGAAATAGTGCCATACACTGATCTGTGGACTAATTTAGTGTTAATCTATATTTTTGTGTACCTGCATTAACTAGTGATGAACAATTTATTGTTTCACCAATAATTGATGTTATTTATTAAGTTGTCAGTTTCATAATTATGTACCTTTTGTGTTGCAAGTCGCCATTGTCTATTTGAGACGTATTGCCTCATTGGATTTAGAGATGACGTTGCTGATTTTTAAAGGCATAAAACAGTTAGTACACTACTATTAACATTGTTTATGCCACTAAGTGAATTTGAACAGATGTCAATTACTGTGTTATCTGTTATAATGGCTATTTGAAATCCTTTAAGAAGGGCTACAAATGCGACCATGTAGATGATACTATAGTACTATACGGATGTTTAATTTAAACTGCAGGATTATAAGCATGTACATGACTAAACGGTCTTGTAATATATATATATATATATATATAATTTTATCGATTCGATACCGTAATCACACGTCCAAATCTGTGGCGGGACGAAGGGAGTAGCAATAGAACGATCGCCCATGCTCTCTTTGAGCAGTGGTATTTTTACGTAATTATAATATTTTATAATTATCTATAAAATGGTTGCAATAATTCATATAAGTTTTCAATTTAAAAATCGGCTTGGCTTTTGTAGGAACAAATTTTGGCATTGTATCGTATAAATCTATTATTAGACTAATAATAAAATTAAATCCCAAAAAGAAAATTAAAAAGTATCGTATTTTATTTTCAAAATCTAAATTTTTTATTATAATTGTATGGTGTAAAATTAGAGGCTCTAAAAAATCTCAAGCCTTGTGCCCCGGTAGCTAAGCTACGAATACCTCTCTATCCCCCACTTAATTTGAAGTTCATCATCATGCGCTGCAGTTCTTGAAATTGATAATTGCACCTACAACAAACCAAATCATAACTATGCATACAATTATATTTACATTAAATTATTTTTTATTTTTCTTAGTCAATACCTAAAATTAAATTGTTTTTCTGAAAAATTTACCTAAACAATTTGGAAATAATTTAAACAAACATAATATTTAATCTAACTATAAAAATATAATTATAATTCTTTTGTAGATTTTTCACTTAACCTAATCTATGACAAAAAACAATTTTGACGTATGAGCAATTTAAAAAATACCATAGTCGTGCTTCCCTTCTATAATAAATGTATGCTAAGGTATAAGCATTATGTTATTATTTTATTTAGGTATGTATACATTTCAAGGATTTTAAGTTTAATAATTTTTTTGTTGTTTTTATTTTGTTTGGTTTACAACAAAACAACTTTATGTTTTAAATGTCAGCACTCTAAAGTCCTAAGTCCCGGGTCAAGTGCTCTTAAAGTTAAAATCCGGTCAAATCTGGTAAAATCGGGTCTTGAAGACTATATAGTGTAATTCAACTAGCCGTCGAAACTAAAATAATAAAAGTAAATGCCAAACAATACTCAATATTATATGTATATATAGGTACTTGTGAAGGTAATAAAAGTAAATGTCAATCAATACTCAATAGTCGAGTACTAAAAATATTGCATCAGGATAGCATATAAGTATACATAGGTTCACAGCAGAAAAGCTATACACACCAATAAAAGATAATTAAAAAAAATAAATACATAAACCGAATAAGGTGATCAAATATGGTCTTACGAACAGAATTACTTATATTATTATTATTACCGTTATCTTTCCACATTTGATAGCATTTTACCCATAATTTTGTCGAGCAACAGTTTTTGATCTATGCACAAATAATACTGATGTACTTGCAGTGTTCTAAAATTAAAAATAATTGTAACAAAAATGTTAACTTCAATTATTTGAAAATAATTTGTTTTCTATTAATCGTTAATATGCTTATAATAATAGTAATAATTTTATATAAAATATATAATTATCTGATTATTAAAAAAAAGTTTCAGGAATTATTTTACTAATATTTTTAAGTCTAATACGAATATTTAAAGTCAAGGGCCCCACGTGTACAAATCTGTAAATGTGAAGAACATTATACACACGATATCAGGATTCTATTATCCTCAATAATTTTTACATCTACCTTGTAAATATATTATCTTAGATTACAGTTACAAGGATTGAAATATACTATTATATACTCAAGTCACATTATATTCAATCGAAAGGTAAGTATATCCTAGTATTATATATATATATATAATTCATTTTTCAAAGAATATAGTCGGATATGATTTGTCAGTCAGTATGTCACTCTAAAACTATGTTAAAAAATCGAATGACGTTTTTGAATTTTTTATTATTTTTTTAAATAATAATATTAAAATTGAAGTCTGAGTTAGTTCAGAATCACATGGTGCATTGCTGAGTTGTCGGTTTTTAATCCAATTCTAAAACAGAACTTGCGCTTTGATATTCATATTTGTATAATAATTCCGATTTCCAAGCTTGTTTAACAACAAATAATATGTAAATTTTGCAGTGTTTATGGCATTGCCATGAGCACCTGACTTCATATTAAATTTTATACTTTCGCGTATACAGTAATTTCGCAGGTTGGATTACACAAAAATACGGTGTACGATGACAAAAAAAAAATTAAATAAATAATAACTGTCTCGGACGTTTTGATTTATGTATAATATATGAGAGCACCGAGTGCGAAACACAAAAACGAAAACATTCACAAAAATTGATAAATTGCTTGTGTTTATGTAACGGCGGATGTTAATCTAATGTAAAAAATATAAAATACCAACAAACTTCATATTTTATTGTTTCAATCGCGATATTAAAATGAGCTTTTCACGCGCGCGCACACACTCACACACACTTTGTCACTGCGCAGGAGTTTATATCATTATAATGACCGTTTTGTCGAAGTAGTGACCTTCCACGATGGAGATATTCAATTTATTGTTATTAATAATGTATATTAATAGCAATTAATACAAGTATAGTCGTATGTATTATGCTTTGATATTATAATGCTTTATAGTGTAATGATATTATTATGTCATATGCATGGTGCATAGTGTATGTATATTACATATTATTATCAATGATGGACCAATTAACTAATCATTTTAACTCGTTAAGTCAAGTCAATATAGACATATAAAAGTTAAGTTTAAAGTCAAACGTCGAATTGAAAAGAGAATAATTGATTTAGATAAAAATCCGTTACGTAATGCTTTTAACGGTATATTTATTATCCATGTAAAAGTATACAAAAGGTAAATTGTATACAAGTAAAGTATACAAAAATAAAAATGTATAGAAAAAATTAAACATAATATAAGATTAATTAACATAAAGAAATATCATCTAATGATAGACTCTACTAACTGAAGTTAGTAACTATTATTTTGGTCATTTTGGTTAAATTAATTTTGTTAAGAGATCACGTGGCACCAATTTCTCTTTAAATGTAGAACCCAATTATGAAGTAGTATTGATAGATTTTAAATTAATGTGTTTGAGTGAGATTATAATAATTATTATTATTGTCTATGAACATTTTTATAAAATTAGATTTATTTGCGTTATTTTGATCTCAGTTAAAATCTAACAATAGTGCATTTAATACATCGATCGTCTTTAATTTAAAATTTACAGAACATAATATAATAATAATTATAAGTTATAACATTATAAAAGCTGTTGATGGTTATTTATTTTATTTTATTTTTTATTATAATAATAATTTGTACAAAAAAATATAATATTTTAAATCCATAGGGTTCATAAAAAATACTTGATGTGAATATAAAATGTATTAATTTTATACTTTATATCATAAAACAACAAATTTTATATTTAAGAACTTAAAAGAGACTTTCAAAAATAAATTAGTTGTTAATATTTAATTTAATTACATTTAAGGTACTTAACGTTTTAAATTTTTAATTCGATTGTATCTAGCAATAATATTTTTAATTATTATATTTTGGTAAAAATACGAGTACGTGTTATTGTTTGTGTTGTAATGTACATCAGTCGTTTACTCTATTTTTAGAACCAGTTACATGTTCACAACATATAAAATCGATTTAAGTTATTTAAAAAAGCATTATCAGATACGACTATTATAGTTTTATGTGCGTGTTATTAACATCACGTCAATATTATTATTGCTGCTCGTGTATAATTTGCACCGTAGCCATTGGTAAGACGTTTTGTGCGGGGCATCTGTCATACCAATTCGTTCTGTATAAATGTAAAAAAGAAAATAAAACAAACGTAATTTCAATATTATTAACTTTTTATGTAAACGAGAACTACCGTTGTGAAATAGCATATCGATCGTACTTTTAAAATGTCAAATAACTGTCAAAATGTCTACCAGTAATTTGTACTTTGGCTGCAGACTTTAATTCGGTACTTATTATACTTCGACATAGTTTTAGTCACACTTTGATGTATAAAAATTGTAAACACTTTGTGTATTATAATATTATAATCGATTGCAATATTTCAATAAAACAATACATTTTAGTATTTATACTCAATAAAATCGACAAATGTAATATTTTAAATTAATAATATTCCATTATAATTCGTTCTAACGTCTTAAATAGTTTTTTTGTTTTTAATTTAGTTTAGACAATTCTAAACATTTTGTTATTTGTCTATAATAAAATAACTTTGTATAATATAATGACCGCTGGAAATGATATTCGACGCTATGAATATATTTTAAATCGTCAGTCATAATCATAAACCAATATAATTATTGGGTGTATTTTTATATTACTTTTTTCCAAAAGCAAAACATATAGTTGCATACACAACTGGTAACGATTTTGCTTTGTAAAGTACCTGCATACCTACGTGAATACAAAAACTCGATAAAATCCACCCGAACAAGTCTCAAAACTGCCATCCATAAGTACCTTAGGTTCACTTCTATGGACTATAAGTATCCATTTAAGTTCACTTTGTGATAAAACTTTAATACAATTTTGGAATGCAAATATCTTTTGAAGGGTCTTTATTATTCTATTATCTTTTTTAGACCCGTTTCATATTTTACCATTCAACTATTCATACGTTACGTTTAAGTTAGGGTTTGTTTAAAATATTATTTTGATTTTATTTCATATATAAATAGGTATATAATATTATTCAAGTAATACATAATTTTCACAGTAAATTTGTTTTTAAAACTGAACTATTTTATTTTAAAGTTTCATAGATTATATCTATTATATACAGTAACAAAAACCAACTAAATACAAAAATATCCTCCAATTTACTTTATCTTAAATTTTATGGTGCTCAAGTAAAAGGTCTACATTTTCATAAATATACACAGCTCAAAAATATCATACTTTTGTGGTACCTTTAACCTTTTATGAGCAATTTATTTCTAAATTTTCAAATGACTTCACACATTTTGTTTCTTTAGTAAGAAAATAACTTATCTTAATATTATCTAATACTTTATGCCGAGAAAAAATATGTTTTATAAATAAAATATAATTAAAAGTTTAACTTATCCATATTTTTAGTATGGGCGTTATTAATTTATATTTGTTGGTAAATTTATATTGTTTGTATATAATATTAAATGAAATTTATAAAAATTCGCGTGTTATTATCTAGATAATAAGGTCTATATTATTATTGATATCGAAAAAACAAATGATATCGATATCTTTTTTTTTTTTTGGAATATATATTTCTTACATTAAAAACAGTTTCCATAATATATTATTATTTATTAATTATTATAAACAAAAATTTAAAATCAAATTAAAATTAAAGGTACATTATTTAATATTTAGTATTAATTTAAGTCACAGCTATATACGTATTACCATGTATTGTAGGGACCTTATCGTATTGCTTATCGTTAGTGTTAATCGTCAATTGATATTATCGTCGGTTCACTGTCAAAACTTATATAAATAGAAATAGAAATTTCAAATTGAAACGATATCAATTTGTCATATCGATATCATAAAATTAGTCCGATATCGATATCGATATCGAAATACGACATCATTGTGCATCACTGTTATTCAATACTTTTTTATTAGTGCAATAAAACAAATTGTTCTAAAATTATTATTTTTGAGTTTTGAATAAAAAATCTTATTGAATATGCTTAATTGTTTTTATTTTGGAAAATACTTTTGTTTAGTTGGTCGTATGTTATCTTAAATAATTGAATACAAAAACAAATTCTTTAAAATCAAGAAATTTATTTTTATAATAAAAATAAGTCAATAATCTAACCATTTTAGTCATATTTTATGTGTTGTAGGAGCTATTCTAATTATGAAACAAGATATATTTTACTTCACAAAAAAACTTTGTTTATTGATGAATTTTTGCATTTTATGTATGTACCGTATTCAAAGATATGTACCGAAAATCTCTTATATATTAGATTAGATTATTCACTTAAAGGTTAGATACATTAAAAAAATAATGGATTTAGGTACACCAACTAATTTTTTAAAAACCATAATATATTAATCTTGATGTAGGTACATTTTAAAAGCGTAAATTTTTTATTATTAACTACATTTTTAATTAGCATTGGTTTATGTTTAATGTTTATTCTACTAGAATTTATAATATTACATAATATTTTAACATCATTTTATATACTTCAATTTTTAAACAAATATATTTCTGATATTTATATAGCTTATTTGTATTCACTACCAATAGCAATTTTTTGTTATTTATTTATTTATTTAGGATATCGAAACTGATGTTTTTAAAAATGTTCATCACACCTCGATAAATAATCAGATTTTGAAGAAAAAAATACTACTTGAAATATGAAGACTTTATGCAAATTGGATTGGACTATATCTATAGGTATAGTAATAATCGTAAATAGGAGGTACATCAGACGTTTTCAAATATTTTAAAAATACATTTTTCTGTTGCTAATTAAATCAATTACAATATTAGTTCAATTTAGAACTACTTATGTGAAGCCAGTTGTAGCACCTTGAACTTATGACTTTTGTATTACCTGCCTTGTGATACCATATGGCTTAATAATTATTGAATGGTACCTCATTTACGTTACTAATAATCGGTGTATTTAATTCATCTAAATAACACTATATAATATTAAAAATTGTACGAGTTTCTTAAAAAAATAAAGAATTATTACTCAATAATATTACTATATTAAATTAAAAAACTTATAAAAAATAATAATAATAATTACTGCATTTTTGATATTTTTCAACTATTGCAAAAACAATTTAGAATTTCTTGTATTCACTTTTTTAAGATAAATAAAATATGTTCTCAATATTAATTGGAAAAATAATTTAATCTGTAAGGTATGCAATTTACATACGTAATGTATGGATATTTTCAATAGCAAATATTGTCAATCAACAATAATTTTAAGAAATCAGAAACAAAATTAAAAACTCTAAAAAATGTACATAAAAAAAATACATTTTTAACTATCATTAATACAAAATAATTATCAATATAACAAACCGTAATATTATCATTATTTAAAAATTAATTGTTGCATACTGTTTTAAAATAGATCATACCTATTAATTATTTATAGTAAGCAATAAGCATTGACCATTGTAATAAATGTATATACAAATTTGTCAAACGATATACAAAAAAATTAAAGCGATATTGTTAAAATACAACAATATTGTTTTTATCTAATTTACTATATATATATAAATAATCTCAACCCACTGCCAAATTTCTATCATAGATAAAATATTCTTGACCATGCTGCAGAAACCTGTCTAAAAGATTGAAATATTAGTAGGTAGTTATGAATTATGACGTTATATAAGTTATATAATATAACACTATGCAGGAACGTTCCATAAATAGCATGACGTCTTCACTGGGGCCGTCGGAGGAAGATTCGCTTGAGAAAGCTTACCCCCAAAATGAGAACTAACAGCTTAACGCATGTTTCTTATTCCTATGGGAAACGTTTCGATCGTATGGATGACATAATGTATGTACGATATAATATAATATATATATAAATATCCAAGGTTAAACTAAATTTAT
The DNA here is from genome assembly GCF_020882245.1 of Rhopalosiphum padi. Classification (NCBI taxonomy): domain Eukaryota; kingdom Metazoa; phylum Arthropoda; class Insecta; order Hemiptera; family Aphididae; genus Rhopalosiphum; species Rhopalosiphum padi. The sequence goes on from NC_083597.1 coordinate 76,276,207, forward strand.
AGATAGTATGCATATTCTTATCCGTCTATTGTCAATAAAAGTTGAACAGGAACTTTAAAGCGTGTTGAGACTTGCAGTGTGCATATTACGGTGTTTGGGATTGTCTAAGTTCGTACGAAAATAAAATATTTTTGTAATGCAATAAATTGTTCATTTCCAAATGTTGTATAAATCTAGAAACGGTTGTGGCTGGTAAACTACGTACAATATAGAAATAGATATCGCCTAGTTTAAAATAGAATATAAAATAAAATACCGAGCGTTATATGTTATACAAGTCAACAGATTTAGTTCTACAGACAAGTATGGTATATTGGTATACCTCCAGGTATTATATCACGAAAATGACCTTCAATAATTCAAAATAACGTACTAATTACTAAATATTACAGTGAACTACATCAGTTTTTTTTTTAAATTATTACGTATGGTAAACGTGTAGATATTATACAAAAAAAAACTGGTGTTTTATTTAAACAAAAACTAGTAAGAAATGAAAGGCTAAATTTCTGGTTAATACAGGTAAAACATGCGTTTGCAACATTACCAATAGTTTTATTTATCAAGTTTAAAATTCCTGATTAAAATATAAAATCAATACTGACTTATATGGTGAAAACTGTAGGTCTTATTTAATGAAACGTGATACACATAACAGTTACTATTATTCAATAATATAATATAAGTAGGTATGTTAAATAGAAACAACAATGAATGTACATGATAGAATTATTTTTATTTATTCTATATTAGGAACAATTTCCATGTAAATGTTTTAATTATTGGGTTAATATTATAGGAAAACCAAAATCAATGATAAAAAATATGGCAGGTAAAGCATTTTTAATCTTAAACATAATAATATCTTATAATTATCTATATATAAAACAAATTAAAAATACCATTCACTCACTCACTGATAACTACTTCTCAAAAACAAAATAATATATATGAAATCAAAATATATGTATAGTGATTAATCTATTACTTTAAATCTGCAATAAAAAAGGATTTTAAAAAATTCGCATTTATAAAGGTAGTTATTATTATTGGGTATAACTTTAAACCCTATATTTTTAATTTGCCCGTAACCACTCAAAGTAATATGTTAAAAAAAATATAACGTGTTGTTTAAGAATGGATAAATCCACGGGCATTTAATTTATAACGGTTAATGTTGTGCAGAAACAGCTAGTACACTCGTACAATTATATTAAATTGTATACATATTATACAAAAATATTAATGGATATTATGTGTGATAATTAGTCAAACAAAATAAAGTCAGCATAAATAATTTCACAAGGAAGAATATTATAATGTAACCGAAACGTGTCACAACAGATTCCATAAGTTCACACCAACGCATCCAGATTTAATCAAGTTATTTGGGCCTAAGTCAAATAAACCAATTTATAAACGCTGCCTATTTGTTTATTGTACTCACCTCTCTAATGACAGACTACAGATTCCTTATTAAATTTAGATTCAAAATCAATTTTTATGAAAACAGTTCATTTTTTTAATATTTGTGTACATAAATCCTTTAGTAAAATAGTTATTATATTTTTTTTTTTAACTACAATAATCAAACATAGTAAACTTCGTGGAGAATTAGATTATTTGAAATTCAAATACGAAAATACTATAAAATATAATCACGATAGTCCTTCGTTTACGACGGTCATGGTTTTCGGTATACCTACCTTTAATCGGTATCTGTCTGTTATTACGCGTGCGATGGCAATTTAAAGATTAAAATACACAGAAAAAATACTATAATATTATGTGATGTCAAATTTCAAACATATGCCGAGTAAGTTTTATACCAATAAGTTAGCCTATGTCGTATATCAGTAATACGTATTCAATCATATTAATATATTGCATAATTTCAAAATTCACATTTTCTTAAATTCGAGTATTTAGTTACGCAACGTTATACTTTATGATAATACAATAATACATATGTAATAATAAAATATTATAGGTTTTTACTTATGGGATATCTAAAAATGACTGTATAAATTTAGATACCATAGAATAACTACCTGTTAAACTCATAAATTTCGTACAAATTAACTGCAAAAAATAATCAATCGTTACGGTTCTCCTATTTATTAATACAATCGGCAATGACATCGGTAACCTATTATTTTCAACGACAGTCGCGATGGTTTACTATTCGATATCCAATTTGAATGTAGGTAAACAGATAATATAATATTACATATGTGCATACTAATATTATAGGAACTAAAATTTAATTTCCTATATAATTATTTCGGTAAAATAGTTTTTATATCTACACTAATCAAGGTCACAATCATAGAATACCACACGGGTCATTAAGAGTCAATTTGAATTTATTAAAATTATCAGGGAAAAACAAATAATAATATCGAATTATTAACGAACACGGTGGGTATATGCGATTTATCTTTGTGTAATCGACTACATTTTAGTGATTTTTCTATTGCTATTTTTCGTTTTAGTTTTATGATATCATTAAGGTTAATTAGCCATATTAATATCTGCCTGCCGGATGTCAGAGGTTTGACCATGTTAACAATACATAAACATACGATGTGCAATATGTGCATAATTGCACGGATTGTCTGTCGGTTTTATAATATTTATATCCGATGATGACCGCCATGGTTATCGTATGGTAGGCACCTTAAATATCATGACACCGAAACACCGAGTGCGCATTGATACGTATATGTATATATAGTGAGAGAGAGGTAGATGTGTGACTATACGCACGAGACGATGCTAATCATTAAGAATATCATTATAAAAACATTTGATCACGTGAATCACACTAATGGTTTAATAGTTTATACTATTTTAGTCTTAGGTTTTCGTGATAGTATGCTAGTTTTTAACGATCGGTCGCGAATTTTAAACTATTACCATGGTCACGGATACTACAATAATTGAATACAATATTCATACGAAACTGATTTTCTATTTAAATTGTTTTACAGATGCATTCACAAGTGGTCGTGATAGTGTCATACCGAACAGGTGCCTAAACTACATACGAGTAGTCTACTATATATAATATCAATTATATAAATTGTTTTATCTACATTTGGTGGACCTGTTTGATGTGATGTAGTCATGTAAATTCGACTACAAACTTAACTTGACCAGGCTACTATTAACATAATATTTATATTATTAACGTATTTTAGTAACGTATATATAAAATTATACGTTCAGAAACCAGGAAGTGTTATATGCACCAATAGTGTATATTAGTTTGTACACAGTTTATTTCTACTATATATTATTATTAATATTATATATGTATATGACGTATAAAATATAAGTATTTTTTTTTTTTTTTTTTAATAGATTATGAAATAAGTGTTTTTTGAACGCTTTTATTAAGTATTTATACTGTAGATTAAAATAATTATATTTGAAACGTAACACTGACTTAAATTTGACCTATAGTTTGATGCATAGTAAAAATTATTGCGCAAAAAGTTAGGTTCTTACAGCTTTCGTCTTCTCGGTGAATCCCATTTTATCACATTATGATAAATATTTATTTATTATACAGATAAAATTCATTCCTTTCCCAATAAATTGTAATTCCTAATGCAGTCTGTGTACAATATCTTGATAACACTGCACGGATATATTATAATATTCATACTCCTCTAGTACGTTTTCAGAATACAATACCTATCTGAAAGTGTATATCTTCTTGCTTTATATCCGTCGACAAATCGATTGATAAAACAATACATTCATTAGTGACGAATACACAGAAATTATGAAATGGCCAAAACGTGTGTATTAGATATTAAGATTAAGATTATGCTAATAATCCTTTAGTTTCATGTTGGCCTCGGTGGTTACCTCGCTTCAAGTTTTTTTTTTTTATAATATATAACATATTATAATTAATGTACCTTTTTTGTTTTATAAAAAAAACGCATAATATAACATTTAAAATCTTTAGGCACATAGTAACAATAAGCAATTTAGCTAGTACACATAACTATATTAATAGATAAATATCAATAAGGGAAGATATTCAGTAATAAATTACAATTCCAATATAATATAATGTATTTTATAATTTATAATTTTGTCTGTTTTGATTAACTTCTACCTTCCAAATGTTTTTGTTAATTTAACATGTTAAAATTCTGATAAATACATTTTTAATCTCACATTAATACTATATTTTCAAATACTTAGTTGTTTATATTATCATTTAAGAAGTAAATTAATGAATTTAGATGCAAATTTATTTTTTTAAATAAATTATTCCACCCTGTTTTACTGTCAATTGTTAACTACACGTTTTCTAAAAAATATATTAAAGCGTTTAAACCGAAATTAGTATGAATAGATTTTGAGTTATTAAACTTAAGAAATTAAGAACAATAGGTGCTTAAAGTTTAATAACTTTGAAAATAATCTTTAAAATTTTGATTTAAATGCATAGAAATTTTCAATAAATATAGAATGGTTCACTAATGAAAGATAACTTTAAATCACTACAGGACACTATTCAAATTACCAAAAGAATCCAAGTATTTGAAAATATAACCTACATAACATACCTAGATACTAACAAATTCAAAAATCTAAATTTCAGAAAATAAGTTACTAAATAAAGGTAACCCCATCATCAACTTAGTAATTTAAGTGTACGGTATACATATGTTAAATTTAAATTCAGTGATGAATTATTGTATTTGAAAAAGGATTCAAAGTGGATACAATTTGTCAGCCTACATATTTTTTATGGTTATTTTGTTATATATTTAAATTATTTTTGTTTTTTTTTTTTTTATTAAAAAAAACACCTTTTGTACGTGCTACATTGTATAAAAATTAAATTTAAAGGGTACAAGTTTTTACATTTGTATACATATTATTAATATTTGGATTGTCAAAGATTGTTTATAATATTAATTTTTGTTAGGATTTTTATGGAGTTGTCTTTATTTAAAGCTTTTTCTAATTTCTATTGTTATATGAGCAATTTATTTTCTTATGAGTATTATGGTGATAGTTTAAACTACTTTTTGTCAAAAACACATCATGTAGTATAATATTTTATAATAATTATTATTAGGCATTATATCATTTCATAAAATATTACTAATTATTACTATTTTTCACTTTTAACCAAACAGAGTATACTTACTAGATTTAATTTTCTACCAGGAAACAAGTTAAAGATTGAAACACTTTTTTACTTAAAAAAGTTTTTCTAGACACAACAATAAAAATTAATATCTCGTATCATATGTAATAAAACTAATATACAAAACGCTTCACTCGATATTTAAAAATGGTAGTGTAGCATGCTCGGTGAATCTCCTAGTGTGTATTAATTATAAACAAATTAATTTAAAATACATTTTACATCTGTGATACTATTTCAATAGTAATATTTATATTACGCTTTGTAATTATACCACAATAATATATTATGATTTATAATGCACGCCATAAATCATAATACTTTATATGACTTTATTATTATGTTATATGCTCACAGCGATATCGAATAGAGTATTATATAAATATTCGTTCGACGACTTCATTACTATAATAATGATGAAGTGAGGGTGATTATATCCCCAATACAGCGTTATAGATATATTGATTTCGGGCAAATCAAACAATCCCGGTATAGTGCTACCTTTAGGAGTCTTATTTACAGCCCCTAAAAATAAACAATTTTTCGAAGTTTTATTTTTTCTGAATGATTTTCCAATGGGATGAATTGCACATGTGCACACAAGGTTACCATTTGAACTGTAAAATGTCAAACTGTTTCTGTAAACAAAAAGAAGTATCACATGGATAGTTCCCAATTCTGCTCACATTATACTATTTTGGTACGTGCGGATGAAGTTGCTGTAAGGAATTGTATCGTTTAGGAAAATCGTTTAAACTAGTTAGAAATGTCTGGGACAAAGGCTTTAACAGTTTACTTAAACATACAGATTAGTATTAATTATGTGTGGTTTTTACTTTTTATAAAGAAACATATATATCCAAATCACTTTTGCAGTAGTTATTCTTTAATCTTTACCATATATAGGTACAGCTGTGTAAATAAATAAAATAAAATTGTTTTTATTTACATGCATGTTATGTATTATTTGATTATATTTGTGTTTACATCCGATTTTGACAGACAAAACTGATTATCTGAAAAGTATGAATGATTTTAACATATTTGAAATTCTTGTAAAAAACATATTTTTAATCATTATCTTTTTTTGAGTTTTCTCTTTTTAGAATAATAAATATTTACATTTTTAATATCATAACTTGAATAACAATAATGTGTATATATTTTTTTTAATTGTATACCAAAAGTATCAAATATTGAACGACTATTTAATTATTTAAAATTCGATGAGCGGAATGATAAGGATACCCTATAAAATATTGGTCCATTTTTCAGTTCGTCTAAACTACGAGTACAATAGTACATAATATACTTATGAGTTGTGACTATTATGACTAATATAATATTATTTGTTTGAATGAAGTTTTCTACTTAAACAACATCTAAATTCAAATTCAAATTTTTATAATAGTTGTTAATATTAAAAACACAAACTATTATTACATATTATATTATAATGTTGTTAATTCCACAGTTATAATATTATTCAAAACATTATGGTTTTAAGTCGATTATAATAATATAATATATATAAACAAAAACCATTATAATCTATTGATTATTATGTATATTACCATTAGATATACATGCTCATCGGAAATCCGGTATTAGTAAAATAAATATTATATAATTAAAATAATTTGAATTATGCAAAAAACCTTCGAATTATCTGTGTATAATGCATCGTAGGTTGTTTTCATTTCAAATTATGTTTCGAATAGTTTTAATTATTGGTGTAGATATTCGCAAACAGAATATTAAAGTTATATTTACATGTTAACACACTATTCGAACTTGACTAGTTATTTTTTCATACCGTAGGTATAAACTAACGACATTTTTTTTAATGATTACCATTAAAATATGAATCATATGAATAAAATTGGGTAAGAGGTACACGCAATAGAGGACGTAAATATCATAGTAAAGTAGGAAAAAGACCATAGAAAAGTGATTTTATAAATTAAATCTTAATAACACTTGTTTTTATACCTAATAAATAAACATTAAAATATTATTAACACAACATTAAAAATAAAATATTTAAATGTATTTTGCACTGTGACATTATTACTTATATCTAGTTATAATGAACAAAAAAAAATTATACTTATAATATTATATATATTTCAAATACCGGCGTCTATTAAATAGTTATGTTAACATATTTTTTATAGTTAAACAAGTAAGATCAAGTTGAGAATTTGAAGCAAATATCTAGGTATAATCATTGTTGATCCATTATCAGTAAAATGTTCATCTCCGTTTATAGGAAAATTTACTGCTAGAATAACTCTGAAGATCTTTTTTTTTTTTTGTGAATCCTTTATTGAAATCAGGAGATAGAAAGCAACAAAAACATTTACATTTTACATATAAACATATTTATAAAATATTTTAATTTTTTGGACATTTTTAGAATTAATTCTCCGTTCCTCGTCATATAAGTTATAATTTGGTAAAATATAGTCTACAAAAAATAATAATTAAATGAAATGTGGACAGGATAATGACGCTTGCTGAGTATTAATCACTAGTATCAGTCGGCTTGACGTGTATATAATAGTCATGCGTTTTTTTAAATTTATAATTCGTATAATGAGAAACCAACACGTTAAAAACATAAATAAAGCTATGTTTAAAATATTTTTAAAAATTTTTATTCCCTTTATCATTCAAGGTACAAAAAAAAAAATCTGATCTATTTTGTTAAATTTACATTTATTTACATTTTTTGAAACCATGCAGTAGTATGTTTTTGGTACCGATGCTAATAACAAATAAAAATTAACAATATTTAAAAGTCAATATACAACAATATTGATCTATTAATATTGACAAAATGCAGTTATACCTATTTAAATTAAGTAAAATAATTGAACAATCTAGTTCAATGTAATTAGGTACTTATTAAGTAAATTGTATTTATTACAAGTTATTATTACAGATAGTGTTTTTGTTTTTATTTTCTTATGTAAATGTCTACATAAGTTTTATATGAAAATAATATGGTTACATACATGTTTGATCAATATAACTATAATTTTATAAATCTCTAAGAGTTAAATTTCCTGTTTTATTCTAGCATTGTTAGGTAGTATATTATATTATGTACAATTGTTATGTTATTGATTTGCTATAGTTATACCCATATAATACTATTATAAGCTTTGATAACACACTGATTCAATTAAATTATTATACTACAATAAAATTACTTCTTTATGCTGTAATAACTATTATACATTTTATTAAATATAAAAATATTAATATTAATTTATTAACCAAGTCTATGTATAGTTTTAATTTAGTTGAAAAATAAATTAAAGATTAACATCTTAGGTAGGTATTTAATAATTTTGCAGCCTTGAAGCCTATAAACCCACCATCAATATAATTTCTGTCTTTATATTAAAACTTAGATTTTAATATTTAGAATACTTTTTATATAATTTTTTACTCAACATTTTTTAACATAAATTTGTTTATTTTTTATACTTTATCATAGTCTATTTAGATATTTTAAACTTTTTTTTTTAAATATAGTCTATAATTCTAGTAAAATCTAAAACTTATAATATACTCTTATGATTCTATATTATATAATAATTTATATAATATATTATGTGTACATATTACTTATAAATATATAATCATAATGAGATGATTAAATTAATTCAATATACGAGTTCAGCCTTCAGGCTATAGTTTTCCCAATCATATTCGTATTTATTTCATGGAAAATTAAAAAAAAAAATCGATACTTAAATTCAATAATAATAATATATTATATATTAAATTAATTTGTAGTGTAAAAGTATGGAAAAATCAAAAAAAAAATCATATGCTACTTTAAATTTAATATTTAATTACAAATTATATAATTAGAATGTTAATACAATTTTAAATTTGAATATACTATCCAGTTAGTTTATAGCTAATATTCATGTTGTTTTTTTTTTTACCCATAATAATATAATCTCTTCAGTTTATTAGTATTATTTTATAAGCAAAAAATTAATATTAGACTATAAACCGTTTTAAAGGGTAAAAAAGTAAAAAAAAAATAATAATACTAACACACATCATTTAGACAATGTAATACAATAATACTATATTATTATGAATAATAATTTGTAAATCATTTTCAAAAATAGGTTTAACAATATTAATTATTATTATAATTCAGTAAATTATAAAATGCCGTAAGTAGAGTGTGTATTACCCTCAAACACATATTTTTTTACTGAACGTTAAATGCTAATCCTATCACAACACCAAAACCAATTTAAATCTTCAGACTCTCACCAAAATACTGAACAATATCTTCATCCTCAATCAATTTCTACCATTAACATATTCATAGTCACCACCCAACAGCAAAACAAATTTTAAAAATATTTTATCTTCTTTTTTGTATACAAATTATAAATATATATTAATATCGTATTATAATATAATGTTCACCCATTGGGTCGTATGCCGAGAATCTTAAGTAATAGTTATAAAAAAATCATGCATCAACTGAACTTGATGAAAACGAATAAAATCCTATTTTATTAAATTGTACTGTCCGTACAAATATGAATTATTATTTATTGCCAATTAATTAGAATAAATACTGCGCCCAACCAATAAATTATACCATTATAATATTATATTCTCATAGTCGGTAATGGTTTTATTACGTCACACCCCAATACAGCATAATAGAATATAATATAATATAATATTAACGTGTATTATAATAATATAACCATCATACCTATAATATATCGCAAACGATGACGAATACAATACCTAAACAATATTTTAACCACGCAGATAGGTGCATCACTGGAATCACTGGCCCGACAGTGCGCGTATATCAAATCGATTTGTTCGAGTGCTATTGGTTATATAGTGTATTCAACCCGTTCGCGTGATGTTATTGGTATATACGATCGGCATAAAAATCCAAGGATATACGTATTGTCGTAGTCGTCGTCGTCATTCTGGTCGTAGAAAAAAAAAATTAATAAATTATAAACATTTCCAGACCTTTGTGTCGTAATTGAGACTCGGCCAGCCAAGCCACCATCGCTGGTCAAACACAGTGAAAACCGCTCACGTCACAACTAGTTATATGTTGTTACGTGCCGCTAACGGGTGGTGGGGTGGTACGTGGTAGATTTTCCGCGATTGGGAGGGGACGGAACCCGCTTGTCAAACCCGCGTCGTTGCGTTGTGTATATATATATGTATTCGTCTACCTTGTCGGACACTGTTCGATTACAAGTTGTTAACGATACGGCGACGGTGACGACGACTACGACGACGGTGACCACCGAAGAGTACCCCTGCAAGCATACATACATATCATCAGTTACAGACATATAAAATCAATATCAATCTCGTCACCGACTCGCAGATCTCGTCCGAAACCGTATCGCGGAGACCTGCACCAAAGGTAGTCTAAGTATAAATTGGCCGACATTCAAATCGCAATAACAGAAATGGCTACAAAAACCTTATTGTTACCCACACCGGACAAGTTGAAGGAAATTTACCAGGACCTGGGCACGACCGAAGAAAAGGCTAACGCTGACGTTCAGACCATCATGGAATGGATGCGTAAACAGCCACATCTCCCTAACCCCGATGGTAATAATTTATTATATATTATTTTTTTACCAATAAACGTTTGTATGATAAAAATTAATGAAATCGTGAAAAAATAAATAGTAATACTGAAAAGTGTTTAACGTTTTAGAAGCTTTTTTCTTGTACATACAATTTTCAGTTGAGAATCATTTTATAAATACCTATAATAGGCTATATGTCAAATTTAACCAGAATATTATAAAATTTTCGATTTTCCAAAATATTTTTGATCCCATTGAAATATAATTAAATTTTTATTTTTTAATAAGATATATTTAGGTACATAATATAATATTATAATATTATAAACCAAATATTTGTCGATACCTTTTAATTGGCAATAATTTAACTTAGAATTCTTCGTAACGCGTTTTTAATACAAACAAAAAAAATTCCTGAAATATATTTTTAAATTATCACTTAAACAACTTCACATGATCAACTCGAAGTAATAAACAATTACAATAGTTCCTTTTTTATGGTTAGATATAATGCATCAAAAAAAAAAAAATGATATGTCTTTTAATAATAATTTTAAGGAGTTTAATAAAAACGTGTATATATTATTTATTTTTAGTTGACGAACGAAGAATTCGTTTGTTCTTAATTCTATGCAAAAACAGTTTGGAGAGGACCAAAGAGTCTTTGGATCAATATTATACATTAAAGTCAATGGTTCCAGAATTTTTCGGTAACAGAGATCCTACGGCTGAACCACTCTTGAGATCGATGAAAACATCGTAAGTTATAGATACGTATTATTCATACAATATTAACGGTCATTATTTACTTTGGGACCTAATAACTATAATTTATCAAGACAATAAGTTAATTTCATATATTACATACTTCTAATTACGCACGAAATGTCATGCTCACTACACGATAATAACCGTGTAATTGTATTTACTGTTAGAGTTATATATTAAAATATGCTATTTTTAATTTTATAATGGCACGTTTTCGATTTTACAATTTATATTATTACTAGACAAATATTAAATGGTAGGTAATAATCATTATGAACTGTCAACATTTTTTAACGATTTTTTGCGTCATTGTATACTATATTTGACAATTTAAAATAGATAGTAGTTTACTAATCCAAGAATATTTATAGATACAAACATTAAGTAACCATATTTGTATAATTAGTAATAGCTAATAGTAGGCAAATGATATATGACATCAAATCGTTGATTGTAAAAATGCAATGGCAAAATATTTGATGACTTAAAAAGTTAAAAATGTAATTTGGTATAAATAAAATAATAAATATTGAAGTTAATTTTTTTTTTCAACGTTTAGGCTTTTCATTCCTTTGCCAAAACTGACACCAGAAGGCTACAGGATCTCATTAAGTCGTATCAGATGTCCAGAAATCGATAATTTCGAATTTGCGGACTACGTCAAGGTCAACTTTATGTCCATCGATATTAGGCTGTCTAAATTAGATATGTTCAAAAAGGAAATATTCGTCTTCGACTTAAAAGATATCACCATGGCTCATCTGACCGCCATGCTACCCCAGATGAAGAAGTTCGTTTACTGTGCAACAGTGAGTATATAATTATTAATGAAATTATACACGATTAAGCTATGTTATGGATTTAAAAAAACATCACATGCGCTACAGAAATATTCACGATGGGCGGACGGCTGGTAGCAAATGGAAAAATAATTGCCAAACAACGCGTAAAGATAATGGTTTTGTTTTTGAATATTTTTAACCGAGTACTATAATTATTATGGTTACTAAATCGTATTTTGGGTTGGATACACAATAATAATTAGAACGTTTGCACCACAGAATTGCATTGACTTAGCCTACGTATTGAATAAATACCTATTTAATAAAATATATAAACTGACCATAAACGTCATCTACACCCACGATGAGAACCTGCTGCGTGCGTCATAAATGTACTAGGTATGATCGCATACAATAATATGAAAAATGTGGTTTTAGAAACAAATGCGATTTATCGATTCGTTGTATATCGTTATTATTCGAATCGTATTTTCGTAGGCATATGCACGCGAACAGTGTAAACTTGTCGGAATTCCACGACTGCAAGTATCCACTTTTTTTTGTGGTAAATGTATGGATCGAACACGAAACTTGTTAGATCGGTTTTGCTACGTCCTTAACGATATTCACGGTATACCGGAAACTATTCGATTTCATTGTCAAGGTTGCGTTCCTATACTGTTGAAAGCGAATAATCTTAATTCAAGACAAAGTATCGGTTTAAATAATAATAATAGTTGTTTGGTGGCTTATTCCATAACACATAGCCTTACCGGTTTTCAATAATTAAATTTTTTATGTACGAATAACGTCGGTATTCGCCAACACAATAAAATATTATCACTGCAAGCTCCTCTCCCCTATTTAATAGTATACCCTTCTATAATAATTATGACGCACTGGGATATATATTATTAAGTTTTCTTATTATTTTTTCTACTAGAAAAACCAATGTCCATAAAGTCACGATGACACGCACAATAATATAATAATAATAATAATAATAATAGTTTATTCAACTCGTGTAGGATACAATATGAATACAAATTAATTTAAAAGATAATATACAGCTCTATTATTCTATTCGTGTAGATTTTTCGGATATCACTGAAATCAGCTGTTATCATTTTTAATTAATATTATCACAATATTATAACACATATATTGTTCACGCGGAACCGATGACGTACTTTTGCAAAACCAGTTGAAAACTGGTCAACGACATGTTTGTTATTGCGTACCGGAATTTATTGGAGCGTTTTTATTTTGCTTGAACTTGGTTTAATGCTAACATAACGTATTTGGTTCATGATTTATAGCTTGTAAAAACTATTCATTGACCAAATACGGTAAGTGTTAAACGTAGTTATATGCCTTAACAGCATATAAAGCAACGATTGATTCGAATAATGGTCGTTACTCGTTAATACCCAATTAGTCACGTGGACAACAAAAAACCAATTGACGTTTTTTGAATCGAAAACCTACGCTTATTATGATATTGCGTGTAGTTTCTCGCAAATATTATATGCAATATTATTATTGTGTAAGCACACTAGGCTGTTAAGACACAATTGACGGATATATACAGAACGCGCGATTTACTTGTCATGATGCTAACCGTTTGTAATGCACGACTAAGTCTTAAAATGCGTTTTTAACCGTGTTTCAGACGGCCTATCCATTACGGATTCAAGAAATTCACATATTAAACATGCCAAGCTACGCTCAAACGATGGTCAACATGGTTTTGGGTGTTTTGAAAAAGAAAATTGCCAACAGAGTGAGTTAAACTTAGCGTTAGACATATTTCTAAGCGAAAACTTAACAATAACGACAATTATATGAATAACGTCCTTTTTTTGTCCCGCTCATCGATATAGATTAAAATCCACAACGGAATTGAAGACCTGAAGAAGCACATTGGTTCGGACATCCTTCCACTAGACTATGGTGGTTCATTCCCAAAAACTAGCGAAGAATTAATCGGTGAGTCTCTATAGCTATTATAGATAATAACGGTTATAATATTATAAACAATAGATCCAATAATTATAGGTACCTACAATAACAGTTTTCGTTTTATTTTAATTTCTAATCGATTTTTGGATCTTTCTATAATGGTAAATACATTGGTGGATATAAGTATATGAGATGGCCTTTAGGCGAAGTATATCACGGACACTATAAATAAATAATCAAGATACTATATATTTTTTGATTATTACATAATTTTGAGTATTTTAAACTTTTTATTTGTTTAATAAATGTTATCATACAATACAAGTATGAAGTAGGTTACTATACGTAAAATACAAAAATAACTTATTTTGTATATAATTCTATGTGTTTGTTTAAATACAAATTAGATACATTTTTTTGCAGTGATTACCATTAAATGATTAAACGAAATGTGGGGGCCCCTGAGCTTCGTTCCATCTGTCCCCACCTTTCATCTAGCTATATATACCATAATATTAATAAACTATATATTATTATAATGTCAGTGATGTCCATATAGGTTTATTTTTATAGTTGTATGTGAACCTTAACGATATTACTGACCAAACGTCACCAAACCGAATTTCCACTAACTTATAAAATAAAAACGCGTATCTCGCCGCATAATCTTTTAAAACATTACTATTTTTTTTAATTATTTTTTTTTTTTCGTGATAGGGTTTTAATACTACTGCTGTAGTTCCCTTGATATTTTGCACAGGAAAACGGTGTTTCTGCGTAATATACATTATTATAGTCGGTTGATGCGTTATATCGCATTGCAATTGAGTGTCGGTTAAGGAGGTGGTATTAAAGCAGCCGCGCGTATATTATTATGTACCGACCTATCTACGTATTAGGATTTCACCACTACAGCACAGAATATTGATGTCGCGTCGTTAAATTAAATATTGATCGTCCGCCCGAAATAACAACGATAATAATAATATTATTAATTATTATTACTATTGTAATGGACAATAATAATTAGAGCAGTAAAGTGTTGTTTTCGTGACCACGTGACGACACAAATTAAACGTTTAACGATCCGCAATTATTGTGAATAATAATAATAATAACAATATTACATGTGTCGTATTATTATGTGGTGTTATATTTTACACGCGGACGATTATCGGTAACACCGTCGCACGCATATGTCGATTATATAACATACACGACCTGCTATTCATTCCCGCTGATGAGTATATAGTAAATACAAACCGATGAGTCGGTGAAATATACTGACGTGAACGTTTAGGTACGTTTTGGTTGTAGTTGTCTACTCGTTTTTGACGGATTGTCGGTCTCACCTTAGCGGCTCGTGGCCAATTTTCTAAGTTATCCACATTTCTATAAAACTTAAAAATCAATTAGTATTATATATTTTAATATTCAATTGCGATCTTAATTATAATTACTTTCCAATGATCAACTGTCCGATATCTATTTAGGGTAGGGGAGCGTTGTATTATATATATATTAATATAAAAATGACTTCACAGGAAAATCTTTGGACCTCTTCAAATTTTCAGATTTTAATAATTGTTTTTTTTATTTGAAAGAAATTTAGACTTTCTACAACCCGCATTTAACTTTTTTTTTTAAATATATAATAATTATAGTTTGAGATTTAGATGTTAAAAATCGAAATTATAAATGCTGGCTATAGTATATTTCACTATTTTGACTAAAAATAATAAAAACAAATTGATTGATTCTATATAGGATAAGGTTGTATTGATTGTATTTTTGAAAACAAAATTGCTATCATCAAGTCAATAATAATATGTCGATGCATGTGTTTTTAATACAATTATTATGTGTATCGCTTCATTGGAATGACGTAGGTAATAACATGGTTGTTATTCCTTTGTGAACGAATAATGGTAAATAATGGAAATTACCATCGTGTACTTAACATTATACACTAAGACATATTTTTTTCTATGTATTATAATATAATCGTGTTCGTTGTTTATTTGCCATAAGAATAATAATAATAATAATATACTCGTTTGTTAACTAAAAACCGGATTTCAATACACTGACGGTGTGACGGTGACTACCAACCAGACCAACATGTAGTCTGTAGATAGCAAAGAGTTATATTATTATTGCTAATTATTTGCTCTCCATGAGTCATAAAAAATTTAAATACTTGTCGTTTTTTTTTTTTTACTTTTTTAACGTGTTTGAATATATGTTATCATTTTATCATTAATGAGTTCCGAAACGAACGAATAACATTTTTCAACGATCAGCAAACGCCGGTTGGTAATTTTTTAGTTGTTTTGAGATAGCTAATCGTTATGTTATTCTAACCGCATTTTGCTATGTACACTTCAATACACAAAAGTGTTCGTGAACAATTTTTTAAATTTTAGTTTTCATATTCATTTTACGTCGCACAATAACTAGTTATAAAGTTTATTTTTTCTGTCTGTCTGTCTGTCTGTCCGAGTGTTCATCGGTATTGACTGATCAGTCAATCGTTTCCCATTGGTTTGTAGTATTATGATTAGTTTATTTTTAGTATTCCTTATCGCGAAAATAAAAATATTATGTCCTCGAAAATAGTTTATTTTATCCACCGTTTAAAAGGCGCAGAGAACATAAATAGTATGAAACGCGGGGCGTTGGGGCGGAAGTGTTTTTTTTTTTATCCAATATTGATTAGGTATATATTTTGTGTTTACTGCTTCACCGAATACCAAAACATTCCACAACGCTCAAATATATATTTTAACAACGTGTGTATCATAATAATTAGTATATATTTTATAATTATTATGCTATACAGTGTTTACAGTGTTATAGCGTACAGGAAATCTGTTTATTAATAATTACCAAGTACCAATTATTGAAATTCATTATAACATTTATAACAATAAATAATGTAATAATATTACATACTATAACGTTACAGTGATCGCGTGATAGTACTATCCGATAATGTTACTAAATTATTTTTATCAAATTAAATCTGATGAATTATACGATATGGAAAATATCTCGCAAATCGCCAAGATCAAGGATCATTTGTAAATTTCACGACGCAGAACGATAATAATAATAGTATGCACCTACTTGTGAATTAACATAATAATTTACACTCGCGCGTGTCCATAGTTTATTCCGCGTTCTCTTCAGAAAAATCAAAACCAAAAAAACCGACTGTGCGATCCGCATACTAATTATTTACTATAATAATAACTTTATATTATCTATGGCGAGGCCGCCGGCCGAATAAACAAAAATATGAGGTCGACCAATTGTGCGCGCAAGACCGATGCACGCCATAATATCATTGCCACCTTATCACTTATACGGGATTTATAATAATTCAGATGGGCGTGATGATGTTATTATGGGAATGTCTATAATGGGTATTTGATTAAATATTAACTAGTGCGTAAAACACTATCTCGTCAACATTGTATTATTATTAAATCGAATTCGGTCGGATGGTGCAGACGAGGGATGTTAATGTGCAATGTAACGCTATACACGTTTGGGTTTGCAGTGACAAAAGTATAGACCAATGCTGCCGGCGCAAACGATGTCCACTCGTCCAACCAAAACAATAAAAGATAAAATAACAAAAATGGCGATTTATCCGTAGATGAGGAAAAAAATGTCAGATAATTTGAAATTTGTGTAATACGTTCTACTACTAATACCAGTGATTCTCAATGTTATACGACCCCCAAATGAAATGTTCAATTTTTTCATGACATCATAAAATATTTTTTTCATACACGCGCATAGATTATCATCATGTATTCGCGACACCCAAGATCAGAATCACTGTTCTATAGAAAATTGATTTACATGTTATATAAATTATATATTATATATTGTGTATCTATAGTGTGATTTCATCTAAAATTATCAATTGAAATGTACATAATTTTTTTTTGGACAACAGCAGGGGGTACAGAGAGGGCATAAAATAACGATGATTATGTGACTGCAATTGGCTTTTTACTACGTTCGATTTCTAATGTTCATTTCAACAACCTTTTTTAGTTATTTAAATCTTACAGGCAATTAATATTTATTACGATAATAATTTAAGTTTACAATAATTATTGTATTTCATGCAATCAGCATTACGGATGGCGGTTCAAGTATATAATATAAATTATAATACCTACAATTATATGTTATATGATTTGTTTTGTGCGAAGTGGTATAAAAGTTTCCTTAGGATTTAAATCCAACAAAACGCTATTGATACGTAGCGAATGAAAGAATATTTACGATTTGTATGCCCACGTGACGCCTTATTATATTATATTATACGCTTCATACACTTCCTATACGGATTATTATTTGTTTCGCTGCCTGTGTGTAAACTTTTTACGGTCACATCTATAGAATAACGCGTATTGCAGTTTGTAAGCTTCGGAATTCGGATACCTGTTTGTTAAAACAATAATATTGTATTGCATCCACAATGATAATATTATTTTACTCGTTTTGATGTAACCTAACAACAATATCATTTGTGTATAGGTACTGGCAACTATATAAATATATATTGTACACAATTATATGCATAGCGTTCGAGTTTTTTAACCACACGCTGTTATTATGAAACGTGCCGTTTTTACGCGATTCGTGCGCATGGCATTATTACAATCCGTTTATTTAGTTTTCAGAATATGTCCGAACGGCACGTGGACCCGATCGAGAAAATAATAATTTAACTAGAATCATAAATGTATAATAATGCAATAACATGTTTCTCAAACGCGTAATCGTGGTATCTCATATGAATTCGAAAATAATAATTTTAGATTGGTCATCAAACAAAAAACAAAACATAACATAGCAAAAAACAACAACATTTTATGTTGATATTATTTAAAAAAACATTTCAATATTTTTCGATGGAAATATATTTTTAGTAGTTTAAAAATAGTAACTAATTGGCAACAACTGATATACTTAACGTCTTATATACATATCAAACTCTAATATACCTATAACATTCTACCTATATATATATATACCGATTTTATTATCACAAATATAATATATATGTGTGTATTTTTTTAATTACAGTTGACTGGCAAGAAGAATTGATGAAACACAGGGATTGGTACCTGTCTCAAAATTCGGTCATTTGCGATGAAAACAAAAGAACAAAGAAACCCTGCGTTAAGGTGAACATGCTGGCTGGAGTTGAAGGCTCATTTAGAAAGCTCGAAGTAGACTAACATTGTGTGTTTCATATTTTGTAGAAATAATGTTTTTTTTTTAGTTAGTGAATGATTTATTTTTTATTTTATTTTTAAGTTAATCCGACATAGACTCAATAGGTTATATTATATACAGTGTTTAGTTTTGGTCGGTGATAATAACTTGCGTTTTTTTTTATGTAATTTATGCATAGTGGTGTAAGTCAATCTTTCATTATATTTTAAATAGTAACTGTACAATTGTATGTGAAAAAAAAATATAGTTTATACTATTCTTAACTTCTTTTGAGTTCATTTTTATTATACGCTCAACCATTATGCAGTTATAAGTATTTATAGCTTTTGGCTGTACGATTTCCGCAGGTTTATATGAATACAAATGGTTCAACACGTAAGCACCAACCTAAGACCCTGTACAATATATTACATAATTTTAAATAAATAAAAACAAAAAAACGACCCAACAACTACACGTGCGTTTGAGAAATACATTTATTAAAATTACTGTGAAAACTTATATTTGTTTGAAATTTTCGTATACCTCATAATAATTTTTCGGCCAAACTCCAAATAGACGTTCGTAGAATGTTAATAATAATTATACTTAATATATTGTTTGTTTTTATCCTAATGATTACATCAGTGCTTGAATTGTAGTGAAGTAGCGAGAGTTCTTCTATTGTTTAAAAAAAATATATTTTAAGAATACCCTATAGTTACCAATACTTTTTTATTAGAACTGAAGAATGATACGCTCCTTTTTACAAAATATTTTTTAACAGACATTTTTTTTGTAATTTTTATTTCTTAAAATTAAGAAACTACATAATAATTAGAAAAAATTTAATTGATTTAAATTTAAAAAAAAACATAAACATGTTTATTTTAAAAGTCAATGAATTACTATCGATAAAAATTATTTATGTTAATCACTTACAAAAAGTAGTGACTGGCATACTCGTGCATTGTAGTTCTTTGTTTGAAGGTCGATGGATGTTCCCCGGTTCCCCCTAAAAATTATGACAAATTCAATCATTTTACAAGACATACATTTTTTACGAGTCTGTGTTTTCACTTTTGTTTATTTTTCCAAATTTGAGCACTGTTACGTCTTAGAACAATTATTAACATTTTTCATTCATTCGATTATATACAGTTAACCTAATGTATGTAAACATTATTTATACTTATAGAACATGTATACGTTATTTCATCGAATTTTCAATACCCTTAAAAAAAAAAAATGTCATTTTCAACAGACTAGACGTTTTTAATATGAAGTTTATTTTTATATCATCGAAATTGTAACGTTTCAGCGAAATATTAAATAATATTTTATTTTTATTGAGATAATAACGCAGACAAGAATGAACATAAAAAATTATAACGCGTCGAGCGAATATAAATAAATGCAATATAAAATATAAAATCAATCACAGATTACTGTAAAATTATTCAATGAGTATCATATATTTATATACTGTTGCGATATAATGATATTAAATCGATGTTTAGAGAGGGCCGAAGGGAGAATGCATTTTTAGATGAAACAGACGATGTTAAGTTATTCTTATGATTATTATTGTTCTCGATATAATGGTTTGATATCATCATGTGTTAACATTTTTAAATTATTATAATAATCTACTATGACTTATAATAAAATATCACTGTACTTGACAACGCCGTTAATCCGTCTCCACCTTGAATTTCCATTATTTCCAATATCAATACATTTTAATATTTCGATTATAATTTCGGATTTATAATCCTTCATTGTGAACTCCAATATCCCATTTTCGATTAAGACCTGAAACTGCATGAGGTATTAATAATATGTACCATTTTATAATATACTATACTCAAATATCGATAATTTAGCGTTGCTAAGATAATCGTTTAAAATTTTAATTAAAGATTAATTAATTTAATTCTAGACCTTTTATTACGTAATATGCTCTGATTTTAAATTATTGTAAATTTGGACATTAAAGACTATGTTTCGTATAGACTGAGGATTTTTTTTGTTTTTCATTGTTAAATGTATACATAATGATTTTCATAATAATTAATACCTACATTGTCTCGAAACAATGTGCACTCAGACAGTTAGTTGTCTATATAAAAATATACAACGAAACTTTACCCACATTATATATTTACAACTGTAAATAGTTAAAAATTCCTTATTTAAATCATCGTTAATCACCTATAGTCCTAAAGGATTTAAAGTGTAACTAGCTTAATCGTTAATTAAGTATAGAATAATTACCGTTAAGACTTTATGTGTTTATTGTTGTCATCATATTATATTGATTTTAAGTAACTAATAGATATAAATTATTCAAATACACGTTACTTGATCGTAAATAATTAATCGCATCAAATGTATCGTTTTCTATTTAGATTTTTATAAAAGTAAAATAAAAATATCTTTAGGGAAATGTATACAATAACAATAATTGAAATACTAAAAATTAATTTTACAATCGATTACAATATGTGTTTCGAGGAAAATCTTCAGTATTATTATTGATATAATTGGTGCATAAATGTTTTATTTTAACTGCTCTATCTCGGTAAATGCTTTGTATATTTAATAGTTTTCTTTTTTCTGTTCTATTTAATTAAAAAGTAATGCTAGTAATTTTAAAATTCGTAATGAAAACTCAAAGTAATTTCAATAGCTATTTCGCAGTCCCCAGAATTTTAGGAAAAAGTCCTATTTCATTATAATATAGGAACATTAGGAACTAATATAAATTATAGGTAATTTACGATAAATTGTCAGGCTGTTAATTATTTAAGATCAATTGATGGGATACCAAATTATTCAATAATTATATTATAAAAAGTCCTACCAGTGATAAGACACTTCAAACGTTCAAGGTTTTTAAGATCTTAACCAAATAAACGAGGAAGTTTGTTAACATAGTGATCATATGAATTAGTTATTATATTATACATTAAATAATTATTTAAGGTTTGGAATAAGAAATAATATTACGTTCTACCTACTCTATTTAAATATTTAATCGTATCAAGAATAACATGAATCATAAATTAGAGTTTCCAACACTTGAAATGATTAAGGTTATATAAAAGGGGATAACCGATTAACAGACACGAGAATTAAAAAAGAATTTGTGTAACTAATTACTTAAAACGATGTGGTATATTTTTTTTTATTTTACTTCGTTTAAAATACTATTTAACATTTTTTATAATATTGTACCTACTTGATTATAGTTTGTAATTAATGAACTCGGTGAAATTTTTCAAAATTGAATGAACAATTGTTGGCTGCTGCCTTGAAACATAATATATTAATATAGTGATGTAATTAATATTATGATAATAACATTAAGTATATACAGTGATTTGTCTGAATATGTGGGGGTGTGTATAATAGCTACAAAAACAAATGTTTTTCAATAATTATTTTATAAACAACTCATTATAACATATAATTTTTATATATGTGTTATGATTTCCAAGGCTATTATGTTTAATTTGTTTTTGACTAGTTAAATATTTTTTTTAAAAAGATAAAATTCAAATAAAATAATTTTGTTAAATCAGTATTACATTTTAGTTTATAACATATTTTAGTGATAAATATTTTTACAAAAAAAAAAAAAGGCAAAATAAATGAAACAATTAAAGTGTATATTTTAAAACACTTTTTAAATATTTTTTTCCTTTGTATACTGCTTTATTTTTATTTTTTTCAGTATATATAAACTGTAGCAATTGATATGATGTTATTTTATAGATAAAAAAAAAATGATTAAATAAAATACCTAGTGCACGTCAAATTATTTTCATCAATATGGGTAATATGATAATGTATATTATTTTAATATAATATCGATGTTAATGACAATAGATTTGGAAGATACGGGGACTATGATGATTTTATTAGTTACCTAGTTATTAATATTATTCTATCAAAATTTATCATTTTTAAAAAAAAGTTATAAATATTATAAGTATTATATCCAAAATTAAATACATTTTATATTTTCGTAAAACTATTTTATTGACTATTATCTTAAAATAAACATTTTAACAACTCATAAACTATAGTTGATCAATTTTTGACTTAGGTGGTATATTAAAATTTTCAAAAAATTATCCACTAAATAACTTACTAAAAAAAAAAGTTCTAATTTAAACAACAAAAGTTTGTATCTCTACAGAACACTCTTTAAGTAGTATTATAAAGGTCTGAAATTATGGTGTTTAAGAATATTTATAAATCACAGAAATCAAAATTTGAACAAATGTATTATTTGAATAAATAAAATGTTAAAAATCATAATCAAAAATTATAATAATTATAATCTTATAAAAATATGCCTATTTAAATTACGGGCTAGTAAAGAACAATTTCTTATATAAGTTATACTTAAGCGTAAATTTCTGAATACCGTCAACTAACACGATCTAATGAACAGTATTATGCATGGTGTCATATTATATTTAATTTTAATGTTTACTATTTTGTCTTCATTTTTTCGAAAGAAGTTTTTACATTATTTTACCGTACTTTGTGAACTTTAAAAGTTACTAAAAATTCATTGACGACTTATAAGTAACATACACTTTTATTGTAGAAAAAAAACTATTTGGGCCATTTTCCTAAGTTATCAACATTTTACATGCATTTTGAAGTTCATTTTTACTAATTATTTGAATCGTTTGATAAAACATTATTTTATTGCTTGCAAGGTTGGACGAAAATATAAACCTAATATTTTCATTCGAATTACCGAAAAATTCATTCTCAGTTATTCCGTCCTCAATCGTATTCTACAAATTTAATTTTTTATTTGAAAAAATAAGGTTCTTTTATTATTAAATTTATATAATACATTTTATGCGAGTTATGTAATATCATGGTTGTTTGTGATATACTTGATACATCCAAAAATTCAAGTTTTACTCAAAAATTACAATGTAATTCTTGTACTAGTTTTTTTTTTCTAAGAACAAAAAAATCAATACCACATCGTATTTATAGCGACGTTGTTAAATAAATTTTAATGCAGACAATATATTTGTATAAATGTACAATATTAATTAATCTGCTTATTTGAATATAATGGTATAAATTATAAATTTAAATCATAATTATTATAAATTAAAAATTTATTTATTTTAAATTATAAATCGTAAATTTATTTATTTTAAATTATAAATCGTAAATTTATTTATTTTAAATTATAAATTGTAAATTTATATATAACCGGTTTACTATAAAGTTGTATTATGACTTTTCTCAAAAGCTATACTAACTCCGATAATAGTACAATACCGAGATCTAGTGGAAAAGTATACAATTACACAAATAACGTTATAAGGCGACTTGAAACAAAAATTGGTAATATTTTTAATATTATTAACGTCCTAGTGTTCTAAATAAAAGAAAAAAAATTATAACAAAATATAACACCTAATAACATTTAGTATTCAGGTTTTTAAGAATACAATTGTTTACATCCTTGAAATACTGAATTTAATTTATTTAAATATATTAATAATATCTACAGTAATTTAATAGTGTTGAAGTGGCAGTAGGTACAGATATCGCATGTCACCTTGTGTTCCAAATTTAATTTATTATAAGTACCTACCAACAAAATAACTATATCAACCATAGTAGGTAAATATTATATTATTGTAAAACTACAATATATACTGCATATAGTGCATGGGTTTTTAATATTATTCAAATGAATATAATTATTGGATATTTGTACCGTAATCATAATTGGACGATTGTATTTGATGACTATGCTCTATGTTTATTAAACCTAAAATAATAAGTTTTTAATATTTTGATAATAATAATAAGCAGATATAGTTTAATAACATTTTTAACACTGAAATAAACATAGTTATTCATTTTGTAAGTAACAATTTAATAATTAAAAAAAAAAAAACGAAACAAAATAATTATAAATGTATTAATATTTAATATCATAGATAAGTTAGATAACCGCCAATTAATTCCGTTGGTATAAATACCTTTCTTTTGATCACACACGGCACACGTGTCTATAATAATTAAAATACTTCGTGACACGCTCTGTGGCCTCGGGTAAAATGACCGCTTTTTTCCAATAGACTTTCATTGGAGACTTTTTAAGCAACTGATACATGTTGACCAATGTTACCGGTTAAATTCGAAATAAATTATACCGCGGAATAAACTTTAAAGGATAATAATGCAACATGCACAGGTTTCAGTTGTTTAAAACTCAGATTATAAGGTGAGTGATTATTATGTTACTATTCCACATGGCTGATAGCAGAAAACAAAAGATTCTGGTCAAAAATTCTGATTTCAAATTTATTGGATACTACTCAGTACTCATAACATGATATTATTATTATTCAAAATAATATAAAACAATTTACCTATTATACCTAAAATAGATTAAATATTATACACTAAAAGCTTGAATAAATAATTTTTGCATTGATCGGTACCAACAATCGCATATTTTATACAAGGTTGAAATTATATAAAGAAGCAGCATTGTTGTTATATATTATAATGCATTATACCTTTGGTATAATATTATGTAGATATTAAGTTCTCCGGTAGATAGCAATATTTTCCTACACCGAATATAATTTATTATGTAATTACGTAATTTGGATAATATAATAAGTTATGTGATATAATATTAATAAATTAAATAACATATTTTTTATATGATAAATTGATAAACAATATAATATAAAAACTACATAAAAAATATAGAAAAAACAATTTCTAATAAAATAAATATTTGTTGCAAAATTGAACTTACTTCCAAATGTTTCAAATTTACTCTTGAAAAATTCATAAAGTGTCTTAATATAAAAATATTTTTGCAAAATATAATATTGTATATTAATTAACTTGTTTATAAGTATAATAACAGAATTACGAATTATGAAATAATAATTAATATAAATAAATATTTAAATCATTTTTATTTTTTATTATTCAAATTCATTCAAATTTAAGTAATAGTACCTACCTATTATTATTATAGTTGTATATAAAAATAAATAAATTACCAATAGATGTATACAGAATTAGAATTAATTACATTTTGAATAAATTAATTATTAAATATTGTAATAAATCGTCTTTTGAGTAAGAATTTTAAAATAATACTTAAGTTATGTCTTAGTTGTATAATTAATTATCTTTAAAATACAACTAAATAAAGTGAATTTAAATCTATCTTCCAATACAATATTGTAAATTGTAATTTTTATAATCTTTACCAATAGCATGCTTATTTTACATTGACTTAAATTTATGTACAATCTTAGTATAAAAAATATGAAATATAATTAATAATCATGTATTATTTTTGATTCGAATTTTGAAAGTGTAGAATTTATAATTATCATTTTATAATGATATATAATCATTTTTCCCTAACTAATAAGGGCAATATTACTTTTTTGGATTAATAAAATATGAAGTCTAAAAACGATACAAAATATTTTTGATATTTTTCTATGGTGAAAAAAACCAATAATTATATACTTTTATGATATATAAAAGTAAATAAGTATACCTTTACAGAAGTATTTCCCAACCTGGGCGTCGCGTCCCCCTAGAGGGTTTGTAAGCATTGATGGGGAGACGCAAGCAGTCATTACGAAGTAAAATTTTAATTATTAAATTATTTTTATTTTATAAGGTAGGGAAAAAAAATGAAAAATGAATAAAAAATATCATTTTTTTTAATTTCTAGGAGAGGGGTGGGTGATTTTTGAAAACCTATAAAGGGGGTGTACGATTGAAAAGGTTGGGAGTGTTTTGGGAACCACTGCTATACAGAAACATAGACGGTTGAACTAACTCGTTCAAAGTATTTAAACAAAATTCGAATCAATCTTCGCAAAACAAGCTTAACTAATTTAGTAAGAAGATATATTATGTCACACGGTATTATAAATAATTTTAATACCAACAATTGTTTGTATGCTAATTAAAACGTGCTAAAATATTGTGAAAGGTACGTAAATTTTCACGACATAGGCAACTTTTGGAAGGTCACTGTACAGTCATTTATTTGGAAACCGGTAGTTAGTTCAAAGTCATTAAGTACTATTATTATTTATACTCAAAATCAAAACCGTTAAAACGTTGTTCGTGATACATTATACTATTAATATTATGGTTCAAATATATCGTTGTTACGCGTAACCTTATTTAGAAAAATAATTTTAACACAATAATAATATTTAATATGCTCGTTAAAAATGTAATTATCATATTTTAGTCGCTATAATAAATTGTATACTATCATATCATTCATATCTATTTGATGTTATATTGATAATACAATAAGTTTTTGATCAAAAAATTACAACTTATGTAAACATACGAGTATAATTAACTTAATAAGGACTAAACAAATAAAATAACAAAGCACCTTAAAATAGTTAAAATGTTTAACTATTTTTTGATTGTATAATATTCTATTCATTTTTATACCTAAGTATAGATAATAAGAAGCTTATACAATATAACAACACAATAATTATCATAATTATTTGTTTGTTATTAGCCTTGGTATATGTGAAATAATTAGATTCTCAAACCTAACTTATACTTTTTTTTTTATATTTTACCGATTTAAACAATCAGCATAAAATAAAATGCAGACCAACCAAGTGTATTTATACGCAGTACAAAAACTATTTAAATTAATAAGTCATTTTCACTTGCTCCATAAGAGTTCCAAACGAAAAAAAAAAATCATTTATATTTTGAGATTTATAAGTGTGGAATTCAATATAACATGTACTGGCATGCTGTACTAATATTAATGGTTACGATGTTGATATTGCGTATAATACGTATTACTTGATATTCAATTTAAATAATTACATTATATTTTGAGTTTACTGTTTTCATATAACACGGTACGTAAATTAAGTAACATTCTAATTGACACCGCGCAAACATTTAGGAATTTTAGAGTCTTATTCAGAAGTATATTATTATAATATTTTAATAATATAATAATTATTTAATTTGCGTGTTCTTTTGACACATTTTAACAAACGAAAAAAAATGAATTAACGGAGTTTTTGAATGATAGATTTTTATTTTTAAATTTATAGTAGTTAGTTAATAACTATATAAGAGTGATGAGTAGCATTATAGAATAGCATTGATCTTAGAATGCTTAGAACTATATCCACTTTGGATGGCCAGTGATTAAACCGGAACTTTGGTTGAGTTGTCGATAGTAGTTTGTAACAAGAGTATATTTTTTCTGTGATCAGTAAAAGTTACAAATGTAATTTTCCTACATCCCTGAGGTACCACTTCAGCTAAAGTTTGATATTTCGCTTAAAGTATTGTGGTTATAGTGTTTTTTTTTTTTTTCATAAGAATGTTAGTTTATTGCTCGAGTATGACAGCGTTCAATCGTGACGAGAAATGTTCCAAACTATTCGGACTGCAATAAAGTTGTTATATTCTTTAGGCAAATTTAATTTCTGTTATTCAATTTAAGTGAGTACAGTTCCTTTTTATTTGCTTAGAATGTGTTAATTTTATTTTGGAGTTTTATATTTTATATAATTTTTCATTTAGCTTGATTAAAAGAAATCATTATTCATTTTATATTAGTTTATTAGTTTATTAATATCACAAAATTAAAAATTAAATTAAATATTTTAAATCACAAGACGTTTACAATATTATGATCATATTCATTACCACAACCAACCGAGGTAAATTCTATGAAACTTACCACCTAATCGCCCTCACGTTTTTATACAGAGACCTTTGATTTTGTTATATTTACCTATATATATTTTAATATTATATAAGATATAAGAATAATATCCTGATTTTCTAATAGAAAGTTATAATCATTCAATAAATAAATAATTCTCAACGAATACATTGCTCAATTTTCTGTAACATGACCTGCTAACGTTTTAAAACTGTAGTGGCTCCTGGCCAAATTACGGAGTTTCTATAAAAACCAAAGTTTCAAATTGTTTTAAGCGGCCGTTTGTTTAATAGTATATAATGATAAAAAAAAAATGTTCAATATGGCATACCTGAATCCTACATCCTATTCGGAAATAAACGAAGATTACACACGATGCTTCACCGGTAAAGTGAATAATAAGCCACGTCTTGTTATTAATGCAGGCGCCATCATGAACGACCTTTGCTCCTTGAGTTCCTTCGTTCGATTTTGGTACCGATTTCAGTAATATGTAGGTACCATGTGATATATTATTTATTTCGATTTCGTACGGTTGATAAACACTCTGCAAATTATTCTGTTTATTTTTTATCTGAAGGAGCAAAATTCGCTGTCGAATAGACAACAATATAATATAGGTATATACTAACAAAGTTACAATAGTATATTCTTGATATCAAATTTTGATATTGTATGCAAGTTCAAATTTATTTAAAAGCTTTTCGACGGATCTTAATACACAAATATGAGGATAATATGCGAATTAATCAAAACTGTTTTATTCAATATTCACATTGCGCCGTGGCCAGTTAATATTATTGGACAAAAAAAAAATAAAAAATATTATTCCAAAGTAACGGTCAAACACAATAATCACCACCGCCTATTTACCTATCACCATTATCACCATCCTTTTACCATAATTATTTTTTTTTTTTTTTTAACAAAATTGACATCTTTCCTTATAGAAATAAATTAATAATTTATATATTATTATAAACTATTTTGATTTCTCGTTATTCTACCAGAATAAAATAAATACAACTTTGGTGCGACATCTGTGTGTTAATACTTTTTAAACGTTAGTGTATACATTTAACAGTAGATGGCGCTGTACATATTAAATTTTTTTATTTGAAATTTAAAATATTATAGTTCTTATACTCGCATAATTGCTGTTTATTTCTAATTTTTTCTTCGTTAAATTTGAGTTAGCCAGTTAAAGAATACCAATAGACAAAAATATTATTTCCTACAAGCACTCACCTCTTTGTTGCGTCATCTCTGAGTCCTATTACAATCCTTGACCATTGTCACTATAATCAGATGTTTGTGATTTTCGATACATACGTTTTCGTGGATTAGATTTTTATCAAATATCAATACAAGATCATACTATTTATTTCCCCGCTAAAATATCTAAGTTTTAAATATAGGCTAGAAATATATTATTTTTATTTTCAATTATATGTTTAATATTTGATTTAAGTTTTTTGACTGATTTTTATGTTTTATCCCTTAAGGTATTTATTAATTTATTACTATAATATAACCTATGTAAATAGACAATTTTTCGAGGTAAATATGGAACTACAAACGAGCACATCACGCGTGAAAGTGTTTCTTCCCCTTGAAAAATCAGTATAATAAAATAAAATTAATACAAAAAATGTTCACCTATACGTGGCCTAAATGTGGCTATACGTATCATATTCAAAAAATTAAAAACAATTAAAATTAAGTACACGTCTTATGACTACTAGTCAGTAGATTCTTTTACTGGAGATCCATTTATAATAGCGTGTTGTGTAATGCGTGTACTAACTGTAGTTTAGTGCAGTGTAGTTACAATAATAATATTATGTCGTTAACCGTTCAATGTATTATGACTATTATGAGATAAATTATGTTTTGTATTTTTCCTAATTATTTTCACTATTTTTTTTTAATACTTATATCCAAGTGCATATTAATAATTTATGATTCTATATTATGATTTTATTAATACATATAGGTAGGCAGCTTAATAAACAAAATTACAAAGAATTAAAATATGACAAAATGAATGATGCCCTATTTATATGCCTTTATTTTTATTAGTATAGAATAACGACGAAATCAGTTTAAGATTATAGGTTAAAGAAAACAATTTGAACTAAGGAATAAATTTAGTAACCTATTGGTTTTTTCACGTATCATCTATTGTTTTCTGTTGGCATTTTTTATATTCATCCAAAGTTCTTATAAGTTTATAAACACGTTTTATTGTTATTTTTATTATTATTACTATTGCGACTGTGCAAGACTCGTAACCATATTGGCGTTTTCCAATATTGCCTTCGCGACGGCAATTGGCAATTTTATCAGCTGACGGATGAAGTCCGTTTATTAGATTTGCACGCTGTTCAGGAAAAAAAGATTGCTATAATTAAACGCACAGTAAAGTTTCCATCATTATAACCGAAAATATGAGATGAGGCCAAATGACAAAAGGCTTCAGAAAATATCGAGTAGATTCTTTTGTTGTTTTTTCGGTTTTTCACGTTCACTCTAATGAAAAATGAAAAATGAAAATATTTCTTCAGCTCGTCAAAATTATTATTACAATATTAACGACTTTTAATAGTATTTAACGGCGGCGGTAAGCTAGAAAAAAATCAACGGCCTGTAATTAGATATCGTTAACACAGCGCTGCAACTACTGCAACACTATATACTAACTATATGATAAAGTCATATAATGATATTAATATACATACCACATAATAATTTTTAAGTATTATACATACCGAAACTATTCGGTGGCGTTAGATTTTTGCGAGGGAGAGAAAATCCCACTTTAGTCGACCCGTATTAAACCGGCTCCCTTGGTCCAGGCATGACGTGACGGGTGAATTAAAACTGATAGAATATCACAGCATGTGGAGGACCGGGCTTTTTGTGTTAGCCTTTCAGAGTAATTGCCATCGCCACGCCGAGTTCCCTTTCACTGTTGCTGGTCTCACTACCCGCACCACTACGTCCAAACCCAAAAATTTGACCCACTATCTCGAATCTGTCGTCGCAGTACTAGTATTAAAATTCAAGTGCCGTGCGGGGCCTTTTAGCAGTCTGTGAATCATTGCAGTCAAAGGTCGAGACCAGACGAAAGGTATATTATAATATTTATTATATTATGATGTAATAATATTGTACAGAACTGATATTATTATTATTGTACATCTTTCTGTATCTGTACGTATACTTATAAAACAGCGTGCACGTGTTACAACGTCCCTGACGAAATATTCGTTATTCCTTTGCGGAGACACAACGTTCATATACGATTTCGTATATGATATTCGCAATGATGTCTTATAAGTTATAATGTATTGGCCACCATTCAGGCTGTGGAATTTTGACAATGGACACATCATACATTTGTGGAGTTATTTATATAATTCTTTGGAACCTTTTATACCGTTTATATTATATGTAAAACGTTGAATCTGGCGTTTTATAAAATATACCTATAGACTTCCTGCAAAACGCCAAAAATGAGTAAGAAAAATATGAAATGCATGTGATATAAACTTATTATTAATAGTAATTTAATATTACATTAGGTATTCTATAGAATGACGAAATTCTACTAATATAAGTGTATATTATGATATAATATATTAATTATTAGATTATAAATTACTAACATGGTTGGGTAAAAACTTTAACAGACAAAACTTGCAGTTATAATTTTAGTTCAAGTACTCTACATAGACAAAGGACGGACTGAGATGCTCGAAATGTGCTTTTGTTATAGAGGTAAATATATCATAGTACATAGCAATTAAGTAATGCATTCATATATTCAATGGCGCGACTAGGTTTAAAATATTAGAGCAGTTGCAGGCCCACAAATAAATGCTTAATTTAATTTACTTACTTTTATGCTTTCCAAAAAACTAGGAAGATCATCTGGATTATTTTCATATCAATAGTAACAACTGCACAAATACGGATAATTTTTTTTGATATATTAAAAATATTAAATAAGTTTTTTTTGTTCATTTTTAATTACCAAAATAAAACTAAAATATTGGATGGTGACCGCCGCAATACTACTGGTCGATGCCGCATGCCCGCATAATATTTATTAGATAAAAATATTTTTATTAAACTATATTAATATATTTATATTGCAAAATAAACTTTAATATTTTATATTTATACAATTTACATTTGAATAATTCTCTACGTCATATTGCATAGAATGTATCTCACATTCTCACTAATTTATAATTAAATTATTATTTGATCTTAAATAGTAATAAAAAAAAATGTGGGGGGGCTAAAATATATTTTGAGGATGTTTTTATGTGTGTGTTTTCCTTTTATCATTTTATTAATAAATATCCTCATTAACTCTATTCAAAAACGTCAAATTGTATTCCCAATAACAATATCAATTATCTTACCAAAATATTAATTATTTATTATCAATATTACTTATGTTATAAATATGTTACTTATAAATTTAAAAAATTTAAAAATACTTGTAATAACACCCAGTGTGTTGAAACATTTTAAGTTATAATAAATGAAAAAAAAAAATGTTAGTGTTAATAATCAATACTATTGCTGTAGGGGCAGTCCCCACGTGTCGCTAATATCAATTTAGCCTATCCGGAAATAGAGCTTTAGTTACCACTACAGTATTCACGTATAATTCCCAAACAATTGAATTTAATAATAAACAATTTAAAAAAAACGGTATAGTCGGTTATTTGTATTTTTAAGGATAAAAATAGAAACTTAATGTATATTATACTCGCTTAACTGTATGGCAGTTTAAATGCGACAGTTAACACGCTTAACACGGACTTTTATAAATCAATACATAATACGCCTACTATAATCAATGAACAAACGAAAACGGCAATTCATGAATCGCTATATTAGGGACATTAAATAAACCAGTCCGACAGTTAAGTTTAAAAGAAA
Source organism: Rhopalosiphum padi (assembly GCF_020882245.1). Lineage (NCBI taxonomy): Eukaryota > Metazoa > Arthropoda > Insecta > Hemiptera > Aphididae > Rhopalosiphum > Rhopalosiphum padi. The sequence goes on from NC_083597.1 coordinate 76,310,506, forward strand.
CACATTCACTAATATGTGGCAGAACACATACAGCCAACTCTATAATGGATCATGTTGATTTTTTTGGTATGTCGCGTTATTTATTCAGACAGAATGTTTATATGGCCTTAAATTTAAATTAAATTATTTAAATTATTGTTTTTTTCTACTATGCACCACTTGGTTTTATATTTTTTTATAACTATTCATTGTTAATTAATGATTTTTACTTTTTTATATTATTATTCTTTATTAAGGCGTTTTCTATTACCATAGGTACTACTAATTTTATCATTTCTTTATTTTTTTGGATTGTATCCAAAATATATTATATATTATAAGATAAGCTGAACTGTACTTACATTTATTACTTATTGTTAAAAGGTTTAAAACCCGTTTATTATACATAAAAAAATAAAAAACACATAATGACATAACAATGTCACCGAAATGCATGAACCTTGTACAGATGTTATATTAACGAAATGCAGTTTCGTCAAAAATGAGTCAAATGACGAAATGCGAAAAATTAATTTCTCGATTATTATTTGAATAAAAATCAAATTGTTTCAGGACTATTTTAGCATTGATATTTTGCTATGTTGGAGTGAGCACGCAGAGGTTCACCGACGAACAACTTTCTCAACAATCGGGTAGGTATATATTTTGAAAACCGAGGATCAATTAAAATAATAACCACTACGTGGGAATTAACTGCGTGCGTTAATATTACAAATATTATGAACAACGATGGGAGAAGATTGACCAATTCATAAACGATACACAAGTAATGTACGCCTCCATAAATTATAAAATCGCAATCATTATTGTAATAATTAATTATGCTCGATATACTCGTCTGCGGAAATAGATAATACGGAGTTACTACATGCGACGGGATGACACTGCGGCATTATAAACATGTCCCGACTAAAATCTAATATATTATGATTTGGTTGTCGTTGATAAAATCTCAACCTATGATATCGGATTTTGGTACTCGGAAATCGGCTGTTACAACATCGAATTTTGCATTCAAATCTTTTCTTTCTATATTGCTATAAAGGTCCTGAGTGTATACCGAATATATCTACACCATCTACGGGATTGGCCGCGATACCACTAATTATGCGATGTTCACTTTCATTTATAACAACTTCTTTTTTTAATACAGATATTTTCATAAAACTCATATCCGGCCTCCGTGTCCACGAATAATTGCATTGTGGTAGGTTCTAAACTCGTTAAAGTACATTTTGCGTGTTCTCTTTTATGTATAGATAATAGTTCGGACGTGTTCTTGATCTCCCTCACGATTCGATTTACATTATTATTTGAATATTTTCCTGACTTGAAATAGGCATATAGATATAGCATTTTTAACTAAATGTCTAGGTGAATAGTAAAATTGCATAAAAATTACATTTTTTTGAATTTTTGCATGGACATTTAGTAAAACGCCTGATTTGAGTATATGCCTACGACATTTACATATTAATTTTTGTATTAACTTTTTAGTGTAAAATTGTTTTCTAATGTTATAATAGTTTTGAGTAATATGAAACATTTTTTAAATAGACTGAATAAAAAAAAAATGTGCCACCTAATAGGTACTTGCCAAACCAAATTCCTTGTTTATTCAATAATAATAATAATTTATACTTAACATTAAATGTAATATATAGTAATACGTATACATGTATAGATATATTATATATATATATACTATATAATAGATATAGAGCGTACGTAACGAATGCAATACATTGTCATTTAGTACAAGGCATTCTATATCGTATGCATAGTATTTCTATAAAAAGTCACTACATAATTCTCGAAATCTTAGAAACGCACCTCATTGTCCACATCATTAATAATTCGTAAAGATTTGCAACCTCCACTTTTACCATCACGTATACCGTTCCAAAATGATCGCGATTTCCTGTTTCGTAATAATATATTCAAAGCATTTAAGTATAGTCCCAGCTGTATTGACCATATTATTTCAGCATTATATGCACATCATCGCTGAGTTTGTTAGATCGCGATCGATCCGTCAGCCGTACGGTATTACTGTGTAACGGAATGGGACACTTTAAACTCGAAAACTGGCCTGGTCAAGAGCCACCGATCGAACTCTTGCAATGGCGGCGCGGGAAGGTTTATCGGACTCAGCGGCGCCGCGGGCTATACGCGACCGATGTTCTCGACGAGTGCCCGCGGCAGATTGATTAATGCCGACGACGTCAATTACGCCGAGTCCGGTGGTGGTGGATAAATCAACCGACGCCCACTCGAATCAAGCCGACTAGCTTTTATCTCGAATAATGGACGTTCGCGGGAATCCTCGAATCCGCGTCCCACATCCGCCTGGCACTCCCCGGCTGATCATATTATTATTATTATAGGATTACGGTTCATACTCCTAGTCATTATTATTACTTTATTGTTTTCATTACTTTACTATTGCAAGCGGTTGGCCGAAATGGCTACTATTCGATACGTTTCAAACGCATAATCACTGTGAGCTCTTAAGGTAGATATACCCAAATTGTGTCGCTTTTAACTCGTCTTGAATCGTGGAGAATTTAATACAGATCATCATCATTTAACAACATTGAGCGATATTAAAAAAAATAAAAACTAATATTTCTAAAGTGATCGTGTTGGAAGAAACGTTTTAGATTTTGCATGGTCGGAACGATAATTCATTTTTCTTTGGTAAATATTCCCGGTTTCCATATATTTTATAATGAAAATGAATAAGCATTGTTTACTTTTAAGTTACCAAATTAATCTAATTTGTTTTCAAAAACCATCTCACATATAGTTAAAGTTTGGATCATCTTTATTTCCCCTGAAGGCGTTGACAGACACATTATAATACATAAAAATAAATAATTAAAAACACACATACACACATACACACATACACACACACACATTACAGTAAATTTAATATCACTCTGCTTCGAATTTAAACACGTATTATTAAATACCGAAAAAATCAGCTCAATGAATCATATAGTGATGACGTCAAAACAAAACAAAAAAAAAATTGCCAACATGCTTATGTCGGTTTTTATGAAATTAAAAATGATATCTATTTTATAAGTAATAATATCTTAGAATATACACGACTATTATTATTATTTTATAATAGTATGTTAGTTGTATGACTTGGTTCAAAATTGTAAAGTTATGAATGTATATGATGTGTATGATTTACTTTTGTTATAGTATAAAAATCTTTTTTTTCTGTTTGAGGATATGATTATTTTCAACGAGAAACTACGTTCATGGTTTAAAACAGTTTCATTCAAGGATTAGCGTATAATAAACTGTGTTTTTTCTCGTATTAATATGAAAAACAATTACGACAGACTATTATTATTATTATTATTTTGTTGATGTTGTTGTAAAGCATACATAAGAACCGTATTGTGTCATACGTTCACATTCAAATATTTTAGAAACTTTCTTATTATACTTTTTTAAGGCATAATATAATATAATATATACACAGAAAAATCTAATCTGGGTCAATTACATAGAGTTTTATGCGTGTCTAATGAAATGTTAATGATTTCCGTCAAAATCGAATATGTACGTATATTATACGGGCTGGGAAAATGTAATTGCCCGTTTTCCAGTATAACTTGTGAAAACATAATATGTAATCATACATGTAAAATTGCAAATTGTGAAGTAAGTATCCATATATATATAGAAAAATATATTCTTGTTGAATATTAAACAAACAATATAAAAGCATACATGTATTTTATAATAATACAATACATTATTGATGACGCTTAATATGCAAATATTACAACTGTTTGTATCGATTTAATGTCGTGTTTGATTTTTCCTACAGTGCAATATTAGTTGCATTTGGTTGCATTTGATTATGCACAGTCAGAGTACAATTCGCATAGCATTAGCTGACAGAGGCATATGTGATATAGTACCAAGTCTTTCATTTTTTTTAATACATTTTTTTTTTTCATGGCCTAAGAAGAAAATAATTCTTATTCGGAAACTAACGACCAATGTTCATGATATCAGGCAGTATAAAAGTTGTATAGATTAAAATGAAGAGATTGCTACTTATTATATCTAAATAAATATTGTTACCAACGGCTCTGCTATAGGTCCAGATATTAAGTTGTTTAGAAGGGTGATTCATTTATTCCGATTAGAATTGAAACAGATGAAATAAAACAGTTGTTTATTGAATAAAGTCACAAGTTCAAATGCAATTGTACAATATCAGTGTAGCTTGAAAATTCATGGAACTCAAGGACTATACCTAATGGTATATCTGAATACATTAAATACTTATTTGTGCTATACTAAAATCTCCGGTATATGCCCCGTACCGTTTTTCCTAGACCGGTGAGTCTTGCCTTTTGGCCAATACCACTGTAATTGTTTTACGTTTAGTAAGGTTTTTCTCGTGTTTCCGAACAGCTTTCATAAAATAAATAATAATGTAAGAAGCGCACTATTCGATACATGGAGTGGGTCAACCCGGATTTTCAAAAAAAATTATAATATTTCTATGATCAAAATTTATATAATAAAATCCTCAACAATTAATGTTAATCATACGTCAATTATATTGAATATTTTATCGTTTTTTGTAATACCTTCGGGATGATTACGTACTAACGTTTATTGTATTACAAACTATTAATACCCATATATTTTACAATATTAGTTTTATTATTTTAAATATTAAATTTTACATTTATTTTATTTATATTTTTATACATAAGTTGATTTTAATTGAAACATTTTAAAATATTCCTAATTTTATTTTTATTTTTTAATACTGGAATTAGGTATACTGAATTAGTCCAGTCAGATAATTATAGTAAAAGCTACGACAGTCCACTGATTATTATTTGTATTTTAAAAACTTATCAACGATAATATTTTACCAATAAACCTGCAATATTCCAATAATTTTAATAACATGTTATTGTTGACAAACGAAAGTGGCTCGACAAGGTTTTTGACAATCAGAATTACAGGTTTTGCTTAGACGTCCAAATTATTATATTATTTTATGCACGTTACCACCAACCGTTCTCACTATATTATATGTTAAATGTTTCGTATTTATTTAAGAGCGTCAATATTGTGTGAAAATCGAATTTAAAAATCCCTAGTCCCGGAATTATAGTATTAAGGTGAATGATACTACAATATTATTCATATCGTGCATTCTTCACTTTTTTCATTCATAATGTATAACACCAATTATTTTTTTTGAAAAATGGTATCATCCACTAATTATATGAATTATATACCAACCTTTTATTATTATTATCATCTGCAACCTGTTAAATATTGTAAAACGTGATGTATTATTATTCAACTAAACCTTAAAATGTATATTATAATTTTAAAATAACAAAATAATAAATTCGTTCAATGTACATTTTTGATATCCAAATTAAGAGTCAAATATTAATTAGTTGTGAACCGATGTAGTACGCGTAAATGAATGATATGTCTTATAATTTAAGGCACTCTGTCCCCCATTGGTTCGAGACATGAGGTGTGTCGTGCGTTTCGGTTATATTAATTAATAATGTTACCGATGTCAACATCTAAAAAATATATCTTCTCAAATGGCTATAGTGATACAGCCTATAACCTTTTTCGATTCTCTTGTAACATTATTCCCCACAAAGTGTTCTTTTGTTTTGTTAAACCACCGTCTAGCGTTGAGTATCAACGGTAATATAATGATATCCACAAAATATATATAGGTACGCCCGAACACATTCCTATGTATTATAAACAACTCAATAAATATTTGCAACTGATTTCCGTTGCATGGTTTCCGTCATTAGATATGCATTTCGATAAATTATGTGAAAAATAAAATAAAACAACCATGTTAATATTTTATTTATAGTTTAAATTATTCGTCTACATTCATAAAATTGTATTAAATATAATACTATATTGCACTCGGATAGTCGTATATATCCTAAATTTATTTTCATAATAATATTATACAAAAATACATATTACTACAACTTTTTTAATAATCAATTACAATATTATTCCTGTACATCTATTAAAGTTCAAAACTTTTCAAATTAATTTAAAAGTACAAATGCCTACATTTGTTCAAAATAATTTAAAAAAAAAACTTATATTCATTTTATGGGATAACATTGAAATATATAAAGTACAGTTTTAATTTTTTTAATTATTTATAAACGAATAAACATATACTTAATTTATAATATTATATAGAAGGAGTTTTGTAATTTTACATAAAAAAAAAAAATATCCTTTGATACTAGAACAAAGTGATATTTATTCAGTTTATAAAATAAATAACGTTTTTAAATTTATGAAACTTTATATACTCAACATCAATATTTTAAAAAAACATTCAAATGATTGATATAAATTTTTAAAACCATTTAATGTGGTTTATAACTTAAATAGAATGAACGATTTCTACAAATCACATAAAATCAAAGTCAATTGCATGATGTATTATTATAATTAGGTATTCTTGTTTTTATAAACTCATATAAAATATTTATATAGTTATTTTGTACTTACACTAATTACAGAATTACATGTATATATGGAAGCTTTTTTTCACGAAATTATGAATTTTATGATATTATTATCTTATTTGAATTAGTGATAACTAGAGACCGGATTTTCATGCAGTAAAAATCAAAAAAATGTGCAGTTAATAACTTAAAAATTGCAAAAACATGCAATTAAGTGCCTTAATAGTGCAAAAATGCATTTTTGGCCTAAAATCGCTTAATACTTACCAACATTTTGTAAACATTCAAAGTACATTGATTTAAACCCTTAAATTATACTTTATTTATCCAGTTTTTTACTCTATTACAGTATTAGCAATTAATAAATAAAAAATAAAAAATTTAAAAAATAATTAAATTAAACATACATCAAAAAATTTATTTTTTTATTGAGTTAAAATTTACAATGTTATACATTTCAAAATTGTTTGCAGAAAAATTGTGCCTTTTATCACTCAATATGTCTTTTAATTTGGAATTTATTTCTTTACGTAAACTATTCGTAATGAAACAATCACGACACCGACGTGAATTACACTAACCGATTCAAGAAACACTCAGACAGAACTAAAGTGCTAATGGCCGGGGATTCCAAATTATTATCTAACTAGTATTTGCTGTCATTTATTTTTACCACGAAACACTAATAAATTGATGTTATTCTAAGAATATATTATCAGCTTGAGTTCACTTTTTCCTTTTGTAAAGTTGAAACTGAAATATTATCTAGTTTAATTTTAAAAATGCAGAATATGCAATTTCATGCAATGAAAATCAAAATCGTGCAATTTAGAATAAAAAGTGCAAAACGTGCAATTTCGTGCAAAATAAAACTACGTTTAAATTAATCTACTTCTCATGATTCGGATTTATAATTTGTTTTTATATGTTTTAAAGCAAAGGAAAAAAAGTTGCAATTGCACGAGAATCCGGTCTCTAGTGATAACCATAATTCTCTGATCTCTGAATCTCTCCCAGATAAGAATCAATAACTATAGACTTCCTCAAGATGACCGATCACATAACAATAGTGTATAGATCAACGCATCAAAGATACTTGACCACAGTATAATTGTATTATTGTATCATAATCGTATCTCATAAATGTTTAGTAATGGTTTTCAACTTTAAACCATCGTATGCTAATAAATAAATGTATTTGAAGCCTTAATCTAATGATAATAATAAAAAAAATAATAATATAATTCACAATTTTGGTTTAAATGTTTGCAAAAAGTATTATATCATACTATTACATTTTACTAGAACACATATAATATAGTGTTAGAACACTATTAATGTTTAATAATAATGCTGTGACAGGGAAGACTACACGTGTTTTAATGATACTTCGCTGTTACGCGGAAATAGATGACGAATTATTTACTTTCAGAACCTTTGTTTAGTGTATCAATTTACACCGAGCAATCAACCGTACAGTTGTCAAACAGCTGGTGAAGACGGAGCATCCGAGTTAATATTTAGATCAAGTATACTGCAGGGCGTTACAAACTTTATCCACAATTATGGCGTATTTAAACAACCGACAAACAATACAAACACAAATAAACCTTTTCAGAATATTAAGAACTAAATTATATTATTGTACAATCATTCATATTATAATATAATAATATAATATAGTTACTAGTCATGCACTATGAAATTAAACGCAAGCTGTCCAAAACTACTGATTGTGTTTTAAATAATATATTCGTATCCATATACCAATTACGTACTATAATAATCGTAGTTATTCTTTACACAAATCGAATTCGAGTTAGAAGTTTCTGTGTATCTACCTGCATGACATTTCAATGAATATTAATGATATTTTCAAACGTTTAATTTGGGTATAACGATGGCTTTGTGCTTTGTATAATACCACTGTGACCTATAACCTGTTTTCCCCGTAACGTTTTACACGAATGTTTATTATATTTGTTTTGTGCTCACATGGTCCCATGATGTACAAAATAGGTTTACATTTTTGGCCTACAACATTTTTTGGCTTACTATAATAATATGTTAGATATATTATGAATTATATTTCTATAATAGATAACTAGCAATTGAGAAAATTCCAAAAACATAATTCATTGTTTAAAGAAAAATGGGGTTGATCATTTTTGATGAATCACACTATCGTTAGGCTGCGGCTAGATAATCGTCTAATCGTCACCACAACAGCATTTTATAAACTAAAGAAAATATAAATCAAGTCCACCGCTTGTAGATAATATGTACAAGAAAACAATCGTGAAATAAAAACAGACAAATAATCCAATATTTTCCACGTGTCGACGATAAATATAAATCTATTATAATATTTATACACCACTGCGTATACTTGCAGAATATTATGAATCATACAATGTGGGTCGCAGTCCTCATCCAGTGATCTAGTGATATCGATGACTATAATATGACTATGGATACCATAGAGTAATATTACTCTATATTACTCTATGATGGATACTACGATAATACACAGGCGGTGTTAATTTAAAAAAAAAATCATTTTACATAATTATTTTATATTTTTTAACGCAGCTGTGGTAGTGAAGGTAATGATCTAGCCACATTTGTTATTGAATAAAAAATTAAATCAAACATTAATTTTTCAATTATGTTTTATATACCATAAAGGAATACAAATGCAGAACTTCTTCTTTTTTCGTATAAAAAATAACTTTTTACTTTCAGTTGTTAAGCAGATGATTTTTTTTCGAAAATATTAATGTGCCTAAATCAAAATATGTAAGTACGCGTTTTTTCTGAGTTATTAATACATAAAGCCGTATTGGTATAGGTACTAAGGATAAAAGTACTTGAGAATGGGTTTGAAAAAATACTATGTATATTACGTATTATTGTAGTATTCTAGTATTTATTATACTCGGAGAATTTAAAAAAAATTATAAGATGTTGAATGTTTATTGATACAACCCGCCGAATCCTCCAAACTCATTCAAACTTATGTCACAGTACACAAAGTTAAACACGTGCAAAAATACCTATAACTAAAAAAAAACTACTCTATCGAATTTCAATCTATCATAACATCGACATTTTCAAAAGTCACCCGATTATTGGCTACGAACAAGAAAACGGGCCATTTAGTATATCAATAATAATAAAAAATTAAAAAATTGCCGGTGAACCTATATATACTTGGTAATAATTACCCGTACACGATAGTCAGATATTATTATTTGCCGACTACGCATCACGGCAAAATACAATATTATTATCGTGTACATCGACAGCGACATTAGTATTATATTAATATAGTGATGGGTAATAACGGCGACAGTAATAATAATAATAGCGCTTATTTACTGCGTGCGAAAACTGAGGTCGTAAATTTGATTAGCGCTCATTAAAATAACGAGTTTTCGGAAAATCTCTGCGAGCACTGCAGTGTAGTAGTCATTGCAATATAATATATAATGCACACCGCCGCCGTCCGCTGATGATGACCGGCCTGCTGGTACACCTCTGCACACAGCACAACACCGACGGTCGCGGATCTACGGCCGAGTAATGGTGCGCTCGCGTGTGTATTATAATAATAATAATAATATTATACAATCACAAAACAATAATAATAATAATAATATATCGGACTCTGCAGGATATTTACGTATACGCGGCGCTTACATTATAATATAATATGTTTTATCATCGGTCGGCCGGGGCCCGGGACGCGTGTACGGGGGGGTGCAGCACGCCCCCGCCGCATTCGCCCGTCGGCGATAAACATTTTGGCAATTTCGCGAACCACAGGGCGCACCCGTTCGGCATTAAATTATTGTTATTATTATTGTTCGCGCGTATCGCGTGCGCATAACGTTACCCACACGCGCATAATATATGATTGTTGTTATTACAAACGAATATGTTTTATATCTCCGCGCGCGCGCTCGCCCAAACGTCGTGCGCGTGTGTGTGTGTGTAAGTGTATTATACGACGAGCCGCGGCGCAGATTTACCAGTGTTTATCAACGCTGAATTATTATTATATATTATTATTATTATTATTATTGTTGTTGTTATAATAATAATAATAATAATAATAAAATACGCGAACACGCGCGAGCGAAACGACGTGTGCGCGGGCACCGCAATACGGAATCGGATTTCCGTAAATTAACATCTGTTCATTTGTCTGGCTCGTCGCCCGACGCCGCCGGTACACCACTCGAACGTGCATAATAGGGCTTGTTGTAATACGTGTAGGACGTTGGTATAGGTATACATATCATGTATTCATGTATAGCGTATAATATTAAAATTTTATTCAGATACTACTCGATGCCGTCGAGTGGTGCGATACAGACACTTATTTCCATGTCTTGATCAACGCAGATTTTTTCACTGCACATAACTCGAAAACCACTAAGTGCTGTACGTTCGATGATAATTTTGATTTTTATAATTTTCAATAACGACATAGTCGATTTTATGTGGCGAAATTAGATAAACTTATACGTTGGTTTCCTCTTCAATGATTCCCCACACGTTATATTGCTCATAAATATTAAAATATATCATTGACGTTAATTAATATAACGAAAGTTATTGAAAAACAAGTGATATTAAAAACATTAGATTAAATCAAATTGAAAAAAAAAGTAGTACACAAGACACTATTATTATTTATTTATTATTATAATATTATAATGTGAATAATACTTAATTGTGATAATATTATTATTGATTTTTAATATTATAATCGGTTTAAAACTGAAAACTGGGTTGACAATTTTGTGTAAGACGTTTTTATTTTTGAAACTGTATTAATAATAATAATAAAGATATTAAAACTACGAATAAAAGTATTGTCATTTTTAAAAGTATTTTAATTTAATTAAACTTATAAGATAGGAAAATCAATGTATTATTATTTAAAGATAACAATATAAAGTTGTTTTTTCGGGGGGGGGGAGTGAGGTTGAGGGATAAAAAACGATTCATACAATAGTTTATACAATTTTTGTATAATAAGCTTAAATTAAGTTAATTAAGTTTACCTTAGTGTCTTGAGGGATAAAACCAAACGCATTGATCACAATCCTGGTGCGTAATTATACAGTTCACTTAGATGGTTCGATATCGAGATGCAATTTACTTTTTAGTCCTTTAGGAGAATAATTGAGGGACATTGATTTGTTTAAATTTATTGTTAGAATATTTAGGTGTTTGGAGTTTTGCTTATACAACTAGTAGAAATTTTTTAATACTTTATTAATTTTTATATCTAGAAATAAAGTTATATAATATTATTTATTATGTTGATTTATAATTTATAGTGAAATCAGAATATTAAAATATTTTTAAATATAACTCTAAAATAAAAATCGTGTTTGAAATCCATATTAATGTAACTAGATAATTTGTCTTCACTCTTTATTAATTTTACTTTTTAGTTTTGATATCAGGTTCCAATATCAAGAATATGATGTGAAGACCTTTAGTTAGAATCACTTTATGGTCATCATCGTTGGCGATAAAATTATAAAAAGAAGTGGATTATTTTAATAAATAATTGATGTGCACGAATATAAATAGGTAAAAGTTTGTAAATGAAAAATGATAGGTGTTATTAAGTGGTAGGAGGATAAAAAAAACATTTTCATAATTCAAGAAAGACGTGGGTAAAAATCGATCGGGATTTATTTGTAACGTTCGCAAAAAGTTACAGTCGAATAATATCACGCAAGTTGACTGTTGTTTTTCTAATTTCAATGAACCCTATATTATATAATATTCGAACGGCACAAGTCCTACAAATAATAATAATATTATGCATTTTCCACACGATATCCACAAATGGAGGTATACGATGCCGGTTAAAACAGCTCCAGGCAATTATTCAAAGCTCGTCTGCGTATTTCACGAGCATATATAATAATATCACGTGCTTCTACCTGCAGTATGCAGCTCAACATTATAATAATATTCAGTAATCTTACTTATATATACCCACGTTGTATATATATATATATATAATATATTAATATGTATATATATATATACACATAACACACAATATAAAATACAAATTCCACTGTTGTGCGCAGAAACGGTCGGGTCATTTAAATAAAACATTTATTCGCCGAGTATAATACAAACACCAATATCAAATCTAGTAGAAATCTCAAGAACAGTAATATCTGCGCACACACACACACACAAAAAAAAAAAATATAATAAAAAATTGAAGGCACTTGCCTTCCCTGTGAATTACCATTGTATAACGCGTGCGTTATCGGCACGCAGTTACACCAGTTATTATATTATTATATTTCAAATCACTCCGCATGTGTATAGTCATGTTGTCAAGAACCCGTCTCACTCCGAATGGTATTATTTTGCATAATGTAATAACGTCTGCGTGGGATTTCGTATCAATCGATCTACGATGGTCTTTCAAAAAGCTTTAGACACTCAAGTGCAAACGATTAGAAAAAAGAAAAAATAATAATCATAACTCTTAAACCACGACAAATGAAGGAAATTTATTACAAAATTAATAACATATTTTAAGTATTTTGGTAATATTATTATGTTATTATCATCCTACTATTCAACCACGCACATCTGTAAAACATAAATATATATTTTTTATGTTATTGTATACAAAAATGTCGTAATAATATTTAAGTTAATGGAAAGAGATAATTAGAAGGAACATATAGTTTTGAATTGCATTGGACTTATGAATCGGTAGTTTAGGCCACGGCTCACTAAGAAGCTGATCTTGATATTATGTTCCTTTCGAGGAAACGCGACCGAATGGAGAGATTGAACAATGCAGGCAGTCGCAGTATATTATTACATTTGTTTATTTTTTGTGGATTTTGTAACTAATTTATATAAGTCTCTTTGTCTGTAGGCGTACGACTTCATAATAATGTATTACGTGGTACGATACAATATGCCTGTAATAATGTATTATGTGGGTGTATGAAAAATACCTATGATTCGTTTTTGTTTTGTGACAAAGCGAAATTACGTTATTTTATTTTTTTTTTTTACATATAGAGGAACGGCAACGGTGCTTGATGTGGATTTTCGATAGAAATCCAGAGAGATGTATATTTTTTTTTCATCCAATTTTTGAACGGTAAACATATACATTATACGTATACATATATATTTCAGTTAGTATGTATGTACTATGTATACATACCAAAGCGCCGCAAAAGTGCGTATACTCGATGATACCTAAAAATACGGCGGGTGTGTTTTACGATACGCATAATATGTATAGTATGTATACCAAATAAATGTATATAATGTGCATATATATATATAAACATATTTGACAGGATGTTTAAGTGAAAACGATTTTCGGAATGTGTTTCACCAATCAACCGTTCGATAGAAAAAGAAAATCCCATTTTTTTTGTATCGCATATCCACCAAATTCTGTCGAAAAGATAATAATATGAGTAGGTATATAATAAATATTTACTTTTCTGCTTGCGCTCTGTCAAACACCGTACTCGCTATATTATATTATTATGTTTGCGTGCATATTATTGCACATTAAATTATAATATGATGATATATGTAATCGGGTTCACATGAAATCTAAATTTTATTTTGCAAAAAATTGTGTATGGAATATATTTTTTATATTTTTAAAATAGTATAAGAAAAATATTTGAGTTACGTTGAATTAAATTTTAAATTTTATTAACTAGGTATCAAAAATTGAAAAATATATGAATTTTAAACGATATAATTATATCCAATTTTGTAAAACTATATTGGATTTCAAACTTATAAAAATAGTTGTGTTTGTGTTTTTAAAATTGAAAAACAAGTTGTTCTGAACAACTAACAAGGAATCTTATATTATATTTTCAAGACTTTCAGCCAAAAAGAAAATATTGTCATCAAAGAATAACTAAAAACCATCAAAAATTCTAAAAGTATCAAACGCACATAAATAGCTTAAAATTAGTCAAAATATTTTGAAAATTTGTTTGTGTATATTATTAATTAATAGTGGAATGTGACGAGGTCCACTCTGTATGGTAATATTGGTAGTAGTAGGACGGATGGTATACAATATTGACTAATAAAATGTGTTAAATATGAACATACTAATACATTAAACAGAAAAGGTTAAAATAAATTATATTTATAAGTAATCATACACAATTTGTTTCATATCTATTATTCAGCATAAAAATTCCCATATGACTTTTAATCATAAAAATATTATGAATAGAATACAAAAAAACAATTGAATGATAACTGGTTAGTTCCAAAACGGCAGATACCTTGTCATTGTGATTTCTCTGAGACCTCTTCTCGTTTAAACTAGGTCCCATAAGATTGGTTAGTTAATATTATTTACCATGGAACTATGGTGGTGGATAAAATAATATAGATTACAGTTTTTGATAACGTTTGATAACAAACCATGAAAACATCAAATATTTAAAATTGTTATCTTTTGAGTTTCAAAAAAACAATAAAAATAATAAAAAAATAGTTTGAATATTAAATGTTGACTCAATTTTATCAAAAAAACAATACATTGTGATAATGTATTTTCGACATTTTTTTTATAAAAACCTATGAGAAATCTTTTATGAATTTTGTCTAGTTTTAACTAGAAAACCAATTTTATCAACATTTATTGATAAAAGTCTACAATTTAATATGTCTTCAAATATTTTAAAAGGAACCATAATTTTTGAAAATTATATCATGTTTAGAAAAGGATAATATAAATATGGAAATTAATTTTGTTTCAAACTTGTATTACGTATTTCTTATTGTAATACATATTGAGAATTCTATTACTTTAAAAGTACTAAGTTGATCCAGTTTGCTATCATCAACCGCTCCCAAAGTTGAATATTGATGCATTTTTACTACTTCAAAATATGATATTGGACACAAAAATAAAATAACAATTCATACACACATCATTATAAAACCAATATGAATGTATTACTCAGACTCTACTCAGTACCTATCTAAAACGTATAAAAAAATATTGATATATGGTTTGCTGGTCTATTTAATATGTTTATTAGACAAGCATATTTCACTCAGACATAGATTTTCCAACAACAGGTATATCATATACGTATAGTTACAAGATAAAACGTCAGATGTCATCAAAATTTAAATCTACGATTATTAATGTCATTACGCTATTTGCCTACATACCTACTTAAAAAGAAATTAGTCATCACTCATTAAAAAAAAAAACTATTTTAAAAATCAATATATTCACCACTCCGCGTCAACAAAATGAAAAGTGAAACTTATTTGTCTATCCACAGATTACGTTTAAGGAAATGGCTATGCGTTTCGGGTCGTGACTATGAGTTTCGCCTATTGGCTGTATAATAGAATAACTGTTGAACTTTTTTAAAATGTACTTTTACGCTTCGTCGAATGAGGCGGACAGCGTAGAATAGTATAATACTATATGCTGTGTGCACAATGTTGTGCCTTGTGTCAGTGTTGTTTCCGTGTTACAAACTTTGAACATACCAAATTTGTATTCAGCATTTCCAATTTTAAGTATTAATCTTCAATAATAGAGTGAATAGAGATAATAGATCTACTGTCAACTTTATGAATACAAATACATATTAACTGCGTTTTAAAATGAATTTTTACAATATTTCAATGTTTTTAATCAAGTTATGATTGTTATGAGTATTTAAAATATTAAAATTTAAACATTTTCAGAACTCGCTTTATAAATAAAAATATCGCCAAAAACTATGTATAAAAACACAAATAATGTTCTTACATCTAACTTTTATAATATCAGGTGAATTAATTATGTTATTAAAAGTTACTACAAAAAGTTGGAACTGATGTACACAAATTTGCCATGTCGTACGTTAGTAAGACAGAGACCAACATAATAATATATTGGTATACGAATGTGGTGACCTCATAATACAATTTATTATACTTAAAAATCGTCTATTTTTTAATATCATCGCGCTGAATGGTCGATAAATTAAAATGTATAATAGACAGAGTTAAAAATCCTTTTGTCGAGCACTTCAAACACATTAACTTTTTAAGTTCGCTGTCGAATAACCGTACGTGAATCGCTTATCGACTCTCCGTAAACATATCCATGTTATATTAATTCATACATACATAATAAACGTGTATGTGTGTTTGTATAATATTATATGGGTACTATCGAGGAACGGTTTTTAATCAAATATTTAAAACGTAATCAACTCTGACCCCGTGCAGTAAGTATACATGCTTAACTAGTACTGCTCGGTGGCCTGACACATACTTGTTTCACGAATAATTCATTTGGTCACATTATCCCGTTTTTACACCACGGAACGCGAACGACGTTAAAGACGGTGCCTACCTACCGCCGTCTCCGGATTTACGGTGCGATTATTTTTTACTTCCCGAGTTTTCTCGTTCAAACCACGTGCTTTTCTTTTTAAAGCACTTCCCGAATTTATTATGCAGCTTCCGGGTTATTATTTTAATAGATAGGCCGTGGAAACAAATATTACGTAGGAACTAGCAAATTGCGATTCACTGCTATGAAAATAGGTAGCAATAATCCAACAATACGTTTGCACATAAATTCGTCTTTTCTCGTTTACCCCACGTCATTTATATGAAACAAGATGTTTTTTTTTAGCACAATACACTATAGTAATTTATTGCTACAACTTATAACTCTACATCGCTATAGTAAATTTTCATGATCAAAATAAAAAAATAAACAATTTTATGAACACCAAAAATATTAGTTATACATTTGAGGAAATATTATTTTATAACTTTATTTTTATTTTTAAGTCTTCTTGTTTATTATTTAAACATAAGACGTATAATTATAAAGTAAATATAAAAATATAAATTATACTATACTTCCAGATGACTGCTAAATAGAGTGCATAAAAAAAAACAAATACATACACAATAATATGTACATATTAAAAAATGTATTAGTGACTAGAGTTATTTACTTATAATTTATATACAGTAGAATCCGCTTAATTGGAACACATTGGGCGGTGACCTATTTGTCCCCATTATCCGACTGTCCCGATTAACCGAATAACTAATAAACCGATACATTCGTTCGGGACTATGTCCCTATTAAGCAGTTGTCTCATTTATGTGGTGTCCCAAATAAACGGGTTCTACTGTATACATATATATGTGCGTGTACAATTTAATATGTAAAAATTGTGTATATCATAAACATGTACATATTTATGCATATTAAAATTAAAAATATTGACAGTTATTTAAAGTTCGATAAGATAACTATAAACTGCTATAAATAATTTGGGAAAAAACCACGCACTTGTACAATATTCTCTATTATTTTATCTTATATAATTTTATCTTTACATAGAGGTGACCGTTAACGGAAATTTTACTATATTATTAATAGCTTAATCTTTGGCTTGAACTGTTACATAAAGGAAATAAAACATAATTATTCAATATATTATTTTAAATATTATTATAAAACATTTTTGATTTTTGTTTTCAGTAGAAATATAGAAATATTAGTATCGGTAATTTGTCTGTATAATATTGTGTTATTTCAGTTAACTGCTTGCGAAATATTTTTTGATAAAAAGAAAAAAAAATTGATTAAAATTTTGGGGTCATGTTAATTAAAAAAAAACATAAAAAGCCCCCCTTAAATTGTATTTAATTAAAATATATATTATTATTCTCTATACACTGATCGGGTGCCCGTGATAATAATTACAATAATAAATATTATATTTTTATATGCTTTTATTTGCGGACGTTATGCGAAGTTTTCATATCGGTATACGAGTATTAAGCGAAAATGCTTCTTTTTTATTTTTTCGCAAAATGCATTATTTATTAATCGGCTGCACGTGGTAAACATAATATTTACATTATAATATATATTATAATAAATATAAAAATGAACAAGTATACGAGTATTATATAGTCCGCGTGTTGCTGTATTATATACGTATTATTATTATTATAAGCCCGCCGGAGTGGTGTTTACCTTAAGCCCCAGCGTTTTCCATAACGCGGTGGTAGCACACGCAGATTGTTCCGGCAGATATGAATAATTAAGTGATAATCATCGTATCTCGACGTTTCAATCTGACGATGCGCCGACCGCCGCCGTTAAACGTGAGCAATTTTTCTATTTATTTCTCTTTCCCTTCCCTCATATCTGTTTGTCCTCTTAGCCGCGTCGAAATGAGATGGCTGATGCGTTCTTTTTCCGCCCCGTCTCGTTTCCCGACCTTTGTATCTTCTTGCCATGGTTGAAATGCAATTTTAAACGCGAGCAATATCTAGCTATATACAATATATATATATATTGTATATATACGTACAATATTTACAGTACTACCATTTTATTATTATATATACAAGGTGATCCATTCGAGTGTCTACACTCTACACTATGCGTTATATCGAAAAGTTTAAACATTTTTGAAAACTTTTTTTTTACACAACTGAATCTTGTGACGATACAACCTCAAAAAATTATGTTGCTTGAAACATTGTTATCGTTATCATTTTGTAAGTTTTACTTTTTTAAATTACTTCATACATTTTTAATTTAATATTCTGTATAACAATACTTTTTGGAGTATTTCGAACTAGTAGGTATGAATTTCAAACTAGTATAAAATTAGCTATAAATATTCAAAGTTTAAAAAAGTGGCGCATGGTTATCCCACATTATAATATTGATACATTATTACACGCCCATCTAAACTTTAATACTAATAATTAATTATTCATATAAATAAATAATAAATATATAAATAATAACTGGACATTTTATTTCATAATATAATATATTTAATGTCATTGGAATGCTCCGGGATACGATATGTTTAATTTACATATTATATTGTTTTTTGGAAAAAATACAGATTCATATTGCTTTGTAATTATGTAAAAATAACATTTTTAGAATAATTCGAAATAATGAGCGTAGATACTTAAATGAATCACCTTGTATAAATTATATATTGATATATACATTTGTCTGTATTATATAAGTCAGTATTGACGACATTTTGCGTCGTGGGATTGAAACATAAATAGAAATCACATGGTTTTGGAGACCTCTTATTCGTAAATATAAAATTAAACGCATGACGTACCGACGGTGCTAGTTTTGTTCTTTTCAATACACTCAACCGAATGACACTTAAATAGTAAATCTATATTTTAGGAAAACATTGCATATTATTTATATTTGTATAAGTTATCATAGACGTTGACATGCTGTACTGATAAAATAAAGTATCAAAAATATTTTTGTTTGGAGCGTAAAATATTAATAATTGATATACTTCGTGATGTTGTATACGCGATTTAAAATATAGATATCGCAATTAGTGACACTTCCCTTCAGTTATCTAATATTTATATTTGTTCTCGTCATTCAAATTCTGCGTATTTCAATCCATGGTGTTGGTATCCATATATACATATAACGCACTATAGCCTTTTTTATATTGTCGACTATGACGTATAATAGGACCATATAAGTCCATATAATATGTTTATTGTGTTAGGAATAATATAGTATTGAGTAATACACGATGAGCTACCAAACACAGTCGATCAGTCTCGGTAAAATGGTCGTTTTTTACGCCACGAATAAGTAGCCTCATAAATTTCATGTGATATTAGATAATGGCTGTGCGCTAATGAAATTATATTAAATTTTAAATCACGAGACCGGAAGTATTCAAATAGAGCTGGTCCAAAACATCATTATTGTGGATCACGGCCACGATGTGCATCAACCAATCACAAACTACTCTGTGTAATTTGAATATAGAGAGTACCTACGTGCCTATAGATATACTAGTCATTCAGTAATAATAACCTGCAGGTTACTAAATTATTATTTAAATAAATATAAAAATGTTAACAAATGTTCGTACTATTGTTTTGTAATCCCAGATTAATTTGAAAATGAATGGGAATTTTTTACTTTTGACTACCGCTCCCCCCAAAATATTTTAAACTAGATCCAATTTTCTACCGGAAACAAACTTTAAAGTTATAAATCGAAACATTTTTATACAGTAAATATTTCCTTCAGATAAAAAAAATTAATAAAAAACACATCGTTATAAAATCACTCCACTCTGACTCGAATAGAAATAAATCAACATTCGAATAAAAGTATGCATTGTTTATTTTTTTTAAATTTAACAAAATATTAAAATATTAATTTAGGTATAATCATATAATGTAATACTTTTACAACAGTCAACGATTTATGTATGTAGCTATTTGTTCAGCAAAAATATTATCGATAAACGACGGTAATCGCTTTATATGTGTACGGGATTATATTATTACTTCCGATGATAAATTCTACGAAACGAGTAGGTATAACAATCAATAATTAACTTGATTGGGCCATTATATTTGATTAAATTTTTTTTATCTTTTGCTCTCTCTCAAATGAAAAAAAATTCTATCGAAGGGTTAGACGACAGTCGCGATTACGCATATTAATTGCTTTGATGGCTAATTATTTTATGCATATATGTAGAATTAATATGTCACATACACACACACACACACACACACACACACATTATTCCCGATCATTCGTTACAACCGAGAATAACACGTAAAAAGCAATAATTTATTATTCAAAAAGCCATTTTTTTTTTGAAACTTAGGTCCATTATATACACTTTTTCGAATCCCGTGAATTGCTGAAAGGCTTTTTCATGTTTGTCACGTGGGGTATCTGCAAATTCATTACCACTACTGTCACTGTGTCGATCGTATCTACCTCCTACCGTCCACGGACGAATGATGACCGGCGGAGAAATGTGTTTTTTAGTGTCCCGGTCTGGAGTCGGAGTGTGAATCGAATTAAACCAATGTTCTCGGGAAATCGTTAGCTCCACCCTCGATAATATTCGAGCGAGCCCTACTATTCCATTTAACCGAAAGAAACCACCAACCAACAGCCACATTCGAACGTCTGACTTTAACTCCGTTATTCAGGAGGTAAATTGAAAATCACCGTTCATAAATCTCAATTAAACTATTGTCGGTTATTATTACATAAAAAAAACTCGTACCACAATCCGTGGACGCTGAATGTTTTTTTTATAATAATTCCTGAGTACAGTAAATATTATCGACTATTGTCATAAAAATCTGAGCATTTTCATGTCGAATATTGTGGGTTGATTGATATTATGATAATAGTCAGCATACTTTTGGCCTCGAGCCATGATTATGAACAATCGATAATATTTAAAAATACATTCAATATTTATGGTACATGAAGGTATAACATAATAATATGATATGGTTTATTAGCTATATGGAACTGCGTCAGAACGGTTGAGAAGAAAAAACATTATTATTATACCTATAATATGATCAATAGCACTTAAACAGTAATATATTTTACAAATGTTAGCAATATATATTTATTGAGTAAAAAACAGATTTGTACAAATTATATAGTTAAAAAAAATATTCGGGCAAAAAAATATAAAATTATAAAACTAATTGCAATGAAAATTTGTCATAAGTGGAAATAATATTATATACTATTCGCTTTTAAACAAAGGCTATAATTTAAAATTAAATTTAAGTTAAGCAAAGTTTAAATCCAAAATTAAGTGTAGACGTATAGTTATCACATTATCGGAACCATTGACCGAATGTTTTGATAAATACATGTTTTCAAAATATTTATATCCTATTGGACGGGGATTAATAACAAAAACCGTCCGACTCCGGAATAAGCGACGGGAAATAATAATAATACGATGATTGATATCTACCAAACTTATTATATGATTAAAATATGTATATAGGTATAAATAATATGTATATATATATATATATATAGATATCCGCCTTTATATATTTTTTAATTATTTTTTTTTCTCACACTAGTATAATTTATTATTTTTATATTAATGTATTGCAGTAGTCACTGCTTGATTTTTTTCTATATTATTGTTTTGTTTTTCCCGGTGGTATTTAACATTTTATTTGTAGTCATTTTATTCATGACAATATTATTAAAATAATACCATGTATGAATTGTCCTTACAAGTTATAGCATCGTCATATTTAATGTAACGTATAATTAATATTTCGTTGAATAACTATATTATATTAATATTAAACGCAGGAAATTCAAACATCCACTATGCATAGATTTTTTTTTTGATACAAAATATGATTTAATTAAAATCAATTCAGACGATTGTTGTTGATTTATGTATCGACTATTCCGCCGACCGCGGACGGTCACCTCGTTGCTCATAACGCGAAATCGCCAATAGTCACTAATTTTATTTTAACGCTAGCTGTGTATTTTTGTATATTGAAAAAGCACCAATATTCTGCATACCGGTATAAATAATTATCGGTAGTCCTAAATACAGATTTACCGTCTCTTCAGTATTTCCGAAAAAATATTTTAGATGAATATTTTATTTTATTATTAAAAAAAAAAAAAAAACAATTATACCTATTAAGAAAATTGTTTTAAACGTTCGTAAACAGTAATTATGTTATCCCATTTTTTTGGATTTTACCCGTAAAATTCAATTCTATTCATCGGTTTAACTAACATAAGTATAATGCATACTGTATAATTGATTATTAATCAAAATGTAAGTTATTGATAACAAATCAATGATTATGCTTGGTTATTATAATATTATCTATTATATTATTCACTGTAATGTTTATCATTAATTGACATATGGGTACGGTAATTAGAATTCCACTTATTGGTACCGGGTTGATACTATATACTATATTATAGTATGGACGAATCGTAAACATAGGTAGTTGAGGCTTAATATATTAATAATTTTACTGTTGGAGTAACATGAATCTAGTTAATTGGATCCTATACGGATACACGTTCCTTTAAGCCTAAATAATTCTCACTTTTGTTATTTTTTACGGTAATGCGTATATTTTAAAATTGTAAAACTTAGAAAACACATACATACTTGTCACTTGATATATTACAGTGATATTATGTCATAATAAAATTATTATTTTTAATACGATAAATTGATTATTATTATTATATTATTATAATTTACAAAAAGTTATAAATGGTGTAGTAATCATAGTATACCTAAACAATTTCAAAGGTAAAAACAATCTTGTGGATTACCCTTCTCCACAGAGGCGTTTCATATGGTGGATCATATGAATAAGGATTTATCCATTATCGTATGGAATTATAGTGAGAAAAATAATTTCTGTCAACAAGTTAAGTATATATTATGTTATAATATGTTATAGAATCTTGTTATGTGAATTATATATATAAGGTATTTCTATAAAAAGTTATATTACCAGTTACCACATATTTTGATGTATATACTGTAGTAATAAGTGATAACGGCGACATCTTTTATTATTACTATTATTATTATATTATTATTATTATTATTATTATTCTTTTGTTATTAGTATTAACCGACGCTCCGTCGCGTACGCGTCGTCTCCGCGTCACAACGCCGTTCTCGGAACATTTATATTTTACGTTTTGTTATATATTATATATTATTTGTTATTTAATTATATTAATAAAGTGTATGTATGCATCATAATTATACTGTAGTTGTATAGAACGCCCTACAGATTCAGAAGTGGATTCGTTTTTATTTTTATAATATTATTACGCGTGATCGACGACCGTAAATTGTATTAACAATTAGGCAACTGTATATTGTTCGTAGTTCATTATCATATATTCATATGTATAAATTAGTGCAAGATGAATAGTGCGAATTCGGATTCCAACGTGGATTCTACGCGGTTTTTGCGAAACGGGAAAGTTCTTCCGTCAAATAATGCAAATCATGATGGTGAGGCAAGCGGTGAAAATGTACCTAACCTACAAATATCAAACGATGACCGATCGCACAATTCGGGTAGCGATGCGACAGTTGGTAACAGTGACGATGATTTACGCACTGTGTTATCAGAATTAATGCTGCAAAATAAATTGCTGTTAGAACGCTTATCACAGGAACAAAACAAGCATTCAAGATTATCAACAAATAATAGTATCAACTCAGCTATGCCTGTTAACACGGAAAATCGTAATGGATATTTCGTTATGCCAGATTTTAACAACTCGCTGACCGAGTTTTCGGGACGTGAAGCAGGCCAAGAAGCTCGGCTGTGGATTAATTCGGTCGAAAGTGTTGCCAGGCTACATGGATGGCCAGAAAGTTTTAAAATGGAAATTGTTCGGACTAAATTAGTTGGCCCCTCGCGTAATTGGTATATTGGCCGTACGTTTACGTCCTGGAGTAGCTTTGTCGACCAGTTTGAAAATACGTTTATCGGACATACACTTGACACCGTCGATCGAGTCCGTATTATGTCTAACCGTGTGCAAGTGAAAAATGAATGCGTATTTGAATATTTTCACCACAAGTCTAGACTTTGTCGCGAAATTGGATTGTCGTTCCGTGAAGAAAAACGTCAGATCGTCGAGGGTCTGTACTCCCGTGATCTCTGTAATTATTTATTGGCACGAGACCACTTGAGTGAAAACGAACTTTTATCTGATTTACGTACATTCGATTCCGTGAATGTTGCCCGAAATATTCGTTTTCGAGCGGGAGAGTATCCTACCTCGAATTACGGCGGTAACCAAAGTAATAACAAAGCAGCTCAGCATCCGACAACGAATCATCGGCCGGCAACAGGAGATTCGACCAAGGCTCAACCACCGGCAAAATCATCGAACACCCGTAAGCAGAAAGACCTGTCTCAAGTCACGTGTTTTAATTGTAAAACAATTGGACACTTCGCGAATGTGTGCCCAACCCGTACCTGTCAAAAATGTCGCAGCTTGGGTCACTCCGAACGAAATTGCCCCGACTTCCGGAAAAGCCAGCAGAACGACGGAATTGGTGAGAATGTATCACTTTTAGAAAAGTCACCTCAATGTATTGTACCCCCTTATATGATAAGTATTACTATTAAGTACCCAAATGGTGTTTCGTCCGACGTAATTGCACTCGTCGATACAGGCAGCCCCGTTAGTCTTTTAAAATCTACCGTAGTTCCTTATGTATCTGGAGTTGTACCTCCTAGATCTGATTTGGTTGGTATTAATCAATCTAGACTTAGTGTAGTTGACCAATTCTCCGCTGACATTTTTCATACTGATCTCGACATTCCTATTAATATAAATTTTCATGTGGTGCCCAACGATACTATTAAGAGTGACTGTTTGTTAGGGCGCAACTTTTTATCTCACCCTCGCATAATTTTGAGTGTTGAGAATGGAACATTTTTAATCAATTTTAAGAAAAAAAGTGACAACATTTCTTTTGAAGAAATTTTATCTATCAATTTTAAAAGTGAAGATAATAGTAATTTAGATATTGATTTAAATATAGAAAAAACATTACCAATAAATATTAAAATGAAGGTTAAGCAAATTTACATAGATTCATATTTAACTGGTAGTATTGTTGATAGTAATGATAATAATGTACACCCAGAAATGGTTATTCAATTAAAAAGTGATAAACAATTTTATTTCAGACCGCGGCGTCTATCCTTTTATGAGAAAGAGTGCCTTCAAAAATTATTAGACAATATGTTGAATAAAAAAATTATTAGGCCTAGTAAATCCGAATATAGCAGCCCTATAGTTTTAGTAAAAAAGAAAAATGGTGACTATAGATTATGTGTCGATTATCGCGAGCTTAATAAGTTTATTGTGAAGGACAGGTTTCCCCTTCCATTGATAGATGATAACATAGATTTATTAAGGGGTAAAAAATATTTTACTTGTCTGGATCTGAAGGATGGATTTCATCATGTTAATATTGCTAAAGATTCAATAAAATATACTTCATTTATAACACCTTTAGGTCAATTTGAATTCTTAAAAATGCCTTTTGGGTTAGCCACGGGTCCCTCGTGTTTTAGTCGTTTTATTCAAGACATTTTTAGTGAGTTTATTCGGAAAAAAGAAATAATTGTGTATTTTGATGACATAATGATCGCCACTGAGACTATTGAAGAGCATTTAGATCTGCTTGATAGGATTTTGTGTGTTATGAGAAACAGGCGACTTGAGATACGTTTGGATAAGAGTGAGTTTCTCAAATACCAGGTAGTCTATCTTGGATATAGTGTAAGTCGACTTGGAATCCAACCAAATCCTAAAAACATTTGTGTCGTTCAAAATTACCCAGTTCCAAAAAATCATAGGGAACTTCAAAGTTTTATAGGCTTAGCATCTTATTTTCGACGCTTTGTCCCAAATTTTGCAATCATTGCTAAACCTCTTTATAGCTTACTTAAAAAGGGAATTATTTTTGAGTTTGGGGAAGAGCAATTAAAATCATTCGAGTCTATTAAAGAAAAGTTGGGAGCACAGCCTCTATTAGCTATTTATGACCCAAAAGCGAGCACAGAACTTCACTGCGACGCTAGCAGTCATGGGTATGGTGCTATTTTGCTTCAAAAGCAAGCTGACGACAATTTTCACCCCATATTTTACTATAGTCATAGAACTACAGAAACTGAGTCACGTTATCATAGCTATGAGCTGGAAATGCTAGCTATTATTAATGCTATTAAGCGCTTTCATGTATATTTATTAGGTATACATTTTAAAATAGTTACTGATTGTAATAGCGTAACGTTAACACTACAACGAAAAGACATAAACCCGCGTATAGCTAGGTGGGCCATGTTTCTTCAAAATTATTCTTATGATATTGAACACCGGCCAGGATCGCGTATGCAACATGTTGATGCACTAAGTCGTTGTAAACAGGTAATGGTGTTAGAGGCTTGTACCTTTAATCAAACTCTTGCCATTAAACAGGGAACTGACCCGGATATTAAAACCATTTTTGAGTATCTTGAAAAATCAGAACACCCGTTATTTGAACTTCGTAATGGACTTGTATATCGTAAGAGTAATGATCGGTTATTATTCTATGTTCCGGCAGATATGTGTGAACAAGTTATTCGTTCTTGTCACGATGAAATGTGCCACGTAGGAGAAAACAAAACTATTGAATTGATCAAACAGATATACTGGTTCCCGAAATTAACAGAACGCGTTAAAAAATATATAAATAGTTGTTTAAAATGTATCATATTTTCCCCGAAAGAGGGTAAGGGTGAAGGGTTGTTGAACTTAATTGATAAGGGGAATAAGCCGTTTCAAACTATACATATTGATCATTTCGGCCCTATTAATCAAACCAAAGGTCGATTTAAACATATTTTAGTAATTGTCGATGCGTTCAGTAAGTTCTTAACTTTATATCCTGTTCGCACAGTAGCAGCAAAAGAAACTTGTTCTAAACTGTCGCAATATTTTAAATGTTATAGCAAACCTTTTAAAATTATATCTGATCGTGGATCTTGTTTTCGCTCAGAGGTATTTCAGGAATTTTGTCAAACTAATGATATAAAACATATAAAAACTGCAGTAGGTTCACCGTCGTCAAACGGGCAGGTCGAGAGATATAACAGAGGACTGGCAATAATGTTGTCTAAGTTAATGTCTGAGCATAACAATAATTGGAATGATTATTTATATAAAATTCAATTTGCTGTTAATAACACGGTTAATCGGTCGATACAAAATACACCTAGCAAACTCTTATTCGGTATTAACCAAGTAGGTGAACAAAATGATTATGTTAGATTATATCTGCAAGCTGTTAATGAAACTGATGATGTTGATGATAGCTCCCGAGATTTTACAAAGTCTAGGGCTGATGCTCAGGGAAATATTCGAATAAGTCAGCTCCATAACAAGGCTTACCACGATTTAACAAAACAAATAGCTACTAAGTATGCAGTAGGTGATTATATAATGGTCAGAAATGTTGATACCACACCCGGTACTTGTAAAAAACTTTTACCTAAATTTAAAGGCCCTTATAAAGTAGAAAAAATACTCCCTCACGACAGATATGTCATATCTGATATCGAAGGGCACCAGGTAACCCGCATTCCTTTAAATACTGTTTTTGCAGCAAAGGACATTAAACATTGGGTTAAAATCGATTAGCTATTTTTATTCATACTTTTGTAATATAATAAAAATATTATTTTATTTTAATATTCCTTTTTATTATATATTTTATATAATTCATATTTATTATACTTGGTTATTAAGGTAACAATAACCTATATTAATTATATTTTTTTTTTTTAAATAATTATGTTGTTATATTAATTATGTTTGTATAATTAAATATTTTATTTTATTTCCTAATTTATATAAAAAAAAAAAAAAAAAAATGTACAGATCGAGGACGATCTAGATGTCAGATATGGCCGAAGCTGTAGTAATAAGTGATAACGGCGACATCTTTTATTATTACTATTATTATTATATTATTATTATTATTATTATTATTCTTTTGTTATTAGTATTAACCGACGCTCCGTCGCGTACGCGTCGTCTCCGCGTCACAACGCCGTTCTCGGAACATTTATATTTTACGTTTTGTTATATATTATATATTATTTGTTATTTAATTATATTAATAAAGTGTATGTATGCATCATAATTATACTGTAGTTGTATAGAACGCCCTACAATACAAATGGTTATATTGATTTCTGGACATATAAATACTAGAGAACAGTCGTCGAGATATTATATTTATTTTAGAATTTAAAACGTACATTGGTTAATTTAAATTCAGAGATATTATATTCTAGATTTATAAAAATATCTTCAATTTTAACAGCTAACAATTTAAAATTCAATACAACGTTTCTTTTTTTTATACCTATGTAGTTTATACTGGTACCAACAGATAAAATATAAACTAATTTTGTTTTTATAAAAATTTATAATTAAAGTTTTGATAAAATAAGGAATTTTAACAAAGAATAATAAAGATTTTACCTTGGCTACCAAAAAGTTTAACAGTCGTCGCTCAAAATTGTCGTTTTCCGTCGT
The DNA here is from genome assembly GCF_020882245.1 of Rhopalosiphum padi. NCBI lineage: Eukaryota > Metazoa > Arthropoda > Insecta > Hemiptera > Aphididae > Rhopalosiphum > Rhopalosiphum padi. The sequence continues at coordinate 76,340,077 of NC_083597.1, forward strand.
ATACAATCATTTGTCATAAAATTAAAATTAAAAACATAAATTACAGTAACCAATTCAAATGATGAGGTAAGCTCATTCATTATACACTCATTGTACAACAGATCGTTTGCCTACTTGACGGCTTTTTATATGTTTGTTATTTTTGAATAACAACAATAATAATATATACGCGATACGCCTACAACGTATTATTATATTATGTAACTGTTCGTTTTAACCGGACGTTATTATTGTGGGGTTAACAGTGTTGTTCACGCATCGCAATATATTATTCGGACGGTAAGACTACGGAATATCGTACGCGCGAAGTACGTTTTATACGATATTTAATATTATACTTAACGGTGGTGGTTAAACGACGCAGAACACGCCGTTTCATCGGGACCATTTGTGCTACATACAGGGTGATTTTCGTTTTGTTTTGCAGACACTCGTTTCGTCCGTCAATACATAAAGATCTGTTCAAAACAGTTTATTTAAAAATATTCTCTGTCATTGTAATAAATTGATTGGTTTTTTTACTTCTTCAATACGGGGCTTTTATTTAAAATTGATTAATTTCCCCCTCCCCAAAAAAAAAATATAAATATCCAAACCTAATCCAATACGATTTTATTCCTTAGAAATGAATTTTCTTTAAATTAAATTTTTACAGAGAAATACTGGTCTTTACTGAAAATAATTTGTTTGAAGGCACAAAATTACAAGTACACCATAGAAAAGCGATAATAAACAGGCAATTCAATAATAATGCTTTTAACTCTTCACAGAAAGTCTTTATTATTTTTATACTTTGTGTATAGGTTCAATGTTCAATAGGGCGGTGTTTAACATAAACAATAATTTGCTTATAGCATACAACTCAAAAACATTATAGTTGTAAAAAAAAATCTAAAAAAGTATAAAAAAATTTTAATAAAAAACAAAATAGTATTTAAACGATTCAACGATCTCCCAAAAACGTATTAATAATGCCCAACTATTATGGAAAGTAGAAAAAAACTATCAAAAACTATGTCAAAAGAATACCATTTGTATTCATTTCGAAAATCCACCTTAAAAAAATATTATGTAACGTAGAAAAACTCCTAACACCCTGTATCATTACAATAATATCATATTATATAGTATTTTCGAGGCGGCACTAGCCAAATCGTATTCATCGTGTAATTTATCGTCTCGGAAAAACGCTTCAGAATAGTGTTTTCCAAATGTGTTCGTGTCCGCGCGGCTACGCGGGAGCTCACGCGCACTGCAGAGGATGCCATAACACATACAGGTATGTGTATATGTGTATTGTGGTATACACTTTTCTTACTGAAATATTGCGACGTATTATTGCCGACCGAGGCCATTTGGAAAGCATTCCGTCGGGCTCGTAAAAACGGTACAACGCCGATAAGATGGGTGGACACGCGTCCGGGTCATGTCGAAACGCGTGCACACGGACACGCTGCAGTATGTCTTCAGTTCAGATAGCTGGCGACGAGCATTTTATCATTTTTTTTTTTTTATGTTTTATGTCGCTTGTTTTTGATACCTCAGTAACGCGTGTGGGGAATTAGATTTTCTCGCTCGCGTGGCTGATTTTATATTATGTTTCGTCGTACTTCCAGTTTTTTTTTTCTTGTAATACTTCAAAAATGAATAACTTTAGTTATTTATCATTCTCCCTCAATATTTATGTTATTATCTTTATAACAGAATATTTAAAATATTTCGAATAATTTTAAGCTATTATACTTACAATAATCTGAATCAATTTAATCCTTATTTGGTATTAATTATTATATGTATTATTAATAGTAAAATTATATAAATAGTCATTTGCCATTTTGATACAATTAACACTATTTGATGTTTTGGCTTACTGTATTATTACTTGGTAAGCACTTATAATAGTAATATAAAAAAATAAATTATAAAATATTCTAAGAAATTGACCTATCGTCTCGATTAAGTTTTTGTATTCAAAGTTTGAATTTAAATTTAAAATACCATTACACTTATTATTATAGTATTCTACCATTTCTACCCAATGCCTATATGAATCGGTATAGTCGTATCTAATCATATAGCAGAACGAGTTCTTCAGTTTTTCAGGCTTTACTAATTTCTTAACATAAAAATATTAAATCAACATTCAAATGAAAAATTAATTTTAATAAGTGTTCGAATTGAGAAATTATAACAAACTACCTACTTATATAGTTTGTATTTAAAACCTTATAATTACAATTTTCGAAATTTTTGACCAAACAAAAATATTTCTGATTATAGTTTAAAAAAAAAATAATAAATTAAAATGTATTCAAATGTCAACGGTTTATAAAAAGCTCAAAAAGAGTCGAAATATTTTGAAAGTTACAACATATTATATAGCAAATGATTATATATTTATTATAGGTATATACAAAATGTTTGTTTAGAAAATAATATCAATGGTTATATGATTATTTTTGAAGTTCAACTAAATAAGATGATAATCGATCAATTGTCAAAATTTGATTTTTGAGTAAATATTCCCTTTTTTTCGAATATATAAGAAATGTACTGAGAATTTTTACTTTAATCTATTTTAGGTAAATGTATTTTCCCACCGAAAAAGTTAGATTAGGACGATTAGGTTAATTGTTTCGCTCAGAATTTTATAATTCACTTGAATTTATAACCACTTTATCATTACATAACTCTTCGTCTAAAAAAATTTATTTTTGATTTTCTATAAGTTACGAATGCCGGTGGTTAATATTATTTTTAGGTGTTTAACGATTTAACGTTACTGACGCCATTTGTGAGACGCTTTGAACGACTGATCGATAGTCGATGGTGGCACCTTTTTTCTCTTTCGTTATTAACGCTTGCTGTGTATGCCTGACCAATTATGTATACAACAATAATATTCTATTTCAAATTATACATAATAATACATAGCAGTTAATCACCATTGTTCGCAGCTAACACTTTCGCACTTTGCGCTTTCGAAAACGTCTCCAACAAAGTCAAATCCATGTCTGCATAATAAAAAACAACCAAAGTACTATTGTTCTGTCCTGTGCTGTTAAACCCACTGTTTTCATTATATCCGTATCGTTAATATTGTCATTGGTTATCATTGTGTTCGTGTTATAATCGTTGTCATATATTATTATACTCGTTAATTTGGACTTCTTAGCCCATTTACAAACAATTACGCACCATAATTATTTAGTGTTGTTATATTAGAACGGTGTGTAAGTCACGTTGATAGCCTATTACTGTCGCTTATTCACCGATTAAGCTTGCAAAATTACCAGACGATTAGCTCGCGAATCTGACGGCCAAAACGAATACAAAAACAAATTCAACAGGAATATTACTTGGGAGTTGGGACAAAGGCATAAGTATTATAACATTACCTATTATTTACTATATTTCGCAGCTCTGCAGTCAGCGGCTTCGCGTGATTTTTCAATAATATTATTCGTAATGTTAATTTTCAAGGTAAATATATGAAAGAGTATATTTTTACGACTTTGTTATGTTATGAGATGAGTTTAAACTCAAGACATATTCATAATTTTAATTATCAACTGTAGACAATCCAATATACTCCGACGACTGACACCGCAATATTTAAATTCTAGAATTTCATGCTAATTCAATAAAATTTTACATCTAATATATCTAATACAGGTTAATGTTAAATCAATTAAATTTGATGACAAATCCGTAAAAATTTAAATTTAAAGATCCTTCAATATATGGCTTAATACAATTGATTTAAAAATATATTATAGTATCATACATTATAATATGTATATATGAGTAAATTAATTAATTACATATAAATTATAAATAGCACAAGTAGTCCAACTATTTTAGAACAACAACCGCAACTTATCTAATTCATATTTTATTCGTTCAAAAGGGAATACCGTGCGTTCCAGTTTCATTGAATGATTTTTAAAATAACATATTTTGGAATAAGTCTCCGTGACATTAATCGATCTGGGCTGATCGTTTTTACGATGAATATTGATGTATGACTTTGTAGACTGAAGAAGTACGCAGAGAAAAAATGTGTTTGAATTCGATTTAGGTGCGTATACTATACACACACTTATTTGACATCATCATAATACGAGTGTCGAGCAAACGTTTTAACATTTATGAAGCAATACGCGACGCACGATTTGACTTGACGAAAAAGAAGACGTTTGTCTCCTTTATTTCGTGTCATCCACTAGTCGAATGCACGATTTATTCTGTCATGAAAAGATACGCGGGTTTCTTAGCATCATTATTAGATTGTATGTTTTTTTTTTTTATACAGAATGAATCACCGAGCATAATCATCCCCTATTTTCTCCTTCGTAAATGCATTTATTCGAAATTTTATTTTTGATATTATTAAAGTATTATATTATAGTATATTTCAACATTCCGAAATTTAAGTTGTACATTTATACTACTTGGGAAATATGAAATACATTTCAATCACATTGAATGTGTTATTATTATGTTACAGTATAATTTTATACCTATGATATATATATTTTTTAAATTTATAAAAACGAATTTTTATACTTAATATTTCTTTTTTTGATGGTACATACGTGATATATTAATTGCACATGAACGTATTACCATAAATGTAGTAAAAAAAAATTGTATTAAAAAAGTAAATCCTCCACGATTGTAAAATCACAAGGTTGATACTAGGAATTTATTGCAGCCATAAATCTAGTTAGATTCCAGTACGGTAATGTTCGACGTATTTTTCTAGGAAATCCTACCCTCATTCTATCAGAGGTCAGGTTCCATCTAAAGTCTTGACTTTTGAAAACGATTACGGGATTGGTGGTGGCGGAGGACAAGTTTAGGCTGGGCATACCATTAAATCACTGATTTGTATGTGTGTGTCGGGAATATTTCAACGATAAATTTTCCGAATCGAAGAAAAAACTGTAAAAAGTGTCAATGAATTAATATCGAATATATTTAAAGATAAAAATCAGTTAAAAATAGTTGTCTTTTCTGTCGATAAATTGTTAATTTTTTTAGTTTCAATATTATATTCTTCATAGTACTATTATAATAATATGAACTAATTAAAAATTAGTTTAAATAACTTAAAATTAATAGAACAAAACGTAGCTTAAGTTAGATAATAATTAATAAGTACCTAGTACTACGACCTAACCATACAATTCAAAAACACACAAATAAAAATTATTATTATTAACTATAATATTAACTTTCATTATTTTAAGCATTATACAATACCAAGAGATGTAAAGTTGAAATAAACATTATAAATCAATATTAAAGATTATTGTACTGTACATTAATATTGTATATAATAAATAAACCAACTATATTTATTTTCAAACGGCTCATTATTTAAATCGTATAATAACAATAATAATAATAATAATAATAATCAATAATAAATAATATATTAGTGGTTTAGTTCAGTTATAGTTGAAGCTTGGTATCTAAATGACAAAGATTAAATATAATTATTGTATTTAAATGATTAATTAATTAGAAATTAGAATGCATTTTTACTATGTTTATTAATTATTATCCATTTAAAACTTTTTGACAATATATTTTCCATTTATATCAAATAACTCGAGACAAAAACATAAATAAAATAAAAATACAATAAAAATGTCAGTAAAATGACCGTATATAAAGTAAAAATAGTTATTGTTTATATGTAATTTGGTACAAATAACAAGGATTATGTGTGCATTAATATATAATACTTGTAGACTGTAGTAATTATCAACAACATATAAAAATAAATTTACTTCAGAAAAATAAAAATTCTCATACTCGAATATTAATATTGTCGTTATAAAAATGTAAATAACACTGTAAACTTTTTTTCGATATAATTAATTTAAACTAGATAGCAACATTAAGTTTTTAGGTATATGATGAATATGAGATTTTTAAGAAATAAATTATCTAAAAATAAAATAATAAAATATTCGAATGAAAAAAACACCATAATATGACCTACTTTACATTTATATTAGGAAATGTCGATAAAACATTATATTGATTGATATAAATCATATTTCTTAGTATTCTAAAAAAAGTATATTTACCTGAAATAAAAAATTTAATAATTTCTAATAACTTGAATTTTAAACTTGTAATGATATTTTAAATGTGTTATCGTATTTAATACGGTTTATAAAACTAAACAGTTTATGAACAGATACGCCCAAGATTATTCTTAAATAAATTACACAGACTAGCTGTTGTTGCGATGAAAAAAAAATATTGAAAAATTAAACAGAACAATAATTTGCTATTTCTTGAATAACTTGTACACACACAACAGAATTACAAAAATGTCGGAATTCATTACACAAAATATTGTGTTTTTTTTTTCATTTCTACGAGTTTAAACAAATTTAAACGTTATATAGTATAATATTATATATATTATGCATGTTTAATGTAATAATATTTATATTCGCATGATACGTAACATAATTTCCTTTAATATATTCAGATTTGAACGTGCATCGTTGGCATGCTTTTTTCAATTGTTTTTATTTTACACATTTAAAACGATTATATAATGAGTTATAAATAAATTTAGCTATTATTCACTGATAAAAATACATTTTTTCCCCCAAAATTATTAATGTAATATTAGCGCCATATCGAAAATGTCCAAATAGAAACAAAAATCCAAACACAAACAAGAATACGGTTGCGAAAGTAATTTTCTAAATACGACTGATCAAAGTTTTCGGACGTATTTATCCTTCATATATATATATATATATCACTGAAGCCTCGTCCGGTGGCCCGTTGTTCAGAGTTTTTAATATAACTTGATAGTGATTTTAACACTTTGCCGTTCGAGTGTCCCTCGGCCTGTACAAATATTGCCAAGTCCATCTATTTATCTCTCTCTCTTTCTCTCTCTCTTTGTGACAACGATGAAAAATACGTACCGATATTAAAGCTTTTCCTTCTACAATAGAGAAACACTCGAACCGACGTCGTGTGTGTGTGGGAAAATACGATTTTTCCCCTCCTATATAACTTTTCACTCAAACCCACTGGACCGTTGTCATCGTTAAATAACAATTCGTCATTTTTAGCCTGCCATTGGTGTAGAATTTATTATGGTCAAATATTGATTATCAGAAAATTGATGGCTTTAAAACTGAAAAAAATAATAAAAAAAATAGAAGATATAAAATTAAATTTGAAATAATATGATAACAACGAACTTATAATTTCTCTAACTAAGTAAAACAAACCAAATAGGTACACATAATATTGTATCTCATTCATTTTTAAAATATTTTTTTATTATTCTAAACACCAATATTATGAGTAAAAATTGTTCTGACTACAAAATGAGAAAATAAATTGTATTACATTTTATTATATTTACTTAGCTATTTACTTTTTTTTTTTTTACAACATTTCGTGGAAGTATTATTAACCCAATTATAATTTTCCACACCAATTGAACGATAAATTGTATAATATTGTATGTATTAATGTCATTATATAAATGTAATATATTTTATAACTTAGTTGACCAAAGTGTGTTTAATCCTAAAAAAAATATAAGACGATAAATTGATAGCATATTTTTGGAAATGATAAAAGTGATGAATGCATATGTAAATTTTGAAATTTGATCTTTTTAAATGCGTTTCCAAGATTTGGATTGGAAACAGCTCTTTTGGATAACGTGTCTGATTTGAAAAAAAATCTAAACTATTGTATCAAAGACACTTGTAAAAAATAAAACTAAAGTAGATAATTTTTCAAAGAATATTAATCGCAGGGGAAATGATATTTTTTGCATTTACATATAATATCATATTTGTATATACCTACAGAATGAAATATTCAATACATTTATACTAATTCTGTAGTAGGTACTATTAATAATAGCTAGAAACACAGATCACTCGTTTTAATATAAATAATTATAATAATTTGAAAATGGTAGCTTCACAATAAAGAGAGTGACACTCATATCTACTCATAACCATTGTAAATATAATAGATTTTCAGATTATATATATGATTTATTTTATACTTTAAAATTAATTTATCCCTATAAGCAAAGCTTAAGTTTTTATTACATTTTAAAAATTAACACATTTACAATTCTTAAACAATAAAATTATATAAATTTTCATTACATAATAAATAAAAGAATTAAAGTTCGCTTACCGACCATTTTACAATAGAATTATTGTTTAATAGACAATAAATTAGATTTTTTATTTACATTATAAAAAAAATTATTTTTTAAAAAATATTGGTACTCCATTAAAATAATTCGGACTTAAATAATTCAAAAAATGTTTTCCATTTTTTTTTTGTATTATTGATTTTAACATTATAAGCTGTATTTGATGATTTATTTATTTAACTTTTTAACACATTTTAATGACGAAAAATATTTGAACCTATAATAATGCTGATGATATACTTCTATACACTTATTAATAGGTTATCACCAAAGTTACAATTCTTTTCTTAAAAAAATATTTAATAATTATTCTTATTTTTAGTTATACTGTTTGGTTTTTTATTATTGTACTTTTTAGTATGAAATTCTACTATTTATACTTACATCACAGCCATATACTTTAGTATAAAGAACAATTTTAATAATTACTAATATCTAAATAATTGTCTTATAATCGTTATTATTATTTTTTTTCTGTGATGAACAATTTGAAATTGATAATTTAGATTTGGTTTTTTTTACCTCTAATCGGTTCTTCAAGAAACGTCTTTTTACCTTCAATTCGTTATAGCACCAACAGACAACTGACGTTCGTTTTGCAATAGCTATAGCGTTTATAAGAACAAGTCAAACATATAGCGAAAATAGTGGGTCATACAAAGATGATTCAAACATTGTGTAAATACGCATTATACGCGTTGGTGTTACAGTGTAACAGCTTTACCGAAATCGTATTGCCGTTATGCTTACGGGCTTTGTACCTTTGTCATTGTACAACTAATTAAAAATGTAATTTTCATAGACACGTTTGTGTGTCGCGTTAATGGCCGTCGGTCGATTTTCTTCAGAATGTTACCTGAACTGGAATTCTAGAAACTTTATCGTTAATTAGAAACTAACTTTTACATTATATATATATATATATATATTATTATACATACAACTGTATAGGACGAAAAGTGGATAAAACGCTTAACCTCCTTGTCCGTATATTATATGTATATACATCTTAAAAAACAACGTTTATAAAAAAAGCGGTTTAGCGACTCGGCAACAGAGAAATAGAGAGAGAGAGAGAGAAAGAGACCGATGAGGGTTACCGGTTAAGTATTTTTTTCTTTTTAGAGCGCTCTGTTAATTTTATACTCAGAGACTGTATAAGATAAGCCCCAGGATAATAAGACAGATAAACAAGCTCGAAAAAGTCTTTATACGCGTGGTGGCCGTATGACAATCTAAATAATGAATGATTCCCGCTATACCACAGCAGAGCAGCAGCAACGGCACTTGCCGATCTGAGAGTGAAAAAATAAAAATAAACGACACGAAAAAAAGTGAAACTAATGCTAGTTTTAAAACAAACTAATTTTTTCTCGGCCTTTTGGCGTCACGGTTGAAAATGTGCCCACTACTCCTAAGAGTGGAAGAACGACGACGAGAAAAACTCGGCCATAATTATCACTTAATTATTCATATCGCTGGCTATGATCTTTTACTCTAGATTAACAACGTTTTTTTTTTTTTCATCAGCCCTTGTTGACTTCCTCTCGTCGTTAAAAACTTTCTTCTCCGGTCCTGAATGTATATGTATTGCTTTTTCGCCTACCAGCCGTCACCCTAAACGACCTATCATGTGTGAGTGCAGGTTTGTGTTTGCGCTTTGCGAACCAAAAAGGTCACACTTTTAAGCGCGCGCACACAGTATTTTAGTGTACCATGCCATGTGCCACTAAGTGTTTTGACAGTAAGTGATATGGCTCCAGTTTGACCAAACTGCCGAGATATTGATAATATATAATAAAACTGATAAATTATCATCACTTCGTATTGTTTATATAATCATACGTGATCATGATATTATTATGATAAGTATGGACTGGAAATATTCGTGTGGGTACAACATATTATAATATATCTGTAGGCACATAATAATATTATGTAAGCATAAAAAATATCGACAATAATAATAAAAATAACAATTTATAATACACTAGGGCAGTGTTTTCCAACGGTGTTATCCGGAACCTAAGAGTTCCGTCAGTCGGCGCCAAGGGTTCCGTGAAAAATTTGACAAAATATAAATCAATTAACAATATTTTTGATTTGAATTATGATTCTAACATAGAAAAGGCTCCAACAATTATATGGAGGTTCCACAAAACGTTCAAGCTCCTGCAAAGGTTCCGCGAGTAAAATAAGTTGGGATTGCACCCTTTTGATTGATTTTTCAAACATCCTAGCGTATTTTATAAAAATTACTTTTTATATACCTAATATATTATTATATTCATTAATGTTTTTATTATTATTATTATTATTATTTTTTTGATTCCGTGATAATAATTATAAAACTCTTTTTTAAGTTATCCTTAACTTATTGTTTTATTTTTATTATCTTTATAAGTAATAAGTATTTTAAATTATTATATTTATACAAATATATTATCATAAATCAAAATTAATATACATTACTTTTAAATAATATTTATGTTTAACGGTTATATTAATTTATATTAATTAATTATAAGTTACAAAAACAAAATTAAAACAAGTTCAACAGCTCGATCTTAAATTTATACAAAATTGTAAGTACAATTCGAAACAATAGCCTTATAGTATATCGCTAACTATTCGAGTATATATAAATACTAAATAGGTTATACAGATTTATAATTGTAATGTTTATTTAGTTATATGCATAGTTTATTAGTTATTATTCTTCACCAACCGGCAAAAACCCTCCATTCTTAAAATAGATTATTTTACTCAAATATTATGTTAAAATATGGAAAAATAAATTCAAACATTTTTATTTATACATTACAAAACGTATAGGGTTTTAAGTAGAATAATTGTTCTAATTCAACAATAAAAATTATGAATTTATATAATAAATTACTATGAGTTATAACATGCTTTGGATAAAACGTATTTATTCAATCTAGAAGGATTGTGATTTTATTTTTAGTTGTATTCTCTATTTTTCAAAATTTAGAATTGAAATACACCTCCCGAAAAGGTAAAATCGCGTGTGAAAGTATTAAAATGGCTCTTCTGGTTGAATAGCATGATTCATCAAGTATATTGTTTTGTGTAATAACAATTTGTCTAATCTTTTAAATGTTAAATATAATTAAATAATATATTATTTAATTCGTATGATTTCTTTTATTATTTAAGGAATGTCTTGTATTGATACAAACTTTTTTTTTAAATAAGAATCCTAAATTTTTATTGTGAATTATTTAATGTATAATTTTTTTTAAAAAAAATTGATGTATCAAATTCAAAATGTTAACGTTTTATTTATCAGTCCTTATTTAAACATATTTTGTGCTAAGAATACTAATATAAATTTCTAAAATTGTCAAATCAACATATCTTTCAATCGTCCAAACCCATTATCATGAGCCTACTATCCGTATTAGTACACAGAGTCAAATAACTCCAAAGCTATTAGTAAACATTTTGGATATTGGTACATCAACATTTTCAGAAATAATATATGTTAAATAATAGTTAACAATAGATAAGTGAAATTTCATTTGAAAGTTTGTATTTCTACAGGACATTCCTTAATTTGTACAACGAAGCTTAAAATTTTGAAAATATTGTTTATAAGTACATTTAACAGTTCCAAAAGTAGATATTGAATAATTGCGTTATTAAAGAAACAAGAAGATAATGTGCATACTTTCGTCCTGTATGCAGTCGTGCAATCTGATAAAATCGTTAATGATTGTTGTCAATTTTGAGGCAAATGAGCAATCGTATTTTTTTGTCGCGCTCGACAACATCAGTTGATTATCCATGCGACGATTATCCTGGTCTTGCATGTACGCTCACTAAAATCACGCACGTCGCCACCGTCGTCAATAATAATTATATGGTATCAATATACGTTTTACATCATACTATTATGTCTGTGCTTTCGGAATTATTTGACGTTGATATGCATTACTATTACTAATATATAGATGCTTTCGGGTGAAATGTATTTCGACTAAAGTACGAAATACGTGACAGCTAAAATTTTTTCCATCAATTTAGTTACATATTATAGGTACGTTGTAAACATGTTTCTTTAAAAAAAAATTAACAAATTTTATAGATCTCCGAATCTGTAGAAGTACTAGAAGTAAAACAATTAGCTAGTTGGGCTTAAAAAAAAAATAATTAATAAATTACCATATTGTATAATACATTTATTAGTGTATTGCTCGCTATAAGTTATAGCCAGAATAGTACTAATTTTTTTTAAATTTCACTGAAACTCGAAAAAACTGTTATACAAAAAATTATGTTGTTTGTGTCGACGTCAATGGTCAAAACCAAAAGTACATAATATTATTTGCCACGTAATAACACGATAACGAAACAAAAAAAATACTTTCCTGTTCTGCTGTTTATATTAGAGAACGTTCACACAGCCACACAGGTATATTATGTTTGATTTACTAAGAACTCCAAATGTCTGCAGTCAAGTCCGTATGACTAAAAAAAACATGATAGACTATCCTGTTGTATAATATCTATATACCTACTATTTTAATATTATTAAAGGACAAAACTAATCTCATGTTAATAGGACGTCGTATTTACATGTGTTGTTACTATCTTTAATATACTAAAGATACGTACCTATATGATTCTTACTACAATTTACATTTTATAGTTAATATTAAAGCAAGTTTATAGAGTAGAAAACAAACCGTGCTCAAAATAAGAGTTTTTTTCTTTTTTAAACTTATTTATTTTCAAATTAGTTAAATGTATCTAAATATTTCGTTTTAATATACAAATATACAAATCGTTTTAAAATTAATATTTATGAAAATCATTCTTTACTCGCCCCAGTTTATGATATCTTCTACAAATGCAATGACAAGTACGTTATTTTGTAATGCATACAGTGACGTGACAACTGATGGCGAGTGATGATGCGCGGTGCGGCAGCCGGTGACGTACAATTGAACTTTTGCAGTTTCAATACTGTGACTTATGACTATTGTGAGTCTATTAACTGTCTATAAATGGTGGCTAATACACCCCCTACCTTCATCGCAACATCCAGCAATGACATTAAATGTTATGAATAAAACAGTCGACAAGCAATTTCACTAGACTGGCGACCAGCGTCGTTATCTTTAAAACCAAAAACCCGTCAAATGAACTATTTTCGTATTTATTAATTTAAATGGGCTAAAGTCCAATAACATTATTTATAGATTAATTTACTTGCTTTAATTATAATAAAAAACACGCATTTTTTTATTTAGATATAAAATATAATTTTATTCTATTTATTTATTATTAGTTGTAGCTTTTATATACATTTATTATGGAGAAATTCAGTTTCAAAGTCACCTCAAACCGGCCGCTACTGATGATAGTCTGTGTTCTATGTAAGCGTAACACATCGGCGCGTGTGACTTTTTTCACCACTATATCGTAGTCATCCGTCGACTGATAAAATATGTACATTTGTCACGGAAGTTAAACGAATCTACAAAAAAAAAGTTTGAACACCACATAATTAACTGCCACGTTGATTCCCGTGAGTCTGTTTTAAATTATTATTATTCGTAGTAGTATATGTATTCTGTACCATCACAAACGCAAGCGGAAAAAGAGTAGAGGATTTGTGTTTTATAATGCATTTTGCAACCATCACGGTAATACTACCCTATCTCAGCAACAATAATAAATTATTATTAATAATATTATATTGAACGGTCCAAACACTCCAAACGCGACTATTGGTCGTCAAAGTAAAATATTCGATTGTAATATTTCTCTAGACACACATTATTATACAGTAAGTATACACACATAATAATATAGTTTTCCAAAATCCCTAGACGCTGTTTGATAATATATTTAAGTGTCTACAGTTTTTTTTTTTTTACTTTACTAAACGATTTTTTTGAAAAATAAATTGTATGTCCTACAAATATTTTTATTGTTTTATTTTAATAAGTTTTTTATTTATTTTAAATGAAACCCACACATTTGTATTTAATATTTCATGATAGAATAGTCTTCAAGTACGTATTTAAATGTATAAAAATAAAATTTTGGACGAATAATTAATTATATTAATATTAACTAACATTAATGATGAGTGGAGTAGAATACCAACGTTTTTAGATACATTTTTTTTAATTCTTGTAACTTATAAGTTCGTTTGCATAATAAGTTACAATTTTAATTTTGATTTATTACCTATCTTATATCTTAATAAATCATATTTACTTTTTGTATTTATGGATCTTTGTACTGGTATATAACAAATGATTAATATTGTATTGTATATTATAAATTAATTCCACACGTATAATAATAAAAATTTGCTTATATGAAAAAATAAAGTTGCCACTACTTTCGAATAATCGTCAATTTTATAACGCATTAAATGTATTTCCATAAAATGTTTGTATGCATTCTTAAACTGCATATGATGTCATGAATAATGTTTTATGATTATTAACAAATCAATACTTTAATGTTGTATGAAAGATACAAATGATCGCAATCGTATTATTCAAAAAGGTGTTACCGATAAGGATCAATCGCAATTATGTTCAACCCTAATAATTAAAAGCCAAAAGAGTAGTAATTTTTTGATATTATTTGCTTTTATTCAAACCATATTACACGGCTGCTTAAATAGTGTTCCTACCTATTTTTTAATTAGCTTAGTAGTAAATTTATAGACAATTTTAAAATGTAAAAATCAGTTAATTCATATAAAACTGGTTCGTTATTTGATAAAATAAACATTATTAAGTTAGTATGACTTGGTTAAACTTTATTGTGTACAAGGAAATGTCTAAGTTATTGCGATTTTCGCGTTTTTAGTATTTAAATTATAAACCCATTTCGGAATTAAATTACAATGAATTATATAGTTTTATTTTTTAGACAATGCATTATAGCCAGTTATTTATGGAATATTTAAGTGACGGGATAAAATATATTATAAGTAAAGAGTTATTTATTGTTATAAGTATATTTTAACGACATGCTCCGTCAAAACAGTGCAGGATAATAATATAAAATATTCTAAAAATGTCAATAGGCTAAAATATCTCAGTTATTTTTTTAATACCTGCACAAATGTTAGTATTGGTCAGATGATATCAACAAAATATCAGATGAGACTAGGATAATCTATTTGAATAAACATGAGGACATCGGATTTCAATTATTGATTTTTTTCTTAAATGAAAATGGATAATAGTTACTGATAACTCAAAACATTGGAATAAAAATTTAATAATTTAATCAATCAAAAAAAAGTCAAACAGAAGCACTCTGACAGTCACTTTTAGGATCACTATAATCACTAACTCACCATTAATCGGTTATTTAAAACGGTATTTTGGGCTTACAGTGGATACATTTGCTTGAGCGTAAATCCTTATACTTGTTTGTATAGAACTGTCAAATAAAATGTGTACATGTGTGAAGTATTAGTGATACTTTGATTACTGATTCAGGTGAACTCGAGAAAATCAATAAAATGTATCTTTAATTAGCTCACTGTACCATAAATAATTGAGTAATGTGTGACCTATTTAATACAGACTAACTGTTGGTACTTCTAAAACTAGATATGAAGACTAAACAGGATAATACAAGACATCGTATGCAATTAAATTAGCTGCTTGTGTTGACTTTCTGTACATGTAACGAATTTTAAACAAATTGGATTTTCACACGTCAGAGAATAATAGCGTGACAACATGGGTTACCAATAGAATGCGTATCCAAAATCGGGTACTAACACGCATGAAGTATACATGTAATTCATTATTCCTGATTCAGCTTTGAAACAATAAGCTAGTAAAATTCAATTAAAAAGTTGTCGTTCCTCTTAAATTTTCTGACCATGCTGTAGGAAACCTGTATGTCTGTATTACCTACGTTTGTTTAACGTTTCTGTACCCACAAGAATATTATAAGGTACCAAATTGTAATCATATTATATACTTCATCTCGTTCACCATACAAATAATGAGTTTACAAATTTAAAAGTCATATTTTTTTATAATTATAATCTGATAAAAAAAAATAAGACTACTTAAAAATACCCACGCTGAGTTGTTGGTACCTATATAATAAATAAAGCATTTACAAGCAGAGTCTAAAGTCTAATTCTGAAATTAATCTCCACTCTTTGTGAACGATTAGCAACCATTTACAATTAATATGTCATGATATTATTTTAAATAGTAGTTAATATTGTATCTTATGATCTTATGTGCTGCAATTATACACAGCTTACAAAACTATAGAATATAATATAGATCACGATCAAAAAATTAAAAGTAAATATACGATACATGTATTTAATACTATACTTAAACACGTAGAAGAATTCGTGTCATAATATTTCAATTCAAATTTCCAATAAATTATTGAAATGTATAATTATGATTTAGGTACATTTTTGATTATTTTGAAACTAAAATAAACAGTTTTTAGAAGTGAATAAAACGTATGTCTAGCCAGTTTGAAGTACAGCATATTATTCCATATTTTAACATGTGATGAAAGTGTGAACTTATAGCGCTAGTAGTAGTTAACCAATTTCAAAATATTTAATTTAAATAAGTTGATTTTTCTTACTTACGATTTTTAATTAATGATACATTTATTTTTTAATTAAAAAAAAAACATTAAATAATCTACATAAACGAATATGTATGATACGACTATTTTATGATGTGAAATTGGACCAAATATTATTAGCACTATTGGCAAAGTTCATACTTTCATCATCCCGTTCGACTAGTGTGGGGACTGATAAAAAAAATTGAGTTTTTAATAATTGTACATATAGCAATGTAAGAATAAAAATGTGTTGAACGTTGAATTTACCGTGTATTATACGTGAAACCAGATATGTATTCACGAAGGGATTGTCTTAAAAGAAGAATGGAGATTTTTTTATTTAGTCGTATATTTGTTTATAATTTATTGTAACAAATATTGTAATATTATTGTAAAACATATTTGTATTAATCTCGTCTTTTTCACCAAAAAGTCATACTATATCAATCAATATTGGAAATGTGTTGTGAACACTGTTATCATGTTTTGTTGATAATGAAATGTTTATAACTATAACAAGAAAAGGAATATAAAATATCACAGATACGATAATTCTGCATTCATCTAGGAATCTAGGAAAACTTGGGTTTTATAGTATTGTCATTTTATATGGACATTTATATAAAAGTTAAGTTTATATATTCAAAAATTCGACAGCTTGCGATTTAATAATATTATCAATACATGTAATACAATATTTCCAATTATTATTATTTTTTATCATTCATATTTCAAAATAATAGTTAGTAAATACATTTGGCACAATACAATATAAAAATACTTTATATATATTATATATATTATTTTTAATTTATCTTTATTATAATTATTTATCTTATTAATAACAAAATTAATTAGCTGATTAATAAATGTATAACATAGAAAATATATTTAACTCGTCAAGTACAAAATTGCTTTAAAAATCAAATAACTCATGTCTCATTATGTAACTTAGTTAAAAAAAATTTAACTTTAATTTTTGACTCATTAATGTCCACCCTAGTATTTTATTACCCACAAGATGATCCTTTACAACACAGCTTTGGCCATAGGCCATGACAAATTATATAATTCCAGTGGATTTACCCAGTTTTAAACTCCGTTTAATTTAATCTACATACATTTTTAACACATTAATTTGGGTTTTTCGACCAAACATACACACACACACACACACACACACACACACACACACACACGCAGATATACTTTTTATTAGCTTAGATAAAATATTATAGTTCGATGTATGAAAGTTTATTAAAACATATTATGATGAAAACTGTGACCTCGGTATATTATACATCTGAGACCCACCTGGTGGTAGGTTGAACTGCATGTAGGTCCCTATGATCACGATTTGCTCCATTTATTTCACTACCAATCCATATCGCTAATGGAAAAAATCTGAAAAACTATTTTATTTCCAAATGAACATGCACAACGATGCACGAAACAAATATAATATAAAATATTTACGACCATAATAAGTTTTATAAAAATCGTAGTTTTTCTTAAATATTTACTGCTGCTTCTCAGACACTCATACGGTGTATAAATTCAGTATTGTGAGTATTATGCAGACAGTGTAAACCACGGTCAAGAGAACTTTTTGTGTCAATTTTACAATAAATATTTAAAAAAACATGTTTTTTTTTTTGAGGAAATGTTGGACGTGCCGTTATCGGTCCTCCCGAGGCCTCTCGTAAAATATACCCGAGTCAATCACTTCGATTCGCTGTGGAGCTTGGACGTGCGTATCGTTTCGACGTGATTCTCCAACGTCTTATAGTAATAAAAAATCTTATTTACTAACCCATGGTGGACCACCATCGAGCAGTGCTACTCTGTAGCAAACTTCTGTATGCGATAAAAAATCAAATTTGAAAAATAAAACGAATTGTTGACGATAAATATTTTATAGTCGATTGAAAAGTATAAGACATAACACGATGGACGTCGTACGCTTACGAGCGCCTACGGCCGGAAAACATAATAATTGCATTGTTAATTTTAATTATTTATTTTATTCACCTCTGCCACGGACATAAATGCACTTTTAGAAAAATATATTATATAAGTTAAATAAACGTTTAAATGTTTTTATACATTCTTATCAAATAGGTACATTCAAAATTAGATCAGTTAATCAAAAAAAAGTTACATATTATATTGAGGACAATAACAGAATATTTGAAACAAGGTAAATTATATGATTTGATTTCTAGGATATTATTTGCATTAACAAATTTAACTAAAAACAAATGTATGATGAAATTTTCAATGAAAAAATAAATAACATTATATATAATATGTATTACAATTTTTAAAATAAAAATAATTTGTTTATTCGTTATCCAAGTACAGTCTTGAGACGTACTCGGAATATACACCAATAGTTGATGACGAACAATGATGTTGGAAATGTGTTCACGCCTACATCACTAAGTACCTACGTGTAAATTGGTCTAAAAATAGATATTGGTTGAACGATTAATACTGTTGGACGTAGTGCACATAATACCGAACGAAAGCCCCGAAATGTATATTTTTATCAGTATCTATACCTTCAAAGAAAACGACGCGACGCACTGCGACTGAATCCCCGAAACCTTACAGCGGATTAAGTACCCAGACAATAAATATCAATGAAAGTTCACGTAAAGTTATATACACGTAGGATTCGCTACAATAGCAAATTCTTATTTTACAATACCTTCGCTTTTGTTTTATATTAATTGATCGTTATTGTGTGTTATAATATAATTTATTATCGTGATTTTATATTATCGTAATTTTAAATGAAAACTTGTTTACTGAAATTAATCTGCTTTGTTTCACGATATTTTAACACGTATATCCCAATAATAACTGTAATACGTCAACGGTTTAAAAATATGAAAATTGACGGATAGAAGTACCTACCACTCGACTACTAAAATTATAATGTACCAGTTCGATTTCATCGTCACAGTAATTTATATAATCGATTAAATAGTATAGTGTTGGACAGTGGCTTACATTTCAATTAGAAATTTTTATCCATAGTCTATCGTTACTGCTGCAAGTACCTATTACAACATATTTTGGATTCAAGAACTCAAAACTTTTTATTATCTTTATGTCATATAATATCTCATATCATCGCATAACCAATCATATGTATTATCGATAACAGAGCGGACGACGAGTGTGCGCCGAACGAACTCGAGCAAAGACGATACTAAGGGGGAGATTGTGTATAATCCACGAATTATGAGACGACGATAAATTCTATGGCCGCGCGAGCTAAACGTCGCAAAACCTAACGCACATTATGCGTGTGTAATATGATATAATGTTATTAGGGTTCAGAAATGCGTTTTAGAGGCATTAGTGTGAGATCCATCCCCTGCGTATGTACAAGAATGTTGATTAAATTGCGAGCGTGTGCCGATTTCCTTCATCGCAATCGGTGCAGCAGCAGACGGAGCCTGTCTGCCAAAATCGAACGCGTCGTTCGAAATTACGTCGTAAACTATTCGGGGGATAGGAATTAAGGCGAAGGGTAGTGAGTATGTTTTTTTTACGCATTCTGACGGACGCCCTGCACGTTTTTCGTCACCCGCAATCAACCCCTTTACGGGCCGATTACATTAACGCGTGAAGTTTTCATTATTATTATTTTCGTTTTTATTTTTTATTATTTTATTTTATTATTATTTTTTATTTTTTATTTATTTTTTTGGTCGGTTCGTTCAGAAATACGTGAACAGAATATTCACAAACGTAGCTTACGAAAAGACACCTCAGTAGCAACACGCGAATAAAAAAAATAAACAATACACATATACACATAATACGTGCACACATACACACATTCGCGTTCATGTGACATGCAAATCAAAGTACGGTTCCGATGGTTTGTCGTGCGCTGTGTATACACGGACGTTGGTTTACGAATACGAAATCGGACTTGAGGGACGTTATTCAATGCTGATTTGTTCTGCTGGGGGTGAAAAAATCAAATGATTTCACCCGTGAGAATACTAACAGTAAAAAAAAAATAAAAATAAAATAAAATAAATAAATAAATAATAATAATAATAAAGAAAAAAATGTGCCGTGAAAATCGATCGTTTATTTTTTTCTTCTCTTATTTCTTTTCATTATTCTTACGACAGACATTATATTACACAAACCGCTTCCATCGCGTGTTCCATTGCCGTTTCATTAAAATAAATGATTGCGCACACAAATATTATTGTGTTTACGCGTTGATTTTGTTCCGACTCTCGCGTTTGATTCGTCGTCGGTTGATAAACTCGGGGGCTGCGCCGTTAATACTTGCGCTACCTCTGTTCGAACAAAATATACACTAAGGAACTAAAGGTTCGACATCATTTAATATCGTTACACGGTGCAGTCATTATTTTATACAGTAATCATTTACAACCAAAAAATGAAGAGAAAAAAACCACATTGTTCCGAGTATTGTCCCGTATTTTAATGAAACAGTTTTAAAACCGTATTATTATGTGCGCAAGAATAATTTCAGAAAATGTCAGTGAATAGATTCGACACTGTTCTTTACAAAATAATTTATGATAAATAGTATGTTCGCACTTAGACGAACAAAAAAGTTATTACGAAATTCTGGAAAAAGAGCAATTTACAATTATAATTATTTGTAAAATGGTTTTAATTTATTCGAAAAATCCAAGACACTGAAACAGGAACAGTAATTTCGAGTTTCAAATTCAAATAGAATTAAAAAAAAATAATAATAATAATAATAATTTACAGGATAACAATAATTTATAGCAGAAATAATCAAATTGAATTTGTAAATTAAAATGGTTCATTTCAAGTGAATTTATGAGAATAACATGTATTTATGAGTTTTAATAAATTTTATAAAACTGTTAAACATAATAGTTTTGTCTACATTTTTACATATTATAATATGTTTTATATACAGTTTTGATATTAATATACACATATATAATAGATAATATTGATTTATAATAATTATAAATATTTAAACAATTTAGGAATTCACTGTGTAAGAATTTGTTAAATGTATTTAGTAATACAGTGTATCATTGTGTCAGTTTAGAAATAAAAAAATTAATGAGAATTTTTTTATTTTTGACGAAAATATCGATCCTAAGAGACGAAAAAAAAATTAACGGTTCGTTTATTTTTACAAGGGAAAAATATCTTTTGCGAGATTGTATTTACTTTTAGCAATTTAAAATACTCGAGTGCAGTAGTAGAAGTACGCCCGACTACCGTAATCATTTTACGTTTTTTCTCTTCATCCTGCCGGCAGATATTGTATTTACTATTTTATATAAATGAAAAATGTGTACTGCGTTTAAAAAGGGCAACGGCTGTTAATGTTGTCACGGGTAAGAACGTCGCGAATCCGGTAGACATCCGGTTTAATTGAATCAGCTTGGGTTGTGGATGTATATTCTGTTACGTGTATCAAACAGAACACCTACCTACTTATTGTTTTTGATTCGTCGTTATACACAATCAGACAAAAAAAAAAAAAAAAAATCGTGAACCGACACAAAGTTGTTTTCTTGAAAAGTAATTAAAATTCATTCAGGACAATTTTTTCCATTAATTATGAACATTTTCATATGCATTATACTGTTAACGTAATATAAGTATATTGTTGTCAATTTAAGAACATTTTTATAATATCTTAAATAAAATAGCTCTATACTTTTATTCGAGTCAATATAGTTAGTCGTCAAATTCATGCAGACGACAATCCTATTTTACTAATTATTGGATGTAAAATACTACGTCGTCGAACGATTACCGCGAATAAACACAGAATATTATACCAAATCATCTAATAATACAATATGACGAGTAATAGTATACGCCATTATACGCCGTAATAGAATATATAAATCTCGACTACGGCCATGAAAAGCTCGTACAACGATTTAAACTGCTTTTCGGTCGAAAACGAAGTCGGAATTTCAGACCGGTCGTCAATATTATGCGGATAACCGATGTCGACACGGTTATTATACATTTAGGCATCATGGCTGTCGGTATAGTGCATCGATATAATTGTAATTTATTTTCGATTTGTCACCACGGGTCGAAAAGATTTAACGCGATCAGAGTAGTCTATACGGGTTTAATATTTCCATGTCGACAATTAAGTAGTCGGGCGATGTCACCCTGTTGGTTCGTGTTCCACGGCAATATCGGTCACTTAAATCCTCCGGCGGTTTCTGGAAACACGCGGCGGCGGCCACAGCTTTACCCGCGCCCGTTACCGATAGCCGTTCGCGTACACCAAAGTGGTTAATAACATTACGCCAGTCGTCAAGTCGATAGCCACAACAGTCATTATAACACTGTCTCTAACCAACTATTAATGCACTGTCGCGTTGGGCATAATATTATTTTGGTCACGTTATAACGTGCCGATGTTACGATACCATTATACTACACTGGTGTGGTTTCGGTCGTCCGTAACGCCGGAATGTATTACGTGGACGAATCCGAAGTTGAAAGCCGTAATTAATTAATTAACTTATTCGAATTTCGCGAAAGCCACCCGGTCACCCGCGCAATAGGTGCGTACCCTACATATGGGCACAGGTGGCGGGCGGTAATACGTAGTAATGCCTGCATATGTGGGTTTATAATTATTCGACACTCGACGTCCAGAGTATCCCTCATGCCGTGGTGCCTACGCGAAACGCTAACTCCGTCATTCTTCTTCTACGATTTGGAATCGTAGTTATATTATTTTTATTCAAATCGATCGAACTGGCCTACTGTTAGTACAACTGTGAACCGATTTTTTTCTGAAGTTATAATCATCCCCCGGCTTAATTGTTATACAATGTGGAAAATAAATGTGTACCTGTTTCGAATGCCAACAACAACAATCATTAAGCGGTTAGATATTAATTATATTATATAGGATTTTTTGATGTGGTTGAAATTATGTATACAAAAACTGTAATCAGATGGGTTATTATTATTAGCGCAAAACATTCTATAGGTACATGCTAATATAAATCGCAATGAGTGGCGTGAAAGTGTTCGCTCTGACTATATATTATGTAAATTCGAGTTTGAACTGTCCCTGTTCTTAGGTCCTTATGTCCTATTTATATGGCCGGGTGTCTCTCATTAAGAGATCTATGATGCCCTTCTATGTGGTTATGACGCTAGTATGTACTGCAAGCCAATTCTCACGAAATTACTCTGGGAATTGTCATTAACGTACATTACTCGTGTCTGACGTTTATCAGTTACATAGGTTATAAACTATATAATATGTATTATGTACATTTCAATATAACACGTTTAATGCATATAATATTTACTATTTGTGAAATAATGCTGAAAATAAAATATATATATTTTTTTAGTTATTAATATAATTGTTTCAATACACAGTCATTTTACATATTAATTTTGGTGAGTTTTGAAAATAATATGATATACCTGAACGTAATATGGTCATAAATATAATTGATATTTATTGTCTTGTGATAATTTATGTGTGCACTCTAATAGCTATCTATTATTCCCAAGAGATACCGGAAAACTACATTAAAAAAAATTTAAAAAAATATATATATGTATAGAATAACCGAAGTGTAATTAATATAGAAGATTTTTGTTTGGGTTCTCAAGTTTTTCGACGTACAAAACACGAATGAAAATAATCTGTACAGACCATGTTACATATAAAATAATATAGGAAGTCGTGTAAATACTGTTGGCAAATGTCCCTTTTGAGAATGTTGTACGAGAGACGTTTTTAATTACAATGACTCAATAACACGTAATCAGATTACACATTTCTATTGTTAAGGGTTGAAAAGTGCGGTTGTTATTTCATGTAGTACGAAGAGAATATTAAAAAAAAACTTAAATTCAAACCAGTATAAATGAAAAAAAACCGGCAAACTATTATAATCAGTTAAATATGAATTAGAACAATAATAAAACAACTTAAAAGCAATAAAAGTTTCAAACGATTAGATTTTAATTCGCTTTGTGAACTGCAAAAACAAATAAAAATGTTGAGTACGATAAATAAATAAATAATAATTAGTGCGCATTTTTCATCTTGTTTAATCACAGTGCAGCTGCCTTGTGTCGACAGTAGGATATTATTATAAACTGTAGTATACCTGCCGAAGGGATTAAACGTTGCTATCTCGTGACCCGAAACAAAGTATGATGATAATACTATTATTACTGTTATATACACATTTCGGACATAGTATGAACCGTAACGCGAATTCCGAGAAAGCGAGTGAAATATGTGTGACTTTGATCGAGGATGCCTATGAACACAAAAACCGGCCGGAGATTGGACGGAAAGAAGACTAGTAATATTATTTTCCACCGCTTTGGCGGCTGCGTTCCGGGACCGGATTAAATGCCAGTACACTTCAATTAACTTCATCATAATATAATTTAATATTGAAAACAAAGACAAATTAATTTTCCTTAGGTACTTGTTATGTATGTAGTCGTTTTTTTTTTTTTTTTATTAAAATTCAATGATTACTAAGTATACCATATTATGTTTCATTTTCTATAAGAAAATATTTTTTCCTAAAAGGATAATTTAAAAAAACCATAATATTATCTGTCCAGGTTTTCGTAATTACACGTATTTTTTATTTCAGTCAATCAGTCCAAGATATCTATTATACAGAACGAGTAAAATACATAATATAGTTAATAATAGTGACATTAATCTAAAGTAATACAGTAGAGAGTTTAAAGTAATATTAACTGTTTTTTTTTTCAATTAAGTATGAATGTGTGTGTTGGTCACGACCAATTATTTTACGGACTGGATTTAAAATTTTAACAAGAGACCGAACCCCAACCGAACCATTGGTTAAATTTTTTCTTATAGACCAGACCAGAATAATAAATTAGAGTAGACAAGGATCAGACTTCTGCGTCGGTTCAATTTGAAAATAAAATAGGACATTATGTTATGAACCGGTCTGGTTCGCTGTGTATTAGTGCGTACTGAAATGGATTGTATAATTCGGTCTGGACCACACCATGATCCGATTCAGTAGATATAAATAAATAATATAAATATTTAGAGAACTTCCCATGGTGTGTTTTGCATTTTATTTTTACGCATATTGCATAACAATAATTTTAATAGATTATAAAGATCTTAACCGAACGTATAGTACTTTTCTGCTGAAACCGGACCAAATTGAAAATAATAAATTTGAACCTGGGACTGGACCAAATTACTCCCAAATAGAATTGAACCAGCCTACACCAATGATTTCAATTATTTTTATATTATGACTAGACCAAATTGAACTGATAGAAACCAGACCATGCAGAACATTACAGTGTGTGTGTGTGTGTGTGTGTGTGTATAAGTGATCTACAGCTAAGTCTATTGCACTCAAATTTGATACATAGGTAAATAGGTAATCCCATCTCCGAGGATGAGTATTTCAAAGGAAATTTTTTAAATTTCGTACTTTAAAATAGAGGTTTTCACAGGGATTTGTTGTCCCAAGAAAAACTAATATTATTTTGTTTCTATAAGGTTGCCATTGGTCACAGAAAATAAAAGGTTTATTATATATTTTATATATAGTTAAAAAAAATTGAATGCATTTTTTATTCTCCTTGTCGTATACTCTGCATTCTGTTCGACTGTGAGAGAGATACCACAGCATGAGAAAATAGGAGAGGTTTCTATCTTTATTAATCAGACAAATATTATACCTACATCTAGAAATATATTATACCCTAAGTAATAATTATAAGTAGTAAACTCGTGCATATACACATTGATCGACGGCAGTGGCGACAGTTGCGTAACGAGGAAATTATGCCTGCTGGAAAATATAACTGCTACTATATTTAAAAAAAAAAATTGGTGGACGCAGACCGGATGTTTTCTAAAGACATTTCATAGACGAGCGGGTAAACAAGCGATGAAGTGTTTCCGACGGGTGTTTGCCATGAGTCTCGGCGATAATAATATGATATTTAACGGTGTGATAAAATATAGCAACAACCGAGAGACGGACCAAACCACTTAACGTGTGTGTTCGGCGGCGCTAATGTTTCGCAGCTATATATTATATAGCAATAATATAGCAAATGCCCTTTTTCTCAAAAGAAAACGTATTTTGTTCGCTCCGTCTCATTCTCCCGAACCACCGCGAGTAACCTATACATATACTGATATACATATATATATATATATATATGTATGTTATATACTATACACGTATATCGCACACTAACGATCCGCCGCGTGCGGATTTCGATGAACACACACGGCAGAGCGGCGTTTGCGACGGAGAAGGTTTTAACTTATCCGTGCTGTGAGCATTATTGCGGTCTCGGCGGGCCCGGATGGAGGGACCATTGGCGGAAGGACTGCAGCTCGTACACACGGCTGAACTATCGTATATGGTTCTCGTATTGTTGCGCTGTTTACTTTTTGTCCGCCGCCATCACGTCCGTCGAGATACTTTTGCGCTCGTCGCGTATATACGAAACTGGCCGATAGAACAACAACGGAATTCCACTATTTTTTTTTCTGCCGCTATACCACCCACTACAGCGCTTACACGCGTCTTCCGCTGCTCGTCGTCACCGCGCAGCCGAAGATTAAAATAATATATGATATTATCCTCGTCACATATCCTCCGCGCGAACGAACGGAGTGCCGACAAAGTTTCAACAATAAATTCTCCTCGACCTTTGGCATTAATTCCGGAATCAAGTTTCCGACTACGACCGCTTCGCTTGTTTATAGTATATATTTATGTAGACACTCACAGTGGCCGTAAAGTGTGTTTACACGACGTATAATTCGATCGTGACAAGCAGTCGTTTGAGATCCAAACGGCAATCCGACGGAAAAACATAACAGTTTACCGACCGACCGAGTGGCAACTATAATACGGGGGCGGTGGTCACTCTGCCAAAGTGCGTATATTTATATATTATACAGCTGTGTCAAACGAATGTTTTGCGGAAAACACTTTTCGGCTACAGTAAAATATGGTTCATGACTTTGTCCAGTTAAACTGTGCAGAATTCAAATAGAGACATATTCAGAATTATGGTCATTTGAAAAATTAAAATGAAGACGATAAAAAATATAAATAAATATTATTGCTGTAAGTAGCATTTTTAGTATTTTTAAATTGTATTTGTATAGTAGGAATTATATAATTATATACCTACTTTAAAAAGTATAATTCACTATATTTTTTTCACTTCCAAAATAATATTAAATAATTATATTTACGGGCTTATTTTAAATACACTCGTGCATTAACATTTGGATTATGACTGTGATCGATTCAAATATTTAACACGTATTTGGACACATTTAACTTTAGGAAAATATTAGGAATATTTTATTTTTAAAATAACTACCTATATAAAAAAAAACTTAAATTTCAATAGAAGAAAAATATATTGGTGTTTTATTATATGTTTTTGAAAAAAAATTTAATATAATGTATAGGTACTTACATTTTTGAAACGTTCCAGTTAACACTTACGTAAATACATTTTTTTAATTTAAAATTATTGTATTCTGATTTCCGTTAGTTTGTTTTTCTGATGAATTTAGTGGTTAAATTTAACCAAAAACAAGTGCGATCATTGAAACTTCGAATAAATAAATAAATTAATTAAACGAATACGATATATTTTATTTACATATTGTACACATCTTTGTTTGCCATCATCGAAACTATAAGATTTAACTTCAACAAATGAATTGAATTATCTTTACTTTAAAATATACCTAAACCCTATTACCTACATAGCTTACACATTTTATAACGATTACATCCTGATACTGCATTACTGAAATCAATTATTAATAATTAATAATTTTTAATTAAATGATTTATAATTAATATATTATTCATGTACAACTAATTATTTAATACTTTATAAGTACGTAATATCATCAGTTTTCTATAAAAGATTATATTAATTATAAGGTAATTATGTATTTTAAATTATCTTGAATAAAACTGATTTTTAAATCATCCAGTCCAGTCATAATATACTTTATGTAAAAAATGTATAAACATAAGATATTAACTATGTGAGATTTTAATTTCTTAAAAAAAAAACAATGTTTTAAACATAACCGTATATTGTTTGACTGACTATGACAATATAATAAAAAATATATATATTATATAATTTAGAGTATTATGGAATTAAAAAAATGTTTCCCGATGAAAAATAGAGTATGTGTTCAAGATATAATATACTTATTATATATCGCGTTATTCCGAGACTAAGTTCGACGACCTTTGTATAGATTAAGCTCGGCAAGTTCAACAGTCGTCCCCTCCTCTCTTGCTTATAAGACAACCGTGGACATCCACCTACGCACAGTACGTACTGTTCTTCCGCGACCGTCGTACGAGACGTCGCCTTTGTCGCGTGTGCGGCGTTTTTTCGTTGTGGGCCATTTTGTGCCATTTTTTTGTGTCATTCGCGGTATCGTTGACGTAGTTTTATTAAAAAACATTTGCGGACCGTTTCTTTAATTATACCTCTTTTTTATATCCTGTCGTGCGGGATATCGCCACTGTTGTGCGTGGTGCGTGGGCGCATTTATTCGTGTCTTGGCCGTGTGAGCCGTTGATGCTTGATACCGCGTATTAATGCTTATTTATTAATTGCAAGATCGCTGCATCGTTTAAGGTATTATTATTGTGTCGTTGTGCGGGACGTCGTCATTAATTTTCGTCTCGTCCCTTGCTCCATTACGAGTACGTGAAGTACGTAATAAAAATATCTCGCAAATTAGTGTGTCAATGACCTGGCGCCTGTCACCTAAAATAGAGTGATATCGGATCCAGTAATTAAACGCAGCAAGTCTGGTGGTCACACTGCGAGGGTATCAGTCGTCGGCGGAGATTAGCAGATTATTGGTATCGTTAATTTTGTTTATATACTATCCGTGATAACAGTGATATCGATCACGTTCATTATTATTATTTATTATTGATTGTCAATTCTATTATTTTTCTATTTATTTTATTTGGGCGCCCGTATTTTTATTATAATATTGTGT